>NC_058080.1:97614499-97924123 GCF_014858855.1 Bufo gargarizans
TAACCTCACATTTCTATTTTCTGCACACATCAGAAACCTGATCTGCTCTAGATTAGAGCATTTATATAAATTAGACCCGCTATAATAATTGGAAGGCATTTCTGTTGCAGCAGGCCAAAACCTTTTCATTTTCAGGCCTAGGCAGTTTGAAAAACATTAGAAATGTTGCAATTATTTTTAATTGCTGTGTTCAGGATAGAGCAATTTAAAATTACCAGAGCTTCAATTTTTAGCACTTTAATTTGGAACTGAATCAAGCAATTTTCAGTCATGGCAGTTTAAGATATATTAAGCCAATTTTCAAATGTGGCATTTAGAGGAAATCAAATCTAATCTAACTTATGTTAAAAGCAGAGAAGGTCATGTCAACAACATTGCCAGTAAGATAAGGAGCATAAAAGACACAAGAACAACCTACAATTAACACTTGTGTGTCTTGTGGCATAAGCCTAAAAAAAGGGGAAATAGAAGAATTACAAAACATAAGTGCAAAGTGACAAGACATGATTTTTTTTATCATTTGTCTTATGTTAACTCTTTTATTCTGAAAAATAATTTCATTCTATAGGATTTCTCAATAGGACAGAGATCTGTTTTTAAATCATACGCAGTAATATTTGCCAGAGCTATTTTAAATCTGACATTTTAAAGCTTGGTAGAGACATTCTGAACATGCTGACATTGTGGTATACAGCCAGAAACCTACTCCACTTGTAAATGATCTGCTAGAAATCAAGAGGATCATTATTAAGCATGATGAGAAATGCAGATAGAAGGTGACTGCCAAAAGCCTCTAATCGGCTGTTTAACAGGAAGTAATTTGGCTGCCTGGGATGCTGTGGTGACACAGCCAGCATTTACTGCAATTTTCATCCACACTTATAATCAAATTGAACAATAAGCATGCCATTGAATGTTAACATTTGCTTGTGCATGGCCAGTTGTATAACAAAGGAACATGATTCGCATGTTAATACCTTAAAAGCTTAAAGAGGACCTGTCACCACATAGAGCAGGAGAAGCTTAGCAGGTGGATACATAGAGGCACATTTATTAAGACCGTTTTAGTCCCTGCATCGGCGATGGATCTGTTCGAAATTATGAAGAGGCGCAAGTCTCTCCTTAACTTCGGCTCCTTGAGCGCCGGTTCTAAATGTAAGACAGCTTCCGAGCTGTCTTACATTGAGATCATTTTCTACGCCTGAAACAGGCAAAGAAAATGGTAAATGATACGGGCCTGCTGGCCCATCCCCTTCCCCGCCCACAATTTGAGACCTACCATGAATGGGGAGAAGTCGCAGATAGTGGCACAACTAACCGTTGCGCCACCATCTGCACCTAAAATGCGTTTAATAAAGGTGTATTTCAGCTTAGTAAAAATGACCCCTATCGTTTTTTTTTTATTTATATACTTGAAGCTCTGCTCTATTTTATGAGTCAGTCATGTAAGCGATAGCACTCAGTGATGTATGCTTATTAATGCAGCGGTAACTGTCAATCACTGAGTGTCATCGCCCATGTGACTCCAATGCATACAAAGATCAGAGGTTTAAATCAATAAATTGTAAGTTGTACTGAATATTTTCCCCCAAAATCAGATTTCAATCTGCTCAGTTTTTTTCTGCTCTATAGCAGACTGTCTGCCGATAGCTCTGCATTTCTTGGTGACAAGTTCCCTTTTAAAGGATTTTTTCATGTTTAGAATATTGATTGCTTATCCATAGGATAGGCATCAAAAGCAGACCAGTGGGGGTTCAGCACTCTGGAAATACCCTGTCCCCTGCTATTAAGTAGACTGCTTTCCTATAGATAGATCAATGTAAACAATGAATAGCTTGCTGCTTTTTCCAAGTGCTGATTTTTATAAGTGTATTGGAGATATTCAGGAGACTAACTTAGACTAACTCAGAGCTTTTCCACTGTAGCAGAACTTCAGCTGTGTTTCTGGTGGATACTCAGACACTGTGTTTCAAAACAGGTGAGGAATTTGTTAGACAGGTTATCACTATTGTCTGATTCTCTCTATACAGGAAAGACAGAGAAGGCAAGAAGGTAGGAGGGGTGGCCCTGTATGTGAAAGATAGCTTGAAATCTAATTTGATACAAGTTAGCAAGACCAATTTAGAGTCAGTTTGGGTTACCTTGCAGCTTGATAATCATAAGGTAACTCGTGTAGGTGTGATATATAGACCACCTAGCCAAGTCAAATAATTAGATGATCTTCTAGTTGAGGAAATAGCTAAAATGACATTGAAGGGGAAATGTATCATTATGGGAGACTTTAATCTTCCTGATGTAAACTGGAAAACCAAAATAGCTAGTTCTTCCAGGAGTACAGATATTCTAAATTCCCTACTGGGATTATCTCTACAGCAAGTAGTTGAGGAGCCAACCCGGAAGGAGGCCATTTTAGATTTAGTATTCACAAATGGGAATTTGGTATCTGATATTACTGGAGGGGAAAGCTTGGGATCTAGTGATCACCAGTCAGTGTGGTTTACTATAAGTCACTGAGTCACACCACACAAAAACAAAAGTTTTAGATTTTAGAAAAACTGGCTTTTCTAAAATTAGATTAGTGGTATATGAGTCCCTATCAGATTGGAACAGTTTTAATGGAGTCCAGGAGAAATGGGACTACTTAAAACTGGCACTATTGAAGGCAACAGAAAATTGCATTAGGCTTGTCAGTAAAAGCAAAAATAGGAAGAGACTACTGTGGTACTCAACAGAAGTGGCCAAAATCATTAAAAACAAAAAGATAGCATTTAGTAATTATAAAAAAAAAAAAAAAAAAGAATGACAGGAAATTTATAAGATTAGGCAGAGAGAGGCCAAACAAGTTATAAGAGCTTCTAAAGCACAGGCAGAAGAGAAATTAGCTCAGTCGGTTAAAAAAGGCGATAAGACATTCTTCAGATACATAAATGAAAAAAGGAAACTAAAACAAGGAATTACAAAATTAAAAACAAAAGAAGGAAGGTATATGGAAGAAGATAAAGAACTAACTGACTGCCTCAATGAATACTTCTGTTCAGTTTTTACAAAGGAAAATGAAGGAAAAGGACCTCAGTTTGCAGTACTGGAGACCATATCTCCAGAAGGATATTGATACTTTGGAGAGAGTTCAGAGAAGAGCTACTAAACTAGTACATGGATTGCAGGATAAAACTTACCAGGAAAGATTAAAGGACCTTAACATGTATAGCTTGGAAGAAAGACGAGACAGAGGGGATATGATAGAAACTTTTAAATACATAAAGGGAATCAACAAGGTAAAAGAGGAGAGAATATTTAAAAGAAGAAAAACTGCTACAAGAGGACATAGTTTTAAATTAGAGGGGCAAAGGTTTAAAAGTAATATCAGGAAGTATTACTTTACTGAGAGAGTAGTGGATGCATGGAATAGCCTTCCTGCAGAAGTGGTAGCTGCAAATACAGTGAAGGATTTTAAGCATGCATGGGATAGGCATAAGGCCATCCTTCATATAAGATAGGGCCAGGGGCTATCCATAGTATTTAGTATATTGGGCAGACTAGATGGGCCAAATGGTTCTTATCTGCCGACACATTCTATGTTTCTATGTTTCTATGAAGAGCTCACAGCACTCACACAAGCATAGTGATCCCTTCATACACCTGACTCAGAGGGTGCCAAGAGCCAAAACCCCACCTATCTGATCTTGATGGCTTATCCTGAGCCTAGAAAAAAACTAAAAACTGAAGAACAATTACACATTACCACAACCATGTTTGTACAACATCCAAGTTGTTTGGAGCTCTAAAGTGGCACCCATGAAAGTCTTTGGGGCTGTGGTACACCTTTGTATTTTATACAAAGATATGCTCCATTGGATTCTGTATTAACCCCTTCAGGACTTTTCGCTCCTTTTTTTCTGGAGCCATAACTTTTTTACTTTTCTATTCACATAGCCATATGAAGGCTTGTTTTTTAAGGGGCACCATTTAATAAATTTCTCCCAGTTTTAGTGTTCCCATATTCCCTGTTCACAATTGACCAAGGCGTCTGAGGGGATAAAGAGTTGTGATCGGGATTACCAACAATTGCAGACATTAGCCCCGGTCTTCTGCAGTGTAAAACAGCAGAAACCTGGCAGTCATGGTGCCTGCTGTGCTCATGAGCAGACACCATGTTTTAAGACCGGACTTCGCTGTACATGTACAGTGGAAGTCTGCAAAGGCTTAAAAAGTAAGATTTTTTCCTATAAGACAGTACGGTAGTTTGGCATATGCAGATCATTGACTTCACTGTTCCACTGTACTAGTTAT
The DNA here is from genome assembly GCF_014858855.1 of Bufo gargarizans. Taxonomy (NCBI): domain Eukaryota; kingdom Metazoa; phylum Chordata; class Amphibia; order Anura; family Bufonidae; genus Bufo; species Bufo gargarizans. The sequence continues at coordinate 97,618,790 of NC_058080.1, forward strand.
ATGTTCTTTGTGTGCCCAAGGTGTCATGTTTAGGAAATTGTAGATCTTCACACTTGCCTAGTCATTTATTTATTTTACAGTATGTTGCTTATTTGTCACAAACATTGTTTACTCCTCTGTACAGATGCTTTTAGCCGTTTCTGTTCCCAGTCAGGGTGACAATCTAATTTCAGTATGTTAAACTCGCACATACAATTTATTGTACATTCCACTAAAGTATTTGCCTTTTACAAAAAAAAATATCTTTAGAAAAAAGGAATGTTTCCTACTACTCCATTCATTCTCTATGAAACATCAGAAGTTAAGATGCATCATTGAATTACAAGGATTGTCTTATTTAAAGCAAGGCATCTGTCTCTGATCATCCTGGTCAGTGATGGTCAGTTCACAATGTTTGCCAGCGAACACATGCGGGCTGCCATCTTTAAAAAGGTAGACTCACCCATCCGGTGATGCACAGGTAAGCTCTTACCTGTGCCTGTGCCGCGAGCCGGTCTGAAATCAAATGCGGTCACCGGGAGCAGGCAGTTCAGAGAACAGCCAGATGAAGGCCCCCGGTGGCTGTTCTCAGAACTGCCTGCTCCCGGTGACCGCATTTGATTTCAGACTGGCTCCCGACACAGGCACAGGTAAAGGCTTACCTGTGCATCGCCAGATGGGTGAGTCTACCTTACTAAAGATGACAGCCCGCATGTGTTCGCTGGCGAACATTGCGAACTGACCATCACTTATCCTGGTGCCTTATCTGCATAAGACCTCATACAACGGGCCATGCTACTGAATCCATTCTAGCACATCTTGTTACAAGTTACAAAATTAAATCACACACTCGCACAGAATATCTAAAATATTAGCTATTATTTTAGAAAAGTTATATATGGTTATGTTCTTCATCGACGATGCCATCATATACTTTGAATGTATGATAGCTGTGCATAAAGCTCTGGTGGGACATTATAAAAGACACTGTATTTGTGAATTGTAGAGCAGCAGTTGTTAAAGTCACAAACTATTGTGTACATGAGGAATAACAGTATTTCTGAGCATTATATTATTTGTATGTGGCATTTTTAGCAGTTTTCCTCTGTGCATAGTTAATGTCTAATTTGTAGCTCTAGATCTGGCGGGTGGAGACTTTTTTTCATCCACTACACACAGAATGTAGAGGAAAAACTGCTTCCTTCTCGCGCTCACTCAGAAGCAGCCTCAGGATCATGGCAGGATTATAGAGAAGTACTGGCCTGTATGGTAGTGAATAAAGCACTTTGGAAGTTTATATCTTAGCCCATGTAGCCCCAGCAGTCTGCTTATCTGTCTTGCTCCTGCTTCTGCTCACTCCACCCCTCTCCATAAACTTGTATAGACATGTGCAATATAATTCACCGGTGGAGCTAGTTGATCTTGGACAGGATTAAGGCATTTTTCAAAGTGAAAAACAATTAGTAAGGGGGGAGGGGGTGATGTATAGAGCTGATAATATGAGAACTAGACATTTCTCACTGATGAAACATTTTACAGTATCTTGAGGTCACCTGAACTATTTATTTATGCAAAGTTATGTGAAAAGTTAGTCACTAGTGTTGATCGAGCACCATAGTGCTCAGGCCAAACACATTGGGATGCTCGTGTGCCCTACCGAGCACAATCCAAGTAAATGGGAGCACCTGAGCATTAAACCAGGCACTCCCTGCTCTGAAGAGGGGAGGGTGCCTGGTTTATAGCAAAAAAGGTCAGAAATTGATGGAAACACCACCGAAATTGTTCGGGAACAGCATGATGAGGATATCTGGATGCATCTTGGACTCCCAGTTTGCTGCTGGGAATGATGTTGTCTGAGTAGTACGCCACTTTTACAGACTGACAATAACCAAAGATAAAATCGATTTTAGAGGAAAAATTGTTAGGAAAAATTATTTCCTGTATATTTACTTGTACAGGTCCTTCTAAAAAAATTAGCATATCGTGATAAAGTTCATTATTTTCTGTAATGTACTGATAAACATTAGACTTTCATATATTTTAGATTCATTACACACAACTGAAGTAGTTCAAGCCTTTTATTGTTTTAATATTGATGATTTTGGCATACAGCTCATGAAAACCCCAAATTCCTATCTAAAAAAATTAGCATATCATGAAAAGGTTCTCTAAATGAGCTATTAACCTAATCATCTCAATCAACTAGTTAACTCTAAACACCTGCAAAAGATTCCTGAGGCTTTTAAAAACTCCCAGCCTGGTTCATTACTCGAAACCGCAATCATGGGTAAGACTGCCGACATGACTGCTGTCCAGAAGGCCATCATTGACACCCTCAAGCAAGAGGGTAAGACACAGAAAGAAATTTCTGAACGAATAGGCTGTTCCCAGAGTGCTGGATCAAGGCACCTCAGTGGGAAGTCTGTGGGAAGGAAAAAGTGTGGCAGAAAACGCTGCACAACAAGAAGAGGTGACCGGACCCTGAGGAAGATTGTAGAGAAGGACCGATTCCAGACCTTGGGGGACCTGCGGAAGCAGTGGACTGAGTCTGGAGTAGAAACATCCAGAGCCACCGTGTACAGGCGTGTGCAGGAAATGGGCTACAGGTGCCGCATTCCCCAGGTCAAGCCACTTTTGAACCAGAAACAGCGGCAGAAGCGCCTGACCTGGGCTACAGAGAAGCAGCAGTGGACTGTTGCTCAGTGGTCCAAAGTACTTTTTTCGGATGAAAGCAAATTTTGCATGTCATTCGGAAATCAAGGTGCCAGAGTCTGGAGGAAGACTGGGGAGAGAAAAATGCCAAAATGCCTGAAGTCCAGTGTCAAGTACCCACAGTCAGTGATGGTCTGGGGTGCCATGTCAGCTACTGGTGTTGGTCCACTGTGTTTTATCAAGGGCAGGGTCAATGCAGCTAGCTATCAGGAGATTTTGGAGCACTTCATGCTTCCATCTGCTGAAAAGCTTTATGGAGATGAAGATTTCATTTTTCAGCACGACCTGGCACCTGCTCACAGTGCCAAAACCACTGGTAAATGGTTTACTGACCATGGTATTACTGTGCTCAATTGGCCTGCCAACTCCCCTGACCTGAACCCCATAGAGAATCTGTGGGATATTGTGAAGAGAAAGTGGAGAGACGCAAGACCCAACACTCTGGATGAGCTTAAGGCCGCTATCGAAGCATCCTGGGCCTCCATAACACCTCAGCAGTGCCACAGGCTGATTGCCTCCATGCCACGCCGCATTGAAGCAGTCATTTCTGCAAAAGGATTCCCGACCAAGTGTTGAGTGCATAACTGAACATAATTATTTGAAGGTTAACTTTTTTTGTATTAAAAACACTTTTCTTTTATTGGTCGGATGAAATATGCACATTTTTTTAGATAGGAATTTGGGGTTTTCATGAGCTGTATGCCAAAATCATCAATATTAAAACAATAAAAGGCTTGAACTACTTCAGTTGTGTGTAATGAATCTAAAATAAATGAAAGTCTAATGTTTATCAGTACATTACAGAAAATAATGAACTTTATTACAATATGCAATTTTTTTTAGAAGGACCTGTATATAAAGTGCAAGTGCTGCCACAATTTACAAGGAACAGGCACTACGATACAACCTGTATATCACAAAAAGTAGGGTCTCATTCACATTGTGGTACAATTGTTCAGGTAGTGGGACTCCTACAATCATAAAGCCTATGCACTTAGTGAAAGGGCTGCCAAAAATTACAAGGAATTGACACTACAATACACCCTTTAACAAATAACCTGACCCAAGAGAGAGTCAAAAGAGCCACCCCAGGAATGCACATCCGACAATGAATCAATATTAAAATGTATATAAAGTTTATTAGACACACAAACAGACACACATTAAAAATTGTATACAATAAAGACAAAGTGCGGTATGCAATAGAATATATGTAACCGACACAACCCGGTCCACTGAGTTGCCACAAATAGGCACATGTGCTATAAACCAGCATATAACGGAATTCAATAAATAACATAAAGCAAATATCAGGTAAGGTAAGGCCACTAAGAATAAAGACGGACCATGATAAGGTCAAATATCACAAGCCAAACCTACATAACCAGCTGGTGCAGTGGACCTGGAAACATGAGAAACGCCCAACGAGTATCGCCGGAGCAATCTGGCTTCCTCAGGGGTGAAGAGCTGTATGTTGGGGTGTCACAAAATATAGGGTAATGAACAAAGTATAATTAGATTCACCTGTGCAGCAGAGATGAAGTGGGCGGTGTGGAGGCATGTCAAACAGTACACATCCGGAAACCGGAAGTGTGGAAGTCAAATGATCTGCAGGTGGAACACATATGCGTTCCACCTGTAAAATCACAGCCACACAACACAAATAAACATGGGGAAAGGGGGGGCAGTGAAGTTTGGCTCAATCTCACCTGGTGAGCAACTGTAGATATACCAATCATGTTAACTAGTGAGGCAGCAGCAGCGATACTAACAGAGCTGGTCGGCACATAGAGGATCGCAAAACCGGAAGTGTGTAATCACATGACGGGAAGTGGAGTGCCTCGGTGGAAAGCATGGTGGAACACATGGTGCACTCCACAGAGAATAGTGGAATGCACAATGTGCTCACCGTTCAGGTAGGGGAGCCAGAGGCTGCCCATCATACTGGGAGGGATGGAGAGGGGCCTGTTAAGCAATTTAGCAATATTATGAACAAAAATAAGGCTATTATACATGCACTAAGGGCAGTCTGTAATGCATATGCAGAGGCATCCACAATGCAGAACACACAGCTCTGCATGCACATTGATATGAGTGTACATGTATAAATAACGCATCAGGGGCCAAGCATTGAGCAATGAATATAGAATTTGCAACATGTATACACTCCATACAGTAATCATGAATAAATAAATATTTATACTAGTGTCATTACTAATAGTACCAATAAGAATTCCTACAAGACAAGTGATTGATGATAAACAATCATAAACAATGATGTTATATAAAGGGAAGGACCCTATTCTATGATCAAGGACCAAGAGTCGGACCTAAAATAAATAGTCGTGAGGTGGTGAATAGCATATATATCGTGGGAAAGACCACGAATGTGGAAGTGAAAAGCATGGTGGATATAGAAGTGCTCAAACGTGTGTGAGGAAGAAAAAAAAAAGTGAAAGTTGAAGCGGGTGAGGGAGACCTGTAAGGAATAAATTCATTAATAGGTACATGGAATTTTTTTTATAATGAATTGATAATAGAAAAATAATAAAAATGTAAATATCAGAACAAGCAAAAATGGCCGTTCAAGATTTTGTCTAATCCGCAGCCCCTGTATAAACATAAACTAACCAGTGCCAGATGGATGCTGATGTATAATACATGCCGACTGGTGCAAACAAACGCACTGTCCCCAAAACGCACAATGCAGACATGTATGTGCGTAAATCAAAAAAGCTCCTAGTTGGCTCCCAGTGTGGGTGCCCTGACACCACAGAGCAATTTGACCAATGTGGTGCAAACCCTGCCACTACTGGGGTAACATGATGCCATGAAGCCCCAGGTGGAGGAGTTCATGACTCCCCACCCACCAGGTTCATATATGGGACGCCGAATTCAGGTATTATAGAAACCAGTGAACATAAGTTCTTTATTTAGTCCATGTGGGGCCCCTGTGTCCAGATCGAAGATCCATTTGGACTCCAAACGTAACAGTTGGGAAGTAGCCGACCATCCCCTCAGATTCATGTGCACCAAGTCGAGGCCCACAATCCTAAGTCCAGAGGTTATGCACTGGTTGCAATCCAGAAAATGCGCAGCGACTGAAGTAAGCGGTTTCTTGGCTTGAATCCGGTCGCGACGGGCCAAGGATATATTTGATAGATGCTGTTGAATACGTTTCCGTACCTCCTGACCGGTCTGGCCCACATATATTTTTCCACATTCACAGATTAGTGCATAGATCACATTACTTGTGCGACAGTTGATGTAGTGACCCAAAGGTATCCCGGCCGGATGTCAATTTGTCCCTTAGATTTGGGGCTCTGCGTGCGATAATCCTCGGACTCGGGTTGACATGACCGCTCAGCTTGGGGTCCACCAGTAGAAGGTGCCAATGCGCATTTAGTATTGTGTATAGATCCTGCCATTGGTTGTTAAATTTTCTTAGGGTAGCCACGTTCTCGAAATCTGGTCGTCAAATCACCGGAGGCCTCCCTGAAGTCAGGAGTGGTGGTACAGTTGCGCTGTAGTCTCAGAAATTGTCCCTTAGGGATCCCTTTTCGCAGATGGGCCAGATGAAAGCTGTCAAAATGTAACAAGCTTTTTGTTGCCGTTTCCTTACGGTACAGTGACGTACGAATACCTTGGTCATCCAAATTCAATCGCAGATCCAGAAAGTCAGCAGTGGTGTCCGAAATCCAAAAATGTGTGATGTGCCGGATCTCCAAAAGATGATTTTTGAAGGAAGTATTGAGTAGCTTGTATACCGTCACTATGCGAGATGTTCGAATAGAGGGACTCAACATCACATGTAAGTATCAGTGTGCCCGGGGAAGTCGAATTTCTTGTAAAAATTGGACCAACTTCATGGAGTCTCTGAGGTGCGACTGAAGACCTAATACAAAAGGCTTGGGGAGCATGTAAAAGGTGGGGACTGTGGGGCATTCAACCTCCAAAAACTACTTTTCTTTTTTAGTGATGATGTTAAATTGCCATGCAGAGGTGAGAAGTCTGTCCAATTTCTTCATAAAAGTTGCGGTGGGGTCTCCTTTGTCAGCCTCCTTGATGACAAACGCTGCATTACTCTGTAGGTTACTGATGGCCACTGATTCTGCCTTGGACAAGTTTTTGTTGTGGATATTGTTCACTTGCAATTTCCTAATTTCCTCCACCATGACTTTCCTTCAATAGATCCATCAGATCCATAAAGACACCCTTTTCGTCCTCAGGTAACTGTTGTACCAAGGATGGTTGAGCATATAATGCTCTAAAACAGAGCTGTCAGCACCGATCTTTCCATTTGTGTGAGTGGATATGTTGAGAGGTTGATGATCCTTAAGACGTCCTCATCGGTTGGGGGGATCTGAGTGGAACCGCCCATTAGTGTTGGGGTCGTAGTTTGACAGGATGCTGGTTGCTTCCTCTCTGCTGTGCGAATGTCCTCTTTCTGGGATTTACGTAATCCTCACCTGGTCCGCCTTCGTCGCTTGTTTCTGGTAAAAAAACGTCACTGGTGTTGCTATTGAAACCAATTGAACTAGATGCCACATGGTCACTGCGATTACTGGGGGTGTTGACATTCATGCGGCCCCGACCCATATTTTACGTGGGTTGCCAGCATGTTTCCATTTAAATGCCTGTTTGCACTCAAAGTCTGTTTTATCCCTCTGATATTTATTTTTCTTTCCAATCATAATTTCCTTCTCATAACTCTCCAGGTTGACCTGTAACTTGGCCTTAAAAGCTTAGACTTTATCCTCGTCCATTTTGGACAGGCTGTCCTCTAAATTCCTGATTTTGCTTTTAACATCACTTAATAAGGCCTTATAATGGTCAATGAGCATACCCGTCAAAATCTTGGAGCATTGTAACAGGCCCAGCTCCCAATTGGTCTTAAATTCCGGAGTGACCTCCCAAGCTGGGAATTTCTGTACTCTAAGTCCCCTAGGGTCAATAGAGCATTTAAGATATTCCTCCAAACTGCGAACATTCCACCATACCCTAGTGAAAAGCCTATGTGCCTCCGTAAGCTCTGTGGTCAATTGTCTGAAATCACTGCTATTGTTACCTACATCCACGTCCATATCATGGAATACAGCCGTGACCTGCGAGTTACACATGGTTTCCCGAGCCTCCAATGAAGCCGCCATAACAATGTAGTTGCACACACACACCAGCAAACAAGCTGCACAAGGGGGGTGCCACTCCCTCAGAAAGGGGCAAATTCAATTCAACCCAAAACAATTGTAATATTAAAAGAGACAGGGGGCACACCAAATAATCCAAGGAGTGCCAAGGGTGGCGAAAAAGCATATAACAAATAACCTGACCCAAGAGAGAGTCAAAAGAGCCACCCCAGGAATGCACATCCGACAATGAATCAATATTAAAATGTATATAAAGTTTATTAGACACACAAACAGACACACATTAAAAATTGTATACAATAAAGACAAAGTGCGGTATGCAATAGAATATATGTAACCGACACAACCCGGTCCACTGAGTTGCCACAAATAGGCACATGTGCTATAAACCAGCATATAACGGAATTCAATAAATAACATAAAGCAAATATCAGGTAAGGTAAGGCCACTAAGAATAAAGACGGACCATGATAAGGTCAAATATCACAAGCCAAACCTACATAACCAGCTGGTGCAGTGGACCTGGAAACATGAGAAACGCCCAACGAGTATCGCCGGAGCAATCTGGCTTCCTCAGGGGTGAAGAGCTGTATGTTGGGGTGTCACATAATATAGGGTAATGAATAAAGTATAATTAGATTCACCTGTGCAGCAGAGATGAAGTGGGCGGTGTGGAGGCATGTCAAACAGTACACATCCGGAAACCGGAAGTGTGGAAGTCACATGATCTGCAGGTGGAACGCATATGCGTTCCACCTGTAAAATCACAGCCACACAACACAAATGAACATGGGGAAAGGGGGGGCAGTGAAGTTTGGCTCAATCTCACCTGGTGAGCAACTGTAGATATACCAATCATGTTAACTAGTGAGGCAGCAGCAGCGATACCAACAGAGCTGGTCGGCACATAGAGGATCACAAATCCTTTGTTACACATAAAGGAGGGCTTCATACACAGCCTTGAAAAATTATGATTGATGGCCTGCTGGTGACCCTCAAACATTAGGAGCAAGGGTCTGCTGATCTGACCCTCTAAAAAATTATGGGCGAGGGCCTGCTGCCGCTTTGGTGACTCTAGATAACCTGGGCCCAATCGCACATCCCCGTGGTGATGAAGATCCATCTGGATGTCTGCCCTATCAACTTTTGATGTTATTTTCTGAGCGAACCACGGTGACCATGTGTCACAGGGAATCAGGGATTGATTCTGGAGAGGGAGCCTGAGAAACAGCTACGGCTACCACTTCCAAGAAAGGCAGCATGCGCACAAATTACCTATTAGGTATAAGTAGGTGAGGGCCTGCTGGTGAGCTGACCCTCTGAAACATTATATGCAAGGTTCTGCAGGTGATCTGACCCTCTAAAAAATTATATGTGAGAGCCTGTTACTGAGCTGACCCTCTAAAACATTATGGTTGAGGGCCTGCTGCTGAGCTGACCATTTAAAAATTTTAAACATTTACAGTGTTCAAAGCAGGTCGGGTCGGCTGAATACTTCAGCTAGGAATAATGGAATAGAACTCCGGTTCTATTTTGTTAGTTTTCGGAACTGGGGCCATGATTAGGAGGGACGACCTGGGGGCATCCGTATTGCGCCACTAGCGACGAACCAAAGTGAAAGTATTTGCCAAGAATGTTTTAATTAATCAAAAACAAAAGTCAGAGGTTCGAAGACGATCAGATACCGTCAAAGTTCCGACCATAAATGATGACTACAGGCGATCCGGCGGTGTTATTCTTATGACCTGCCGAGCAGCTTCCAGAAAACCAAAGTCTTTGGGTTCCGGGGGGGAGTATGGTTGCAAAGCTTAAACTTAAAGGAATTGACAGAAGGGCACCACTAGGAGTGGAGCCTGCGGCTTAATTTGACTCAGCAAGGGAAACCTTACCCGGCCCGGACACGGAAAGGATTGACAGATTGATTTCTCGATTCTGTTTGTGGTGGTGCATGGACGTTCTTAGTTGGTAGAGCGATTTGTTTGGTTAATTCCGATAACAAACAAGACTCCTCCATGATAACTAATTACGCGACCCCCGGCGGTGAGGATTGTGTTGACCAGACTCTTGGATAGTGAGACTGGACTTGTAGGTGAGCGCCTGCTGGTGAGCTGACCCTCTAAAATATTATATGCGAGGGCCTGCAGGTGAGCTGACCCTGTAAAACATTATATGCGAGGGCCTTCTGGTGAGATGACCCTCAAAATAATGATATGCGAGGGCCTTTAGGTGAGCTGACCCTGTAATAGATTGTAGGTGAAGGTCTGCTGGTGAGCTGACACTGTAAAAAATTATATGCGAGGGCCTGCTGGTGATCTGACCATGTAAAACATTATACGCGAGGGTCTGCTGGTGAGCTGACTCTCTAAAGAATTATATGTGAGGGCCTTCAGGTGAGCTGACCCTCTAAAAGAATGTCGGTAAAGACCTGCTGGTGAGCTGACCCTGTAAAACATTATATGCGAGGGCCTGCTGGTGAGGTGACCCTCTAAAAAATTATATGCCAGGGCCTGCTGGTGAGCTGACCCTGTAAAACATTGTAGGTGAGGGCCTGCTGGTGAGCTGACCCTCCCAAAAAATTATATACGAGGGCCTGCAGTTGAGCTGACCCTGTAAAACATTATATGCGAAGGGCATATATGTGAGGGCATTATATGCGATGAATAAGCATGTCGATATGATGGAAGAGGAGAAGGAGAATGAGAAAAGGGTGCATGGGAATACAGTGTATTCAGTACATTATAAATAACACATTTTAAGTGCCTTTATGTTCATCAGCTTTCCTCTGGTGGAGTCGAGAAGTCATGGTCAATACAGGCCTTGTTCATTTTTATAGTCAACCTGTCAGCACCTCCAAAGCGTAGAGCGGCAGTTTGCGCTACGTGTCCAACTTGGACATCCAGTATTTGTAAGGAACTGAGGGATCATTGAGGACTGACACGGTCTGCTACGTACTCCTTCACCATCCAAAATTTTTCCCTCCTTGTAACACTAGGCCGCGCATTAGGGTAAGGGTGCTGGCGCGGTATCATGAAACAGTCCCAGGCTTTGGAGAGTGTTGCCCTGCCTCTGTTGGAACTGCTCTGTGTTCCCCTTGTCTCCCCTACTCGGTTTGCCAAGGAAATACGAACTCTGCCGCCAGGGTTGTCAGATGGAAATTTTTGGAGCAGTTTTTCAACAAGGATCTTCTGGTATTGCACCGTTTTGCTCGTCCTCTCCACGAGTGATGAGAGATGAGAAGTTCTCTTTGTAGTGGGGGTCGAGAAGGGTGAACAACCAGTAATCCATGTTGTCTAAAATGCGTATAACTCGCGTGTCGCGGGAAAGGCAGCCTAACATGAAGTCAGCCATGCTTGCCAGAGTAGCAACAGACAAGACTTTGCTGTTGTCATCAGGAGGATCACTCTCAATCTCCTCATCCTCTTCCTCCTCTTTTGTCTACCGACGCTGAGCAGATGGAATTAAACTTCCATTGGCACTACCCTATGTAGCGGAGGCAACCATGTCCTGCTCCTCCTCCTCTTCATCGTCCAATTCTGACACGGTCTGCTAAATCGGATATAGAACCCCTCTCCTGATAACAAATTCTGGCGCATCAGCCCATGCGCCAGAATTTGTTATAAGGAGAGGGGTTCTATATCCGATTTCCCCTCTTCCCTTATAGCTAGTCTGCCCACGTTGATCCATATCTGGATCGTGGTCATACTTTGCCTCTGTGCAAAGCGCACATCTGACACTATTGTCAGTGCACCTTGCACAGTGTCAGCCCAAGTTCCCGTGTTTCCACTGATGAGCTTTTCTTCTCATCTTCTTTAGCGAAACATGCGTGTAGGGACCAGGTAGGCGAGGGCTTTCTAGGGCGCACTAATTCCAGGGTGAGGTTCCTGTAGGTGACTGGTTGCGGGTTTCCGTTATCCGGTCACGTAGGCCATTGTAGGGCTCTAGGGTATCACTACTGCCCTGTTTCTAAACAACTGCCGCTAGCAACGGTGTGCTCATCTATCAACGCCGGCTAGACAATTGTTGTTTCAAGGAGCTACTCATCAGAGCGGTAGGACCACCTGGTTATTTTCTGGTTCCGCCGAGCACCTTATCTCTTTTTGTATGACTAGGTTCTGTGCACTATTACTACCTGTGTGGCAAACCGCTGCTTGCTTCTTTTTGTTTATGTTTTGTATTTAACTATCATGGGACCTATTTTCTAAAAATTATCATATTAAATGTTACGTTTTAATTCTGACCACTCATTTCATATTCTTTTGTCTGATTCAGGTGGTCGCCCATAATTATCTAATCTGTTACTTGCACCATCAAACAAAGCCTATGGGCATGTTCACCGTGGTCACCTGGACACAAATATGTATCCGGTTTGCGCCTGCGATGGCCGGGCGATTCATAATTCCTTATAAAATGTAGGTGCCAACAGGTCTGGGAGGTATCATTGATCTTGGGCAAGAGCAGAGACCTCCAAACTGGCTGGTTGAGGTGTGACATTATCCATCTGGGGCCTCCTTGCAGCCTGGACCCCTGGGGCTTTCTCCCTTGCTAGCTGACAATCAAATGGCTGGGGGGTGGGAACATATTTTGCATGTACACTGACTGTGTACAAACCAAAAGGTGAATCAACTGACAATCAGGGCTGCCAGTAAATAATAATCCATATTCCTCACACCCTCCCATGATAATTTGCCCCCACACAGTAATCCCCCCATAATAATTTGCCCACACATAGAAATTCCCCCCATGATGTACTGTCGCTTCACATGTCCTCCTGTGTCCCCCCTCCCCCATGTCCCCCAAAGTTGGCACATAAAATAAATAAATAAATACATTGAAAAAGATAAAAGCTAAATATTCACCTATGTCCAGGTGCGCGATGGCAGGCGTGCGCACGTCACTGTGCTGCGTCCCAGGACAGGCGCATGCGATGACGTCATCACCCCCGCCTGCACCGGGATTTCACTACCGCATAGGTCTCTGCGGCAGGGTAGGGTCGGCGTTGGGCCCCCCCAGCGATGCTGGGCCCGGGGCTGCTGACCCCAATGCCCCTATTGTAATCCGCCATTGAGTGGGATAGTTACGCTGATAATAGCATTATCGCAGCTCATTATCTGTGTTGATTTCTCAAAGTTTCTTAAAACCTTACAGAGGTCAGACATCAATGGCCACTCCTCGCTTGTGAATAGCGGAAGCTGACTGGAAAGGCAATAACCATGTTGCAGCTGGTATTCCACTACTGCCCTCTGCTGCTCACAAAGCCTGGCCAACATGTGGAACGTGGAGTTCCAGCGCATGCTCATATCGTACAACAGCCAGTGAGATGGCAACTTCAAGCGCTGCTGCAGCGTTCACAGACCGGCTGAAGCTGTCGATGACTTGCGGAAATGTGCACACACGCGGCGCACCCTCACCAGTAACTTAGGCAAATTGGGGTAGGTTTTGAGAAACTGCTAAACCATTAAGTTTAACATGTGGGCTAGGCATGGGATGTGTGTGAGCTTGCCGAGCTCCAAAGCCGCCACCAAGTTACGGCCATTATCAGACACAACCATACCCGGTTCTAGGTTGAGTGGCGAGAGCCACAGCTCAGTCTGGTCTCTTATCCCCTGTCACAGCTCTGCGCTAGTGTGCTGTTTGTCCCCTAAGCATATCAGCTGTAGCACAGCCTGTTGCCGCTTCCCTACTGCCGTGCTACACTGCTTCCAGCTACTGACTGATGACTGACTGGTGCTGCACGCGGATTATTTGGAGGTCGAAGTGGAGGAGGAGAAGTGGGGGTTTGAGCCACTAACGTAGGTGCTGGTGGAAACCCTGATTTACGTGGGGCCCGCAATCCTTGGAATGGATAGCACCTGCCATCCCAGGGTAGGACTCACTTCCGGCCTCCACAACATTCACTCAGTGTGCCGTCAGGGAAATGTAGCATCCCTGGCTGAATGCACTTGTCCATGTGTCCGTGGTCAAGTAGACCTTTCCAGTAACTGCGTCATGACACATGTGATGTTACGGGACACATGTTGGTGTAAGGCGGGCACGGCACACCTTGACAAATAGTGGCGGCTCACACGTCCCTTCGAAAAAGCTTGGCGAAACGCGCGTCAGGGGTCCGCTCACCAAGGATCCAAGGTCGGTTCCTCAATACTTTAATGTGTGTTTTTTATATGTGTTGGTTTTATGCTTGCTGTGACTTCATACATGGGGGATGTAGGCGGCTTATAAGGATATCCGATGTTTGGATGTGTTATTCACACACTGCCTCTATCAAACTGCTATTTTTGCAAGCATGCCAACACTTGCACTCTTACTAGAGCTCATGTCTCCTTCTGGCCTGTGGATGAGATAATTTATCTTGATAATAATAAGGCCATCTAGAGACATGGGCTTAGGGGATATAACGATTTTTTGTGTAACCTTGGTGGGGTGCTGTTTTGCAGTGCCACCACATTACTGCATCATATTTAATATATTTACTACTGTCTAACTTTTGGTCGTCTTTTATGTGACTTATCAATAAAACATTTGCAATTTATGTTCATGTGTGTTTTTGTTTATCAGATCCATTGAGTTTGTGCTCACATATGATTTTCTCATTTCTATTGAGGATTAGTTCGGTTATAATAAATAGTGGTGGCTGAAGACTGCATAATGCAGGACGGTCGCCGACATCAGGCTGCAGAAGGCTTCAGTGTCCACAAGCCTAAATGGCAACATTTCCAGGGCCAGTAATTTGGCCCGCATTTAGTGCTATAGCCTGTGGGTGGGTGACTGGGTATTTGCTCTTGCGTTCAAATGCCTGGGGTAAGGACATTTGTACACTGAGCTGGGACATGGAAGTGGATGTGGTCGCTGATGGTGCTTGCAAAAGTCCAGGTGCAGGGCGGGAGGCATCCGGGCCTGCGCCTTCGACATGGGATTGGCCAGCACGTAACACGGGGGAAAGGAGGCAATGGTGTGACCTGCAGACACAGATTGTGGACCCAGGCGTTCAGCCCACCTATTATGGTGCTTTGATGCAGTGGATCATGCTGCTGGTGGTGAAGTTGCTAGTGTTTATGCCCCTACTCATTTTTGTATGGCACAGGTTGCAAGTTACAATTCTTTTGTCATCCGCACTTTCCTCAAAAAAGCGCCAGACTGCGGAACACCTACCTCTTTGCAAGGGAGATTTCCGCAAGGGGGTTCTCCGGGGAACAGTTGCAGGCCTGTTTGGTGTGGCCCGCCTTTTCTCTTTTGCCACCCCCTTTTGCAGCAGATCCCTCTCCCTCTGTACTGCTGTTCTCGCTTGGCTTGCCGCCTTCCCAGGTTGGGTCAGTGACTTCATCGTCCACCACCTCCTCTTCCACTTCCTCACTCGGCACATCCTCCTGACTTGTTGACCTAACCACTACCTGAGTTATTGGCAACTGTGTCTCATCATCATCCACCTCATTAAACAGTAATTTCCATTCCCCACCGTCATCTTCTTGAGATTCTGAATGCTCAAGAGTTTGGGATTCAGGGAACAAGATCTGTCCCTCTTCAAGCATGCTTGGTGAGAGGACAAAATCAAGGAATGGAGCTGAAAAGAGCTCCTCTGAATATTCGAGTGTGGGATCACTTTTGTCCAGACTCTCCATGGTGGCAGGATGGAAGATCAGGGTGATGATTGGGTTGAGCAGACTCTTGGCTACTGAGACTGGACTTGGTGGAAGACAGGGTGGTGCTTAACTGACTGGAAGCATTATCTGCTGCAATCCAGCCGACCACCTGGTCACACTGGTCTGACTTCAAGAGTGGTGTCCTGTGCCGCCCTGCAAACTGGGACATTAAGCTAGGTATCGTGGATGATTGTTTTTCTTGTGCTCTGGCAGCAGGCACAGTTTCACTGCGCCCAGGGCCACGGCCTCTGCGTGCACCATCAGCATCACGGCCACTGCCCCGTCCCTTACTGCTCGCCTTCTTCATACTAAATGTTATATATGATTGAAAGTCTGTCACACGTACAGTAGTGTAGGATTTTTGAAGTGTATGCGCAAACAAATTGAAAAAGGTATTTGGGATGTGGAAACGTCACACAGGAGATATCCAGCATATAATGTCAATGCTGTCACCAGCGGCTAATTAAAAATTACAGGGAATGTCACAGGTATTTGGGATGAGGAAACGTTATACAGAAGGGGTACCACCGGTGATGTCACTGTCCGCAGCGCCTACGCAAAAAAGTACACTGTATGTCACAGATACATTTTTGAAGTGCACACGTTACACAGGAGATGTAGCGCAGCTAATGTCACTGGCCGCAGCGGACACCGTCTGCGGAAAAAGTGCACTGTATGTCACAGATTAATTTTAGAAGCACACACGTTACACTGCAGATGTGGTGCTGGTAATTTCACTGTCCACAGCAGACACCATCTATGGAAAAAGTACACTGTATGGCACAGATACATTTTTTAAGCGCACACGTTACACTGCAGATGTGGCACAGCTAATGTCACTGTCAGAAGCGGACACCGTCTATTGAAAAAGTACACTGTATGTCACAGATATTTTTCGGATGGCACACTTTACATAGGAGATGTGGCACAGCTAATGTCACTGTCCGCAGCGGACACCATCTATTGAAAAAGTACACTGTATGTCACAGATATTTTTGGGATGGCACACTTTACACAGGAGATGTGGCACAGCTAATGTCACTGTCAGAAGCGGACACCGTCTATTGAAAAGGTACACTGTATGTCACAGATATTTTTTGGATGTGCACACTTTACACAGGAGATGTGGCGCAGCTAATGTCACTGTCCACAGCGGACACCATCTGCGGAAAAGCACATGTGATGCCTCAGATAATCTTTGAAGCGCACACGTTACACTGCAGATGTGGCACAGCTAATGTTAGATGCATTAGCTGTGCCACTGCAGATGTGGCACAGCTAATGCAGCAGACACCGTCTACGTAAAAAGTACACCGGATGTCACTGATATTTTTGGGGTGCGCACACATTACACTGGAGATGTGGCACAGCTAATGTCACTGTCCGCAGCAGACACCGTCTACGTAAAAAGTACACCGGATGTCACTGATATTTTTGGGGTGCGCACACTTTACACTGGAGATGTGGCGCAGCTGTCGCTTTCTCCAGCAGCCTAACTATTGTACGCTATTTAGCGCAGAATGCGCTAAAAATAGATATTGCTGCCACACACAATAGTCCTTAGAAGGACTTTTGGGTCATTAAAGTTTTAGCTAAACCTGCACTAAAAATATAGATTACTGCTGCCATACACAATAGTCCTTAAACTGAGTTTTGGGTCTCTGAAAAGTTTTGGTGGTAATAATATTCTTAAATCACTGCCTACACTGTCTGTCCCTTCCTTAGCACAGCTCTCCCTGACTAAGGCCTCATGCACATGACCGTTGTTGTGTCCCGTGTCCGTTGTTCCGTTTTCCGTGATTTTCTGCGGACCCATTGACTTTCAGTGGGTCCGTGGAAAACTCGGCTAATGCATCGTTTGTCATCCGCGTCCGTGATCCGTGTTTCCAGTCCGTGAAAAAAATAAGACCTGTCCTATTTTTTTCACAGACAACGGTTCGCGGACCCATTCAAGTCAATGGGTCCGTGAAAAAACACGGATGCACACAAGATTGTCATCCGCGTCCGCGCGTCCATGTCAGTTTTTTTCCTATCATTTGCATGGCAAACTAAACTTAGATTTTTTTTTACTTTCCTTCATGTTTGGAGATCCTCCAAAAATAAAGGAAGACACACGGAAACAAAAACAGACACGGCTCACGGAACAACGGAACCCCGTTTTGCGGACTGTGAAAAAATACTGTCGTGTGCATGAGGCCTAAGAATGAGCTGAACATGCGTCATCGGGTTCTATATAGCACCCGATGATTTGTTCCGGCCAGCCAATCACTGTAATGCCATCAGCCAACATGGCTACGGCATTACAGTGAGGGAAGTACTTACCTGCACGTTTATTAGCTGCGTAGCATTGCGCTTGAGTACATGCGGTATTCTGCCAAATACCGCCACGTTCCGAGCATCGAGATGCTCGAGCCGAACAGGTGTTTGGCCGAGCTTGCTCGATCATCACTATTAGTCACCGGTTAAGCTTTCAGAAAATGGAGCATAATACAAAAACAGGAAAAAATCATACAGGCCCACATTTTTATGAGTCAAATTGGAGTAGGAAATTAAAGTGAATTTTCACCAAGTTTATTAAAAGTCACAAGTTTGATAAAAGATTTTGACACATTTTGACCATTTAGAACATAAAATCTGTGCCTACTATTAGACTATTGTGAAATATTTTCACAACAAATTTGTATCTTTTATTTATAGAAAGCACCTTGGACAGACATTCTATGTTATTTCTTGATATCATAGCACTTCTTGCTAAATGCTAGGTGCATTCAAATATCTTATATACTAAAGATTCATTTAGGCGCCATTCATACGTCCACAATTTCGTTCCGCATTTTGCGGAACAGAACTGCGGACCCATTCATTTCTATGGGGCCACACAAAGTGTGGCCCGGCTCTGGAAATGCGGACCCGCACTTTCGGGTCCGCATTTCCGTTCCTGAAAAAAAAATAGAACATATTCTATTCTTGTCCGCACATTGCCACAAAACACACTACGGACGTGTGAATGGATCCTTTCCCTGGTTGCAGAATTGCCCAGGCTAATAGCTGTTTGTTTGTGGTATAGTCCACAGAGAATCATGCTACCAAATGTTTAAAGCTGTATTCCTTCATAAAAAAACTCCAGTATAATAAAACATCTATGTATATTATCATTTGCATACATCTCCTTCCTAGTCGAAAGTGAAAGCTATCTTGCATTACTGCTTCTTATTATATGGGTTGAGTCTACCGGCCCTATTCACTTGTTCTGCAATCTTGTAACATGGCACATTATATCTGTTACATAGAATCGATTACATTCTATTTTATCACTAAACCTAAACTGTCCCTGATGCAGTCACTTTCCATTTTTGAATTTTCATTTTTTACTCCTTGCCTTCCAAGAGCAATAACTTTATTAATTCTTCCAATCATATAGCTGTATGCTGGCGTGTTTCTTTGGAGGACAATTTGTACTTTCTAATAACACCATTCAGTATTCTACATGGTGTATTTGGGTAGAATCTGAAAAAATAAAAAAATAAAACCAATTGTGCTTTTGTTTTATGGCCTTTGTGGCAGGGTGAGGCCATTCAACCACTGATGGGAGTCTTCTTCCTCTATGTGACCTTTCAGATGCCATGTTCACAATTGATTACAGCATCTGAGAGGTTAAATGTCTATGATATAAGTTGTCTCTGACCAAGGTATCTTGCCTATGGATGTTTGCTGTATAACATTGCAGTCAACTGCTGGCTATGGCACTGACGCAACTCCTGAAACAGCTCCATATTTCTACCATCGATTTCTACTGTACATGTATGGCATATATTGGAATGGTTTTAAAGGGAATGTCTCATCAGAAATTGACCTATATTTTATATTCGGCTTTATGTTGAACATATTTCTTTAAAGAATTTTTAGTGATATGAATTTTATTGTTGCATGTCACATAGATAACACAGAATCTACCATTCACCGTAAGTGTTGTTCACTGCTTACCTGCTCCCCCTCCCCGCATAATGACTTCTGGACAGGTCATAGATCATGTCTGGGAAACTCTCCCACAGAAATGAATGAGCCATCTCTTGCCCATTGTGTCTATGGTCCATGTGGCATCTCTAAATGCTTTTAATAGTGGCTCAGGCAAAATGGCCACCCTCATAATTATGTATGGAAAATCAAATAAAAAGTCTACAATCAGAAAAGAAAAATATTTAGAAAAGGGAATATATTCACTATTTGATTTTGATTAGTAAAAAATGTAGGTGGTGCATTCCCTTTAAGGCATTCCGTTTGCTCTATGTCCTAATAGAAGTCTATAGGAATCAAAACGGATCCGCCTGGGTCCAGTTATACAAGACGGAAAACAAAGTCCTGTTGACAGGACTTTGTTTTCCGTCTTGCATAACAGCACCCAGACGGATCTGTTATGTTTTCCAATAGACTTCTCTTAGGAGGGAAAGCAAACGGAATGCCTTTTAAAGGCTTCCATTTTGCATTCTGTCTGGGTATTCCGTTATTTTCCATTATAACCATGTTATAACGGAAACCCATAACGGAATCCCTAACGCTAGTGTGAACCCACCCTTACTCTACTTTATTAGCTTATTTAAAAAATATATTCTCATAGGATAGATATACGTATTGCAGGCATGTTTAAAGGGTTTCTACCACTTCGGTGTCACATATTTAGCTGTCAGACACTAGCGATCCGCTAGTGTCTGCTCTGCCCAACCATCCTAATATAATTGCTTTTGGGGCAGCCGTTTTGCTAAAAAAAGAACTTTTATTAATATGCTAATGAGCCTCTAGGTGCTATGGGAGCGTCATTAGCACCTAGAGGCTCCGTCTACCTTCAGAAACTGCCGCCACCCAGCGCGTCCCTCCAGCCCGCCCATCTCCTCCTGAATGCGATCCTCCTTGTGAGCGTCTGTATTCGGCGCATGCGCAGTGAATGTCTGACAGCTTCCCTGCTCAGACATCTCCACTGCGCCTGTTCCTCGGAGCACTATGGCGTCATCGCGCAGGCGCAGTGGAGATGTCTGAGCAAGGAAGCGGTCAGACATTCACTGCGCATGCGCAGAATACATACGCTCACAAGGAGGATCGCATTCAGGAGGAGATGGGCGGGCTGGAGGGACGCGCTGGGCGGCGGCAGTTTCTGAAGGTAGACGGAGCCTCTAGGTGCTAATGACGCCCCCATAGCACCTAGAGGCTCATTAGCATATTAATAAAAGTTCTTTTTTTAGCAAAACGGCTGCCCCAAAAGCAATTATATTAGGATGGTTGGGCAGAGCAGACACTAGCGGATCGCTAGTGTCTGACAGCTAAATATGTGAAACCGAAGTGGTAGAAACCCTTTAAGTTCACTTAGATTCAAGCAACATTTTAAATGTGGCCCCCAGCTTCGGGCTGGCAGGATTATTAGGGGTTTCACTTCCCAGTGAGTGATGATTCCAAGAATAAACAATGAGCATCAAATATTAGTGATATAAAAAAGCTGTGCTGGCATAGTGATGAGGATGTCTTTCATCATGTTTTTATGACTGGGATATGCTCTATTATGAATCACTAACATTGTTTCTGAACAGATGAGACTCAGGAGTTCATTTAAAACACTGATGGTTGAAATGCTTTGCACATATTCAACTCTTTATGTATTATGAATATATTGGTTCAGATTTTATTATAGCTTTCAATTTTTAACTCATCATAATTTGGATATGAATGTACTGAAGTGATGAATGTTTCCTCAGACATCCTTGGAAAAGATCACATTGGACTGAAATTGGTGTTTAACCCCATATTACAAAATGCTTTAATAAATATATTGGCAGGATTTATCATTCCCCGTGTTTCCCAGGTGTAAAACAAAATCGCAAACCTTGTGTTTGCAACCTCTTAAATGTAGTTGCAGCTAAATTTAGGCACAAATGGCATTTCTATGTTGTCCTCACCACTTTCCCATGAAGAGGGTGGTTGGGCCAGTGGGCACAGAATATTTATTTTCTTTTACACCATTTTATTTAGTAAAAGGAGACTGAAATTTACACCAGCTAGGTGCACAAACTGGTGGGTCTTCTTTAGACCTCGACCAGCCCTGCCCTGAGGCTATATAGCATATGCTATACAACCTTTCTGAGGGCTGTATTAATCCTGTAACTAGGACTATTATGTCAGCCCCAGTTATAGGAGAAATCAGCAGAAATAAAAAAAAAAAAGTGGTTAAATGTCTCCCAGAGGTTTTGAATGACCTTATGAAGTACATTTTTTTTTATGTGTTTTATAAAAAAAAATGTAAGTCTCAGATGTTAAAGAGGACCTTTCATCTGGCAAAAAATTGTGAACTAAGTATCATGATATATACAGCGGCGCCCAGGGATCTCACTGCGCTTACTATTATCCCTGGGTGCCACTCCGTTCTCCTTCTAGGTCCTCTGGTATGTTCAGTCACTTGGTTATAGTAGGAGACTGCCCTTGTTCTCCTGGGCGTCTCTTTCTCTTAGGCTGTAGCGCTGGCCAATCGCAGCGCAGAGCTCACAGCCTGGGAGAAAAAAAAAACTCCCTGTGAGCTCTGCGTTGCGATTGGCCAGCACTACAGCCTGGGAGAAGAAGATGCCCAGGAGAACAAGGGCAGTCTCCTCCTATTATAACCAAGACCCCTAAGTCTCCACCTACTATAACCCAGTGACCGAACATACCGGAGGACATAGCGGGAGAACGAAGTGGCGCCCTGGCATAATAGTAAGTGCAGTGAGATCCCTGGGCGCCGCTGTACAGATCATGACACTTAGTTCAGAGTTTTTTGCCAGATGAAAGGTCCTCTTTAAAAAAGCAACATTTTCTCCAAGTAATTAAAAAATTGTTAAAAATAGGAATAAATGAAAAAAAAATTGGCATATTTGCTATCACTGCATCCGTAATGACTGGCTCTATAAAAATATCACATAATCTACCCCATCAGGTGAATGCTGTAAAAAATCATGCCAAAACAGCTATTTCTTTAGTCACCTCCCAAAAAACATATTATCAAGCAATCAAAAAGTCCCCCAAAAAATGTACCCAAAAGTTGTACCAATGAAAATGTTACCTCATCCCGCAAAAAAATAGCCCTCACAGAAGACCATCAGAAAAATAAAAAATATATGGCTCTAAGAAAACGGTAATACAAAAACACGATTTTTTTCAAAAATGCTGTTATTGTGTAAAACTTAAAAGAAAGATATATTTGGTATCACCTCGGCTGTAACGACCATCTCTATCAAAACATCACATCTACTCTATCAAGTGAATGCCGTAAAATAAAAAAAAATATGCCAAAACAGCTTTTTTTGTCACCTCTCCTCCGAAAAAACATCAAGTCATCAAAAAGTTTTATGCATCCCAAAATGGTACCAATAAAAAGCACAATTTTTCTTACAAAAGGCAAGCCCTCAGACATCTACATAGGCAGAAAAATAAAAATTTTATGGATGTTAGTATACAGGGAGTGCAGAATTATTAGGCAAATTAGTATTTTGACATCATCCTCTTTATGCATGTTGTCTTACTCCAAGCTGTATAGGCTCGAAAGCCTACTACCAATTAAGCATATTAGGTGATGTGCATCTCTGTAATGAGAAGGGGTGTGGTCTAATGACATCAACACCCTATATCAGGTGTGCATAATTATTAGGCAACTTCCTTTCCTTTGGCAAAATGGGTCAAAAGAAGGACTTGACAGGCTCAGAAAAGTCAAAAATAGTGAGATATCTTGCAGAGGGATGCAGCACTCTTAAAATTGCAAAGCTTCTGAAGCGTGATCATCGAACAATCAAGCGTTTCATTCAAAATAGTCAACAGGGTCGCAAGAAGCGTGTGGAAAAACCAAGGCGCAAGATAACTGCCCATGAACTGAGAAAAGTCAAGCGTGCAGCTGCCAAGATGCCACTTGCCACCAGTTTGGCCCTATTTCAGAGCTGCAACATCACTGGAGTGCCCAAAAGCACAAGGTGTGCAATACTCAGAGACATGGCCAAGGTAAGAAAGGCTGAAAGACGACCACCACTGAACAAGACACACAAGCTGAAACGTCAAGACTGGGCCAAGAAATATCTCAAGACTGATTTTTCTAAGGTTTTATGGACTGATGAAATGAGAGTGAGTCTTGATGGGCCAGATGGATGGGCCCGTGGCTGGATTGGTAAAGGGCAGAGAGCTCCAGTCCGACTCAGACGCCAGCAAGGTGGAGGTGGAGTACTGGTTTGGGCTGGTATCATCAAAGATGAGCTTGTGGGGCCTTTTCGGGTTGAAGAGGGAGTCAAGCTCAACTCCCAGTCCTACTGCCAGTTTCTGGAATACACCTTCTTCAAGCAGTGGTACAGGAAGAAGTCTGCATCCTTCAAGAAAAACATGATTTTCATGCAGGACAATGCTCCATCACACGCGTCCAAGTACTCCACAGCGTGGCTGGCAAGAAAGGGTATAAAAGAAGAAAAACTAATGACATGGCCTCCTTGTTCACCTGATCTGAACCCCATTGAGAACCTGTGGTCCATCATCAAATGTGAGATTTACAAGGAGGGAAAACAGTACACCTCTCTGAACAGTGTCTGGGAGGCTGTGGTTGCTGCTGCACGCAATGTTGATGGTGAACAGATCAAAACACTGACAGAATCCATGGATGGCAGGCTTTTGAGTGTCCTTGCAAAGAAATGTGGCTATATTGGTCACTGATTTGTTTTTGTTTTGTTTTTGAATGTCAGAAATGTATATTTGTGAATGTTGAGATGTTATATTGGTTTCACTGGTAAAAATAAATAATTGAAATGGGTATATATTTGTTTTTTGTTAAGTTGCCTAATTATTATGCACAGTAATAGTCACCTGCACACACAGATATCCCCCTAAAATAGCTAAAACTAAAAACAAACTAAAAACTACTTCCAAAAATATTCAGCTTTGATATTAATGAGTTTTTTGGGTTCATTGAGAACATGGTTGTTGTTCAATAATAAAATTAATCCTCAAAAATACAACTTGCCTAATAATTCTGCACTCCCTGTATAGTGATGCAAAATATAACAGTTTTTTCAATAAAAAAGGATTTTATTATGCAAAGGTAGTAAAACATGAAAAAAATATATCGATGTGGTATCGTCATAGTCGTATCAACCTGCATAATAAAGTTATCATATCATATATACCACATGGTGGACCTCATAAAAATAAAAAAAAACACTAACAGAATTGCATTTTTTGCCCACCTCACCTCCCAAAAAATGAGATAAAAACAATCAGAAAGATAGTGCCAATAAAAACTACAGTTTGTCCAGGAAAAATTAAATCCTCACACAGCTAAGGGTACTTTCACACTAGCGTTATTCTTTTCTGGCGTTCCATCCTAGGGGCTCAATACCGGAAAAGATTTGATCAGTTTTATCCTAATGCATTTTGAATGGAGAGCAATCCGTTCAGGATACATCAAGATGTCTTCAGTTCAGTCTTCTTGACTTTTCAGGACAGAGATAATACCACAGCATGCTGCGGTTTTATCTCCGTCACATTTTTCCCCCCTTTGAAATGCATTAATGCTGGATCCGGCCCGAGTGTTCCAGCAAAACAGATCCGGCAATGCAGTCTGCGCATGCTCAGACCGCAAAAACATGTGAAAAATAAATAAATGCTGGATTAGTTTTCCCAGAGAGACGGATCTGGCATTTCAATGTATTTGTCATACGGATCAGGATCCTGATCCATCTGACAAATACCATCAGTTTGCATATGTGTTGATGGATCCAGCAGGCATCTTCGGCGACAAAACTGCATGCCGGAATCCTCTGTGTGAAAGTACACTTAGTCAACAAAAAAATAAATTATGGCTCTTAAAAATCATTTCAGCAAATTTAATGCTAGAAAATCCAGATGCCACTCCTTCCCTGGCGTATCCCCAAACAGCAATTTATGACCATAGATGGGGTGTTATTGTATTCAGGAGAAAATGGATAGCAAATTGTGTGGTGATATTCTCCTGTTATCCCTTGTGAAAAAGAACGTTCGGGTCTAAAGCACCATTTTCTTGTAAAAAAAAAAGTATTTTTTTAATTTTCACAGCCAAGTGTTATAAATTCTATGAAATGCCTGTTGGGTCAAATTGTTCGTTAGACCCCTTAAAAAATCCCTTGGGTGGTGTCGTTTCCAAAATGTGGTCACTTTTTGAGGAGTTCTACTGTAGGGGTATCTCATGGTCTCTTCAAATGCAACATGGTGCTCAAAGGCAATTTTATCAAAACTGTCCTCCAAAAACCATATGGAGCCCCTTGCTTTCTGAGTGCTTCTGTGTGTCTATACAGCAGTGCAGTTTCTAGGTAAAATTTCTCCCAGGGCGAGTGTCAAAAAAACTCCCCCCCCCCTCACAACTGCTCGATGAAATAAGTGTCTCCCCATTGTAAAAAATGTGGAACCACATTGCACGGACGGTCACAGTGACCCACTGTCCCATAGACTCAGGCTCTCACTCACAGCAGGCTTCTTTCTCAGCACTGCTCCGGGCGGGCGGTAACAGACAGGCAGGCAGTGCGGGCGGCGGTGCTCACCTCACTCACTGTACCTCACGCAGTGCGTGAGGTACAGTGAGTGAGCGCCGCCGCCCGCACTGCCTGCCTGTGGGGGGACATTATTTTTAATAAGGATCACTATGGACATTATTTAGAATGGAGGCTGCTGTGGATGTCATTATAACTGTATAATGTCTGATAGGCCTAGTCCTGAGTTATATTACCCTGCCCTGTATAATAATGTACCCTGATACCCCTTAGTTATATTACTCCAGCGGGGTAATATAACTAAGGGGTATCAGGGATGGGTACATTATTATACAGGGCATGGGCAGGGTAATATAACTCAGCTCAGGACTAAGCCTATCAGACATTATACAGTTATAATGAGTAATGACACCAACAGCAGCCTCCATTCTAAATAATGTCCATAGTGATCCTTATTAAACTTAATGTCCCCCACAGTGACAGTGGCCCCCATTTTCATGTCTCCCACAGTGGCCCCCCCCATTGTAATTAATTCCCCCCATTGTAATTAATGCCCCCCCCCAGACCATCACTCGCCTCACAGCAGGCATCAGCACTGCTCAGGGGCTCAGGGCGGGCGGTAACAGGCTGGCAGTGCGGCGCTCACTCACTCACTGTATGTCACGCGCCTGCGCCGCCTAGTGGGAGGATCAGGCGCGTGACGTCAGTAAGTGCCGCCCGCACTGTCTGAAGAGTGAGAGGACTCGGCACTCGGGCGCAGGTCAGAAGAGATGTCAGAGGGAGGGAGCCAGGGCGCACGGCCGAGAAACGACAAGAGGGCGCCCCTGCCGGCGCCCCCCTTCTGACCAGGGCCGGTGCAAGGATTTTTGCCGCCCTAGGCAAGATAAAAATTTACGCCCCCCCCCCTTATCAGATCCGGAATTGCGGACCCGGATCCGCAATTCCGATCCTGAAAAAAAATAGTACATGTCCTATTCTTGTCCCCAATAACGGACAAGAATAGGCATATTCTCTTAGTGCCGGCAATGTGCGGTCCGCAAAATGTAGTATTAATAACTAAACAATTAAATAATACACATATTGCATTGTCTACTTACCACCAGGACAATTAGATGATCTGGTCTCTGGCTGCAGTCTGGCTCTTGGTCTGGCTCTGCGGACTCACTTGTCACTCTCTTCTCCCCCCCTCCCTTGTCACTCTCTTCTCCCCCCTCCCTTGTCACTCTCTTCTCCCCCCTCCCTTGTCACTCTCTTATCCCCCCTCCCTTGTCACTCTCTTCTCCCCCCTCCCTTGTCACTCTCTTCTCCCCCCTCCCTTGTCACTCTCTTCTCCCCCTCCCTTGTCACTCTCTTCTCCCCCCTCCCTTGTCACTCTCTTCTCCCCCCTCCCTTGTCACTCTCTTCTCCCCCCTTCCTTGTCACTCTCTTCTCCCACCCCCCTTGTCACTCTCATTCTATTTCCCCCACCCCCCTTGTCACTCTCATTCTACTCCCCCCACCCCCCTTGTCACTCTCATTCTACTCCCCCACCCCCCTTGTCACTCTCATTCTACACCCCCCACCCCCTTGTCACTCTCATTCTACTCCCCCCCCACCTTGTCACTCTCATTCTACTCCCCCCCCCCACCTTGTCATTCTCATTCTACTCCCCCCCGTCACTCTCATTTCCTCCCCCTTGTCAATGTCACCTCTAATGTAGCGTGGCCGAGCTCTGTTCGCTCCGCGGTACAGGAGCTTTTGTTTCCTGTACCCGGCTGACAGGAAGTGCTCACTTAGTGTGCACTTCCTTTCAGTCCGGCCGGGTACAGGAAACAAATACTCCTGTACCGCGGAGCGAACAGAGCTCGGCCACGCTACATTAACAACTCAGCAGTCTGCAGCGCAGGCAGGCTGCGCAGCACTGAGCCGGCCGCTCAGGAGGCTCAGCATGAGGGGCGCCGCCGGCCGGCCGCCCGAACCTTTACCTACATAACCAATTTTATTTTATTTTTTTACCTCAACGGGCGCCCCCTGCTTCTGACAGCGCCCCGGGCGGCCGCCCGTCCCGCCCGCCCCTAGAAACGGCCCTGCTATACAGTAGTATGTCCCTTTAAATTGCCCTCACACCCTGATGCCCCTTAACTGGCCACTCACTGAGTGCTGTCCCCTTAAGTGGTCCTTCACATACACATGGCTACCTCACAGTGCTACACTCTCACAATGATGGCCTCTTAAGTGTCCCCTCGCAGTGATACCCCCTTAAATAGGTTGTCCCATCTCACCGTTACTAAGATGAGATGTGATTTAGGACCAACCACCAAGTTAGCGGGCTTTGCTGTTTCAGTAGCTCTCAATGTGGTGCATGGGAGCTACACTAGTTACAGACAAGTTATGCTGTTTTTGAGTTAGGGAAACAGCATAGTTTGCTGTGCATTCTGTTTCTGTTGCTCACATGCTCTGCAATGGGAGCTACTGAAACAGCAAAGAAGCTATCTACTTCGCTGTTCCCGGCCACCTGCTGGTTGATGCTCAGTTCCATCTGTCATCTCTCGTAACGGTGAGATGAAATAATCCCTTTAAATGACCCTTTCACATAATATTATAACCTCTTAAAGGGGTTTTCCACTTTTTACTATTGATGACCTAACCTCAGAATAGCTCATCAATATCAATATCCTAATGATAGTTAATCAATAGTAAAAAGCAGGCAACCCCTTTTAATTGTCCGGGTTTGGGGTAGCCCCAATGCTACGCTGGCCACAATGTGTTGCTCCTCTCCGGAATGGATGATAAGGCGTGGTGCATCCCAGTAGGAAATAAGAGTCTGGGTCTGCAGTAAACCAGTAGGCTTTTTACTGGAGGAATTCAGGTGAAAAACAATACAGGCGAGGCATAAGGCTGGCTTCTCCAGTCTTCTTCCTGGCAGAAGAAGGGTTTGATGCTGAGGAAAGGCCTAAGCTAGCTGTCCCTCTCTCCGTCAGAAGGCTGGTACCCTGGCCAAAGGCTGGAGGCCCAGGGTTTGTGGCAGAGTATCCCGTCTCAGTGTCTTCTTCTGGTCACTCAATAGTCTGTCAGAGTCTACTCTTCTAAGCACTGTTCCCTAACTGCACAACACTAGGGGCTCTGACCTCTCTCTTCTGGCTGAACTAGAACCCTCTAGTAAGAGGGGTGGAGTAGAAAAACTGAGCACAAACAATTAGAATGTTACGACTCCTGTCTGTAATAGACTTACAAACCGGATTCCAAAAAAGTTGGGACACTAAACAAATTGTGAAAAAAACTGAATGCAATGATGTGGAGATGGCAAATGTCAATATTTTATTTGTAATAAAACGTAGATGACAGCTCAAACGTTTAATCCGAGTAAATGTATCATTTTAAAGGAAAAATACGTTGATTCAAATTTTCACGTTGTCAAAAAATCCCCAAAAAGTTGGGACAAGTAGCGATAAGAGGCTGGAAAAAGTAAATTTGAGCATAACGAAGAGCTGGAAGACCAATTTACACTAATTAGGTCAATTGGCAACATGATTGGGTATAAAAAGAGCTTCTCAGAGTGGCAGTGTCTCTTAGAAGCCAAGATGGGTAGAGGATCACCAGTTTCCACAATGTTGCGCAGAAAGATAGTGGAGCAATATCAGAAAGGTGTTACCCAGCGAAAAATTGCAAAGACTTTGCATCTATCATCATCAACTGTGCATAACATCATCCGAACATTCAGAGAATCTGGAACAATCTCTGTGTGTAAGGGTCAAGGCCGTAAAACCATACTGGATGCCCGTGATCTCCGGGCCCTTAAACGACATTGCACCACAAACACGAATGCTACTGTAAACGAAATCACAGAATGGGCTCAGGAATACTTCCAGAAACCATTGTCAGTGAACACAATCCACCGTGCCATCCGCCGTTGCCAGCTGAAACTCTACAGTGCAAAGAAGAAGCCATTTCTAAGCAAGATCCACAAGCTCAGGCGTTTTCACTGGGCCTGGGATCATTTAAAATGGAGTGTGGCAAAATGGAAGACTGTTCTGTGGTCAGACGAGTCTCGATTCGAACTTCTTTTTCGGAAATCTGGGCCGCCATGTCATCCGGACCAAAGAGAACAAGGACAACCCAAGTTGTTATCAACGCTCATTTCAGAAGCCTGCATCTCTGATGGTATGGGGTTGCATGAGTGCGTATGGCATGGGCAGCTTGCATGTCTGGAAAGGCACCATCAATGCAGAAAAATATATTCAGGTTGTAGAACAACATATGCTCCCATCCAGACGTCATCTCTTTCAGGGAAGACCCTGCATTTTTCAACAAGATAATGCCAGACCACATTCTGCATCAATCACAACATCATGGCTGCGTAGGAGAAGGATCCGGGTACTGAAATGGCCAGTCTGCAGTCCAGATCTTTCACCTATAGAGAACATTTGGCGCATCATAAAGAGGAAGGTGCAACAAAGAAGGCCCAAGACGATTGAACAGTTAGAGGCCTGTATTAGACAAGAATGGGAGAGCATTCCTATTTCTAAACTTGAGAAACTGGTCTCCTCGGTCTCCAGACGTCTGTTGAGTGTTGTAAGAAGAAGGGGAGATGCCACACAGTGGTGAAAATAGCCTTGTCCCAACTTTTTGGGGATTTGTTGACACCATGAAATTCTAATTCAACATATTTTTCCCTTAAAATGGTACATTTTCTCAGTTTAAACTTTTGTTCCGTGATTTATGTTCTATTCTGAATAAAATATTAGAAGTTGGCACCTCCACATCATTGCATTCAGTTTTTATTCACAATTTGTATAGTGTCCCAACTTCTTTGGAATCCGGTTTGTACATAAGAGCTTTAATGATATCCAATGGCAATAACACAGCATTTGTTCCAGACACAAACAGGTATTCAGACATAACAACAAAGCTAAACCACACATTCAAAAGGTCAGTCTGTATGGTTTTGGTGGTAAACAAGTCTGGCTTTTCCCCTCCAAAACATGCTCTTCTTTAAACCCTATGATAGCTGTGGAAAATGACCAGCTTCTCATTCAAAGACCTAAAAGTCTTTGAGTGTTTATTAAACCTTTTCACAGAGCCTCACAGATACAGTGCAAATGAACAGGATATATCACAACATACATATAAAATATAATTACTCAATATTAAACAGTATAAGCCAATGCGAGTTAGCCCTTTAAAGTGAAATAAAGTAAGACGTTTATAACTTTGCATAGGGAAATATCCACAAATGTCCAGATTTCAAAGTACCCCTGCTCCAGGGCACTACAGATGCTCCTACATGTCTTCCATGCAGTGATGTCCCGCATTGCCTACAATTTAATACTCATCTACTGCATGTTCCACTGCCATCAGCTCCATGCTTCTCCATTTGCCATTGTTGGTTGCGGCAGGCGGGATGCGATAAGATCATGTCTGACATCATTAAGACAACACAATGAGAAGCAGACCTTCACTCTGTGCTCTGGTCCAGGCTCACCGTAAAAGTGCAAAAGAAAGGGTTAACAGAATGTATATGCTTTGATATGTATATAGCATTTACTGTATGTATTTACACATTAATACGCAGGTATTAATGGTCCATATTCACTGCCACTACTGGACTGGTGACACTGTAAATATAGAGAGAGGAAAGAAATTTGTAGTCAGTTCAAGAGAAGCAGTCTGTGTTTTACCAGAAACAGATGCAAAGATGTAATTCCGATAAGCTCACCTGTCCTGGAGCAGGTACCATCTAGGTCAGGGCCAGAACAACTACAAAAGCAAGCCAGATGAAATGAAAGATGTAGAGGAAGTCCACTAGAGATAACTTTTTTGAATACTTATTGGCTATACAGCAAATGTGTCCAGGAGTTAGCCTCCAGAGTCTGGATATGCATTTAAGCAGATTAATCACCTGCGTAAAAATTTTGAGGACGTGTACTGTAACTACTGCAATCTGTTAAAAAAAAGTGTTTGCCTGCAGTGAGGGGAGTGCCATTTGGTTTCATTGTATTATCTAAAATATACACTCTTATGTCAGAGTCAGCTAGTAAAGCTCAGAGTAAGGAAGACTACTTTAACCACTTCCCGATCGCCCATTGACTATAAACATCCTGGGCAGTTGGGTTTAACTCTGATCGGACATTTCTTAAAGTTTTTTCTGATTTGGCAGCTGCACGTTAATCGTGCAGCTGCCGAGTGGGGGGTCCGCTGTCAGTGACAGTAGGGCACCCCAGAGAGAAGGCAGGGACCATTCCTGGGAGTCCCTGCCTTCTAAATTGCTGTATACACAGAGCTCAACGAGCCCTATGTATACAGCAGAGGAAGCGATCTGCCGCTTCCTGTCGTGGCCCGGTGGTCATGTGACCGCTGGGGTCGGGGAAGTGCAGGAGCCACCGGGTCTTCCATAGCCCACGATCAGCCCTGCACTGAGGCTGTACAGTGCAGTATTGTGCTGTACAGCCTCTCTGGGGGGTGTATTTCTCCTATAACTGGGGCTACCATGTCAGCCCCAGTTATTACAGGAGAAATCAATAGTAAAAAATGTAAAGTTAAATGTTCCCCAGAGGTCTTGTATGACCTTAAGTGGGACACAAAGTGTAAAATAAAAAAATAAAAAATAAAAAAGTTCCACATTTAAAAAAAAGTTCCCCCCCCCAAATCTTTATTTTAAAAATGTAAAAAAATAGAAGAAAAAAAAATAAAATAGACATATTTGGTATCACTGCATTCACAATAACTGGCTCTATATTAATATCATATGATCTACCCCATCAGGTGAACTACGTAAAATAATAAATAAATAAATTATGCGCCAAAACTGATTTTTAGTTAGCTCACCTCCCAAAAAACATGTTAATCAATCAAAAAGTCATATCTACCGCAAAATGGTAGCAATGAAAACGTCATCTCATCACACAAAAATAAGTCCCCACACAAGACCATAGCCAGAAATATTTAAAAAAATGTCTCTAAGAAAATGGCAACACAAAAGCATGATTTTTTTTCATTTTTTTTTTATTGTGTACAACGTGAAAATAAAAAAAATAGGCATATTTGGTATCGTTGAGTCCGTAATGACCGGGTCTATAAAAATATCACATGATCTACCCCATCAAGTGAATAGTGTAAAAGAAAATATATAAAAATTACACCAAACAGCTTTTTTGGTGACTTTACCTCACCAAAAATGAGATAAAAAGCAACCAGAAAGCCAAATGTACCCCAAAAAGGTGCCGATAAAAACTACAGCTTGTCCCGCACAAAATAAGCCCTCACAAAGCTCATTCAACAAAAAATTTAAAAGGTTATCGCTCTTAAAGTCCATGACAGAAAATTCCATGCTAAAAAATCCAGATGCCGCTCCTTCCCTTCTGAGCCCTGGCGTGTCCCCAAATAATAGTTTATGACCACAATTCAGGAGAAAGTGGGTAGAAAATTTTGGGGGGGATATTCTCCTGTTATCTTTTGTGAAAAAGAAAGTTTGGGCCTAAAGCATCATTTTCTTGTAGTTTACAATATGTGGTCATTTTTTGGCGGTTTTCACTGTGGGTCTCTTCAAATGCAATATAGTCCCAAAGACCATTCCAGCAAAATCTGCCCTCCAAAAACCATATGGTGCTCCTTGTCTTTTGTGTCCTGTCGTGTGCCCAAACAGGGGTATACGACCATATATGGGGTGTTTCTGTAAACTGCAGAATCAAGGTAATAAATATTGAGGTTTGTTTTGTGAACTCCTTCATGTGTTCCAGGAAAAATTTATTAAAATGGAAAATCTGCAAAAGAATGTGACATTTTACCTCTATTTTGCTTTAATTCCTGTGGAATACCTAAATGGTTAACAACATTTAAAAAAACAGTTTTGAATAGTTTGAGGGGTGTTGTTTCTAAAATGGCAACATTTCTAGGTTGGTTCTATTATGTAAGCCCCACTTAGTGACTTCAGAACTGAACTGGTCCTTAAAAAAGTTGCCTTTGGAAATTTTCTTAAAAATTTCAAAAATTGCTTCTAAAATTCTAAACCTTTTAACGTCCTAAAAAAAGAAAAATTATATTACCCAAATTATTTCAACATAAAGTAGACATATGGGGAATGTTAATTAATAAATCTTTTATGAGGCATCAATACCTGTCTTAAAAGCAGAGAGATTAAAATTTAGAAAACAGTGATTTTTTTCAAATTTTTGTTAACGTTTTGATTTTTTTAAATAAATAAAGCTAAAACATATTGACTCAAATTTACCATTAACATGAAGTACAATTTGTCACGAGATAAATGGCTTGGATAAGTAAAAGCGTTCCAAAGTTATTTCCACATAGAGTGACACATGCCAGATATGCAAAATTAGGTCTGGTCAGGAAGGAGGTGAATGACCGTCTCTGGAAGTGGTTAAAGAGACACTTTGGCCTAATAACTACCTGTGCAGCCATAAGACCTGTACAGTCCTGCTCATCATTACTGGCACCCATTAAGTTTAAGTACATAATGTGGAATATCTCCTCAAAAAAAATTGTCAAGTGAAACAGCTTTTTTTGTATAGAGCACTCATGTTAAATACAAAAGAGCAAATGATAAACAACTATTTAAAACAAAAAACAATGGGAGGAAAAATAGAAAAACCTAAAGCTTGATGTGACTCTGGTATTGGCACCCTTTACATTTAATTAGTATGGAAACACATTTTGACTCACCTATGGTAAATCACAAATGAGAATCACCTATGATATATTGTCGGTGCCTACCTGACATGAATTAGCCGATGAATGATGACTTCAGTGTTTAAAAAATCTATATGTTAGGCCTTGTTCCTTTGTCACAATGGTGATGACAAAGGTGCTGTATGAGGACATCAGAACTGCTATTAGCAAACAAAAGACTTCCAAAGGGTATATGGCCATGTCAAA
The DNA here is from genome assembly GCF_014858855.1 of Bufo gargarizans. Classification (NCBI taxonomy): domain Eukaryota; kingdom Metazoa; phylum Chordata; class Amphibia; order Anura; family Bufonidae; genus Bufo; species Bufo gargarizans. The sequence continues at coordinate 97,653,638 of NC_058080.1, forward strand.
AGACGTTGGTATCCCTGTTTCAACAGTGCACAATGTTATTAAGAAGTTTGCCAAGCTTGGAACCGTCAAGATCCTCCATGGACATGGACTTGTTGGTGCGAATGGTGGAAAAAACACCACTTCAAACATCCAAAGATGTGAAGGCCAATCTGGAACAGTCTGGGGTCATGGTTTTAACAAGTACCATATACTGTGCACTAAACCAAGCAGAGCTGAAGAACCACAACCACAATCCTTCTGGGAAAATGTTCTGTGGACAGATGAAACAAAAATCTATTTTTTTGCAAATGCAAAACAACAGTTTGTTTACTGACGATGCAATGAAGCTTATAAGGAAAAGAACACCCTACTAACAGTTAAGCATAGTGGAGGATCCATAATGCTGTGGGGTTGCTTTGCTGCATCCGATACTGGAGGCTGTGACCGTATCACAGGAATCATGAAATAAGAGAATTATAAAGAGATTTTACAGCAAAATATCCTACCCAGTGTAAGAAAACTTGGTTTGAGTGGAAGATCATGGGTCCTCCAGCAAGACAAGGACCCAAAGCACACATCCAAGAGTACATAGGAATGGTTGAGCAAGATGAAATGGACTGCAAAGAGTCCTGACCTAAATCTCATTGAAAATCTTTGGGGTGAACTGAAATCTGCCATTGGGAAAAAGAACCCTGCAAACATTCAAGAGCTTGAACAAACTGCAAAGGAAGAGTGTGAGAAAATACCAGATGAGAAGTGCAAGAAGCTTATAGATGGCTACAAGAAACGTTTGGAGGCTGTCATCAATGCCAAGGGGTGTGCAACCGAGTATTACCGTAATTAGGGGCATAGACGTGTGCAGCCTATTGCATTAGGGTGTGCACCCTAAAGCACAAACACACACACAGATATATATATATATATATATATATATATATATATAGCCTTTATGCCATTAGCCCCCATTATCAGCCCGTATGCCTCATTAGCCCCCATATGCCTCATTAGCCCCCATATGCCTCTCATTAGCCCCCATATGCCTCATTAGCCTCCATATGCCTTTCATTAGCCTCCATTATGCCTCTCATTAGCCCCTATTATGCCCCAAGCAGTCTCATTTTTTATAAAATAAAAAAAAATTACCTCTCTGCTCCTGGACGCCACCACCTGCGATTTTCTCCCTTCTGATGTCGGCTCTCGGCTGTGCGCTCTGAACTGGCGTGCACAGCATGACGTCACAAAGCGCCTCACACTGTTCGCAGCCCTGCACAGCCGACAGCCAAAGACCAGGAAGCGGTAAGTACAGAGCGTTCCCTGCTTCCTGGTCCTCCGGTACTAATGAGCGCTTTCAAAATGGAAGCGCTTCATTAGTATTTGCCGGCCAGCAGGACTCAAGAGGCAGCTGCCAGAGGTGACAGAACCTCAATTTTGAGGCTTGATTAGGGTGTGCCCAGGCACACCTGGCACACCCCGTGTGCATGCCTATGATTAGGGGTGCCTTTATCACTGCACATGCTGTTTTATTCTGTTTCTGAGTTTCAGATTTTTGAGTTTTCATTTTTCTTCCCTATTTTCTGCGAGCCATAACTTTTTTATATTTCCGGTCACATAGCTGTATGAGGGCTTATTTTTTGCAGGACTGTTTTTAGTTTCTAATGCTACAATTAATTATGGCATAAAATATAGTGGGAAACAGTAAAAAAAATTCCAAATGGGGTGGAATTGAAAAAAATGCAATTCCTCCACCGTTTTACGGATTATTTTCTCTTGGCGTTTCGTTTAAGGCAAAACTGACCCATGCCCTTCATTCTCTGGGTCAGTACGATTACAACAATACCCCATATGTGTAGGTTTTTTATGTCTAAATAATACAAAAGTAAAAATAAATGTAAACTTTGATTAAATTTTTTTTTACATCACCATATTCTGACCCCTATAAGTTTTTTTATACCTATATCTACTGGACTCTTTAGGGGCTCATTTTTTGCGGAACAATCTGCAGTTTTGATTGATACCATTTTGGAGTGTGTCTGACTTTTTATTGCATTTTTTTGGGTAAGAGAAGCAATGAAAAATGGCAAATTGGCCATATTGACCCTTTTTTCCGTTACGCCATTCACCGTATTGGATTTTAAAAAAAATATTTTAATAGTATTGGAGTTTTTGGTTGCGATGATACCCATGATGTTTATATTTATTGTTATTTAGGTATTTATTTTTTTAATTATACCGAAAGGGGGGGTGATTTAAACTGTTATATATTTATATTTTTTATATATTTTTTTACATTTTTTTGAAAATTTTTATGATCATTTTGAATCTATTATATGAGCCTATAAATAATGTATATAAATTTTAGATTTTCTTCTATCAGGGATTTTTAAATTGACAATAAAACCCTAATTTGCTCATTTCGTATCCTGGCCTGCCATCTGGTGGCCAAAATAATAATTGCAGCATGAACACCTTCAGCCTCATCAGCGAGTCTGAAAGTATTCAGCGCAACTACTGATGCCCACTTCGGCCACCAGGGGCATCGGTAGCAAGCTCGGAAGCACTAGCTTCCGGGTTTTTGCTCACTTAGATGACGTGACCTCACTTGGTCATGGCATATAAAGCATGACGGCCAGTCATGGTAATTAGCCGCAGGTGTCTGCTGTTTGAAACAGCAAAGATCTGCCGGCCATTAGGCCCGCTGCACGTGCAAGTGGGCGCCATGTTTACACATCTCTACAGCATGGTAGCAAAGGGGTTAAAATTACATGTAAGTTGAAAAACAATATTTTATTGTTTTATTACTTTTATACCACTAGTACAAAATTCGGGAGGATAAAACTTTGGTACATTTCCATTTATTTCTGAAGATATTGTACAGTCTATGAAAAAAATGAAGGGGTGCCAATAATGGTGAGCAGCACTGTATCTATGGAAAGTGAATTTTGTGAACAACTGCCAGACCATTGCATGATAAGAACTGTGCTGACATGTTTACATGTTTATTCTTTAGTAAAGAACTGTTCTGTTGCACAACTGTCTCATCATTCCTTGCTACACTACTTTTACTGCAAAGTGTAGCCATCACAACAACTGCAACCCTACTTTACACCTCAAAACATGCAACACATAGGGCACCTAAACCATCATCAGACAGGAGAACTTCAAAAACACAGTGTGCTTCAAATGGCAAAAAAAAGTGTGCCCTTCTCCATTATTGCATTTAAGCCCAGTGAGCATCAGAACAGTGAGTACAACTACTACTACACCCACCCGGCCCCTCACATTCAGTCCCCTGCAGGTTGGTCACTGCATCTTTGGCTCAGCGTGGATGGTGTCACCACATTGCGCCTGCCTTCTTTGAATTACCAGCAGTAGGGGAACGGTGAAGCAGGGAGTTGCCATCTGATAGAGATGATGTAACACCCCAGAGTTGTGTTACAAAACTCTATCTTACCCACGCTACAATCTCCTAAGAGCATTAACTTTGTCATCTGATGGAATTTTACATTATACCCTCACAAATGGGCATTGAAAACCTTGTTAATTGTATGTTGCTGTAATTTCCATGTACACCAGCAGGTGGAGTTAGGTTCAGTTTAGTATTTCTGAGCTGGAATAGTTTGTTCCAGCATAGCTCCCCCTCTATGAGCAGAGTGGGCTGTGCCCACATCCTGCCTCATGGGTAGAGAAGGAAGTTAGAGTCAGTGTGCCAGCCACCCCTGCTAGGGGAAGGCTGTGCGTGTAGGAGCTCCCAGATATAGGGAATCAAGCCAGGATCTTGTCTCGGCTGAGACATTGATCATCATCCCCAGCCTGAGCCCTTCAGCCTCAGCTGGAAGAAGCAAGCAGACAAACTCCAGTTCCAGGAAGAAGCATGCCCTGTGAAGATAACTGTGAGTAAAGTCCAGAGACCCAGGAGAAGCCATATTCCTCCTCAGCTAGTGAGTCGCCAGACAGCAGAAGATAGAGAGTGCAGAAGCCAAATTCTTGCCACAGTATAGAGCTAACAAGCAGACGTCCTTTCCTGAAAGCTCCAGGTACATGAGAGAGCAGAAGATAAATTCCTGCCAACCATTGCCAATACCTGCTAGGACCTAAGACTAAAGCTGTATCTTGCTTGGATGAAAGTTACCATCAGTAAAGACAAGTTTGAAAGGTCTGGATCTCAATTACTGCTGCAAATCCTTCTATTACTCCTACTAGCACTACACTCATTTTATTGTTAGTGAGCCAGGAGTCCAGCCGTACCCAGGTAGGGGACACAGTTGACACCATTATCACCACCATGCCGAGACATTACACCACTCTGGGATGTGAGTTACAACACCTTAAAAGACCCTGTGACAGTACCCTGCGCACGCTGCAATTGGCGTCACGAACAAAACTATAGACTATTAAACCCATATCTTGACCCACTGCATAATTTGGCATCCGTGTAACCGTACTACAGTCCTACTCATTGCAATGATACACCATGGTAGCTAGTCAGCGGTTGGCAGCATCATAGGGAAGATGCTATCAGGCCCATCTGCCAGATGACAGTGCCAGGAAGAAGCTACCCAACTATAGGACAAATACATATCATTCTGGCTGATAACAAAAGCCACTATGGGAGCTTGCCACAGCCCTTTTGCTATCAGTGTCTTGAAACTCTTATAAGTAAGCTGTGACATTTGGTGATGGTCTATTAGCCTGTCTATCAGCCTTCTTCAACAAAACCTGCATTTTGTTTGGGTGGAAAAAGCAAAGTGTAGTTTGAAGGCGGTAATGCTCTCCATGACATACAGATGGTGGCCTCATACTCATCTGTACATGATCCTAAAGTTCTTAATTTAGAATGTGAAATTGTTAGATATTATTTACATTAAATTTATTTTCACAAATCTAGTAAATGTCTGCGATTTGTTTATTTTGTTGAGTTTTTCACATGTAGAAATGCCTAGATATATGTGGCTAAGATAGGGTGAATCATAATTAATAGGTACTACAGTAATGCTAGTCTTGCTAAATATGGAAAGTCATTTATGTTATAATTAACCATTAAACTGTCAAAACCAATCTTAGTGAACAGTTAGTATATCGGACGTGGCAAATTTTGTAGGGAAATTAATGAACCAAGGTAAAAGAAAATAGGTGTAAACAAAACAAAGATAGATTAATTTTATCATGACAGTTGCGGCTATCTGAATTGTGGCTGGGTTGGCTGGGTGCTGTGACATCATCGAGTCAACGCGTGAGATTTTGTGTCGTGTCTTCAACCAATATGGACGCAACGTCCTCTATGCCAGCAAATAGATAAGGTGAGTATTTATTTTTTACCCTGATTAACCCCTAAAACTCCTAACTTGTAGCCTCAGATGCCGCGATCATCTCTTTTTTTTTTCAATTGTCTTTTATTGATTTTCATAAGATAAACATTTGGTACATAGGTAGATTCGCATTGTGAACAATGACAATCACAGAAAATAATGATAATGTCGCTCTACCAGGTCGACTCCTCCAAGTAAGTTGGAAGGAGGTGATCTGACAGGAGGGGTCTCATTTACAGATTGTTTTGTTAAGATGCGGCAATGTCTATTAAGGTAATACAGCCGTTAACACAGAACAAACAGTATAGGAAGGGTTGGGTAAATGGAGAGGTAGGGCGGGCGAAATCATGAGCTGAAATTTATCAATGGGGTCATGTAGAAGGGTTAGAAACTGAAAGTTTGTTAAGAAAAGATCTGGTTTTCCAAAATGTTATCCAGTCAGCCCAAATCTGTAGAAATTATTCCTCCATGTGAAAAATGTGTAACCTTTGTGTTAATGTGGGGGAAGTTGGTTGGTTCCAGTGCTGGGGAATTAGGGATTTTGCGGCTGAAGTCAGATGGAGAAGGAGTCTCCGTTTTGCTTGAGGTGTGTCTTGTAGTCTAATATTCAGTAGTGCTGAGATGAAGGATGGGGGATTGTTTAGGGAGCATATTTGTTTGATCAATTCCAGTACCTCAGTCCAGAAAGTAGCACTGGGCATGACCACTGAAGGGTTAAATAGAATAAGCTATATGATCTGTATGAATGACAGGATGTTGGGCAACATCATACTAGAGGGTGAATGTATTTACATTAGCCTTATTTCCATATAAGGAATTGTTTCTACTCAGCACCATTGTATATGTGAACCATATCTGTTTCCTGTATGTATGTATGTATGTATAAGAAGCTGTATCGTCAAGATAAAATCAGAGCTGTTTCTAAGACCATACTGTGTGTGTGTGTCATTGACATAGCTCTCCAGGCGCCTGTCATTGGGGATGAAGGAGGAATAGTGTGCATACAGAAGCAGATCCCTTTCAACCACCACATAAGGAAGTAGATGCCTTGGGATTTGGAGCATTTCTAGCAAATGTCTGAGCTAAGACTTTTCTTTTTTTTTAGATGACTGGCGTGAGGTACCACCTTGTGAGTAGTTTAAATGAGTTCTCTTGTAGTTGTATGAATCTGGAGATGCGATGTGAAAATCGGTACATATGTTTGATATCTAATTCCATCCACGTTGTGTCAAAGTCTCTACTCCATTCATAAATGTAGCTTCTATTGAGAGGGTGTCTCAGGTGCTGGAGGAAGTTGTATATCTGGGATACCAGATGTTTTGGACGGTGTTAATTTGCCATCAGTTTTTCAAAAGATGTAAGGTCCCTCCAGGGATGAGAGTTTTTAGTAGAAGTGTGTAATAATGATCAGACGTGTGCTTTTTGTAGCGAATGTAGTGATGTGGAGTCTAATCGGTCTTCACTTTCTTCCGCATCCAGACAGTAAAATATTGAGATATGTTTAATGTCTGCCACCATTAAAGGTGTGTTTGCGAATTTGGGAAGGTGGAGTTCTGGGAGTTCTGCCAGAGACATTAGTGGAGACAGGGCATGACTTAATCGATCTTTGAGTGTGTTCCAGACTCTGAGTGTGGATCTGGTAACCACATTCTTTTTGCTTTGCTTTGCTCGTAGATTATCTCTACACCAGATAATGGAGCGCAACTGAGTGTTTGCTAGGTGTTCCTCTAGGGGTATAGGTGTTTCTCTATAGTTTACTACCATCTGCTCTTGCCCAATGTATCAGCCTAGTGAGGTGCACTGCTTCATAATAAAGCTGCCAGTCTGGAAGGGCCATAAAGCATCGTATTTTATGCTGGGTAAGGAGGGCATGGTTGAGGCAAAGTCTTTTGTCTCGCGATAGGTGCTTGCTACTTATTTTCCTAATCGAGGAGAAGAAAGAAAGCGGAAGAGGGATAGGAAGGGTTTTAAATAGGTATAGGAGCTTAGGCAACAATATTGCTTTAATAAGGTTTTTTCGTCCCATCCAGGAAAGGAGTGACAAAGACCAAGACTCTAACATGGATTGGAAGGATCTGGGTATGGGGGCATAGTTGAGAGTGAGTTTTTCCAAGATGAGCTGATTTTAAGACCTAAGTAGGTAATGTGAGAAGCAGGACATTGAAAAGGATACAGAATTTGCAGAATCCTTTGCTCTTCCTCACTGATATTTATTCCTAGGGCCACTGATTTGAAGGTATTTATTAAAAAATTTGAGAGATGGAACGTATACATGGCGAAGATAGCCTCTAAAGGGGGGGGGGGGGGGTAATTAAAATTATATAAGACTTGCTGCATATATGTCCAGTCCACCCTGTCGAAGGCCTTCTCAGCATCCGTCCCCAGTAGGACCAAAGGTTGTTTTTTCTGGGATGCAATCTGTAATATAGTATTCTCATGTTATTATCTTTCCCCTCTCTGCTCGCCAGGAACCCGACCTGTTCGTAGAGATCAAGGTTGGCACTAGAGGTCCCATTCTGTTTGCCAACAGACTGGCGTATAGCTTCAGGTCCGTATTCAACAAGGAAATGGGTCTATAATTTGTAGGGCCCTACCCTTCTTTATGGATCAATGTTATATAAGCTTTCAATGATTGTTTTGGGATAGGGACTCCAGACAAGTAAGCGTTGAACATCTTTGTCAGTCGAGGCAGCAGGGTCGAGGAGAAGAATTTATAATAGGAGCATGGGAAACCAGCTAGGTCTGAGGCCTTGCCTTTCTGGCACATCGACAGGGTGGACTGGATATCCTCCATTAGAAAAGGGTTTTAATAGAGCAGTATGTGATGCAACTGGGAGGGAGGGGAGAGGCAATTGTGATAGAAAATCTTTAATAGCTGGGATTTTTTCCTGTACCTGATTGATCGATTCAGAAGAATTGATTTGGTATAGGGAAGTGAGTCTCTCTGTTTTTTCTGATATGTGCCTATCAAGATAAGCTCACCTCGGATTGTTGCCTTATTTACTTTCCACACTATTGGGGTGGGTATGTCAGCGGTTATATTGTGTTTAAAGTAGTGGTTTAAGGATTCCAGTATTTTAGAATGTACAGAGGGTATAGATAGTAGGGTCTCATTTAGGCTACATTCACACTAGTGTTAATATTTTCCGGTATTGAGATCCGTCATAGGGTCTCAATACTGGGTGAAAAAAAACGCTTCTGTTTTGTCCCCATTCATTGTCAATGGGACAAAAACGTAACTGAACAGAACGGAATGCTCCAAAATGCATTCTGTTCTGTTCCCATACCGGAGAGAAAACCACAGCATGCTGCAGTTTGCTTTCCGTCCTGGGATGTGGAGCAAAACGGATCTGTCATGACCCACAATGCAAGTCAATGAGGACGGATCTGTTTTCTCTGTCACAATCTGACACAATAGAAAACAGATCCGACTTGGGTATGCTAACCCCATAGGGACACAGCCTTATTTTACCTTAAGGACCAGGCCATTTTCACCTCAAGGACCAGGCCATTTTTTGCAAATCTGACCAGTGTCACTTTAAGTGCTGATAACTTTAAAATGCTTTGACTTATCCAGGCCATTCTGAGATAGTTTTTTCGTCACATATTGTACTTCACAACACGGGTAAAATGAATTAAAAAAACTTTGGAAAAATTTGCAAATTTCAAAGTTTCAGTTTCTCTACTTCTGTAATACATAGTACTACCCCCAAAAATTGTGATGAATTTGCATTCCCCATATGTCTACTTCATGCTTGAATTACTTTAGGAATGATATTTAATTTTTGGGGAATGTTACAAGGCTTAGAACTTTAGAAGCAAATCTTCAAATTTTTCAGAAATTTACAAAAACACAATTTTTAGGGACCAGTTCAGGTCTGAAGTCACTTTGCGATGCTTAAATAATAGAAACCACCCAAAAATGACCCCATCTAAGAAACTACACCCCTCAAGGTATTCAAAACTGATTTTACATACGTTGTTAACCCTTTAGGTGTTGCACAACAGTTATTGGCAAATGGGGATGAAATTTGAGAATTTCATTTTTTTGTCTAATTTTCCATTTTAACCCATTTTTTCCACTAACAAAGCAAGGGTTAACAGCCAAACAAGACTGTATCTTTATTGACCTGACTCTGCCATTTACAGAAACACCCAATATGTGGCCGTAAACTACTGTACGTCCACACAGCAGGGCGTAGAGTGAAAGGTGCGCCGTTTGGTTTTTGGAAGGCAGATTTTGCTGGACTGGTTTATTTACACCATGTCCCATTTGAAGCCCCCCTGATGCACCCCTAGAGTAGAAACTCCCTAAAAGTGACCCCATCTAAGAAACTACACCCCTCAAGGTATTTAAAACTGATTTTATATATGTCGTTAACCCTTTAGGTGTTGCACAAGAGTTATTGGCAAATGGGGATGAAATTTGAGAATTTCATTTTTTTGCCTAATTTTCAATTTTAACCCATTTTTTCCACTAACAAAGCAAGGGTTAACAGCCAAACAAGACTGTATCTTTATTGCCTTGACTCTGCCGTTTACAGAAACACCCCTCAAGGTATTCAAAACTGATTATGTGGCCATAAATTACTGTACAGCCACACAGCGGGGCGTAGAGTGAAAGGTGCGCCGTTTGGTTTTTGGAGGGCTAATTTTCATGGACCGGTTTATTTATACCTTGTCCTGTTTCAACCCCCCTGGAGTAGAAACTCCCTAAAAGTGACCCCATTTTGGAAACTACGGGATAAGGTGGCTTTTTTTGGGAACTATTTTTAGGGTACCTATGATTTTTGGTTGCTCTATATTACATTTTTGTGAGGCAAGGTTACCAAAAATTGAAATTCTGAAATTTTATCTCCATTTGCCATAACTGTTGAGGAACACCTAAAGGGTTAATAAAGTTTGTATAAACAGTTTTGAATACCTTGAGGGGTGTAGTTTCTTAGATGGGTCACTTTTAGGGAGTTTTTACTCTAGGGGGGCATCAGGGGGGCTTCAAAAGGGACATAGTGTCAATAAAAAAGGCCATCAAAATCGGCCTTCCAGAAACCATGTCGGTCCTTTCCTTTTGCGGCCTCCCTTTTACTGATACAGCAGTTTACGACCACAAATGTGGCATTTCTGTAAACTGCAGTATCAGGGTAATAAATATTAACTTTTGTTTGGTTGTTAACCCTTGTTTTGTTACCGGAAAAAACTGATTGAAATGGAAAAGTGCCAAAAATAGCGGTTTTGGCAGCGTTTTTTTTTTTCACCGTGTTAATCTGGGGGGTTAGGTCATGGGATATTTTTAAAGAGGAGATTCTTACGGACGCGGCGATGCCTAATAAGTCTACATTTTTCTTACATTTATTTAGGTTTTAGACTATATTATCCTTTTTAATACCCCAAAATTTTTTTTGTATCTCTAAAGTCTAAGAGTCATTTTTTTAAATCCGATTATCTTATGTGGGGGGCTCATTTTTTGCGGGATGAGACGACAGTTTTACTGGCACTATTTTGGGGGCTATATAACTTTTTGATCGCTTGCTATTAGACTTTTTATTATGACAAAAAAAACTTTTTTTGCAACTTTTTTTTTTTTCTGGACCGTGTTAATCTGGGGGGTTAGGTCATGGGGTATTTTTATAGAGGATATTATTACCGACGCTGCGATACCTAATATGTCTACTTTTAATAAATTATTTTAGTTTTTTTGGGTGTCTCAAGTCTGAGAACCAGTTTTTCTATCCGATGTCAGTGCTAAATTGGGATATAAATTTAGTACTCCATGGAAGTGTGATACTCCCTGAAGCAACCAATAATGTAGAGGCCCGGATGATCGGGGCACGTGTCACATTGAGTTGTGGTGTCCTTTAGTGTTGATCACAAATTTTTATTGCGAATATAGGTACTTCGAAAATTTGCGAATATTTCGAATATAGTGATATATATTCGTAATTTCGAATATTCCATATTTTTTTTAATCAGTACACATGATCCCTCTCTGCTTCTAGCTTGTGGGCCAATGAGAAGGCTGCAGTATATTTGACTTTAGGAGTAGTGTTGTTTGCGAATTTACGTAATTTGAATTTTTTATTGCAAATTTTTCAGCTTAACAACTATTAGACAAAGAAGATTATAGCACTATGTTAGCTAAATTGCTCTATATTCGATTTCTTTTTTTTTCCGAATATTCTCTATATTCCTATAACTTTGTTTTTTCGAATATTCTTAATATTCTAAAACAGGAATATATAGCAATATAGCGAATATTCGAATAAAAGGTATATAGAGAAATTTAGCTAATATAGTGCTATAATCTTCTTTGTCTAATAGTTGAAATTTTTTTCTCATCTGAAGTTCAGATTGGAAAAAAATTACAACTATAAAAAAAAAGATTATAGCACTATATTAGCTAAATTGCTCTATATTAGTTTTTTTTTTCGAATATTCGCTATATTGCTATATATTCTTGTTTTAGAATATAGCGAATATTCGAAAAAAAAATTGAATATAGAGCAATTTAGCTAATATAGTGCTATAATCTTCTTTATCTAATAATTGTTAAGTTGAAAAATTTGCAATAAAAAATTCGAATTAGAAAATTTGCATTACAAAAATTAGCATATTACACAATCATTACCTTGCCGATTTTTCGAGTAAAAAAAAATCATAGGATATAACGAATATTTGAATTTGCGAATATTCAACGAATATTCTACAAAATATTAGCGAAATATCGCAAATTCGAATATGACCCCTGCCGCTCATCACTAGTGTCCTTTCGTATCCCCCTCCTGTGACACACTCTGCACCTTTTTTGGGTTCGTCCCTTCTTTCCAGTATGGGGGAACCACACCTGGAAAGTGTTGGCCACGGACGATCCGGGCGCCTACAGTTCCCGAGGTACTCCGGCCTGCTCTTTCCTGGTCCGAAAAGATCAGGGCCTTGAGGACTGCCTCATAGAACTGAAGGAATGTCCCTGTGTTGCCAGCGCTCCGGGACAGCACAAAAGAGTTGTACATGGCAACCTGTACCAAGTAGACCGCAACTTTTTTGTACCATGGCCGGGTTTTGCGCATGGCGTTATATGGCTTGAGGACTTGATCAGAGAGATCAACTCCTCCCATATACCGATTGTAGTCGACGATACAATCGGGCATGAGGACCGTTGCCGCGGTACCTTGCACAGGGACAGGGGTGATGCCGTTACCATGAATTGTGGACAGCATAAGGACATCCCTCTTGTCCTTATACCTGACCAGCAACAGGTTTCCAGTGGTAAGGGCACGGGTCTCACCCCTGGGGATAGGTACCTGGAGGGGGAGGGCAGGGAGGCCGCGTTGATTTTTCTGCACGGTCCCACAAGCGGAAGTGGATCTGGTGACAAGGGACTGGAACAAGGGGATACTGGTATAAAAGTTATCCACGTACAGATGGCAACCCTTATCCAGCAGTGGGTGCATAAGGTCCCACACAAGTTTCCCGGTAACACCCAGAGTGGGGTGACATTCTGGGGGTTGAATCCGGGAATCTCGCCCCTTGTATATACGAAATTTGAAAGTGTACCCTGAGGTACTCTCACAAATTTTGTATAGCCTCACGCCATACCTCACCTGCTTGGAGGGCACACACTGGCGGAAAATGAGTCTCCCCTTGAACGTAATGAGAGACTCATCAACCGGGACCTCCCTTCCAGGTACATAGGCCTCCATGAATTTGGCCCCAAAGCGATCGATGACCGGCCGTATCTTATACAGACGGTCATGGGCAGGATCACCTCGGGGGGGACATGCTGCATTATCGGAATAATGCAGACATTTCCGGATGGCCTCAAACCGGGAGCGTGTCATGGCCGTACTGTAAAGTGGGGTCTGGTAGAGGACGTTCCCACTCCAGTACAGCCTGACACTGGGTTTCTTGACCAGGCCCATAGGCAGCACCAGGCCCCAAAATTTCCTCATTTCGGCTGCCTGCCAAAAAGGAGCCCAGGTGTTGAGCAACGAACTGTTGGGCGTACAGGTTCGTCTGCTCCACCATCAGATTTACCAGTGGGTCACTGAAAAAATTACAAAAAAGTCATATTCAGTGTAGCCCACTGTGGAAATCTGGATTCCTGATTGGCCTACAAAATCTGGAATCACAGGCTCGTATCGCTCTGGGCTACACCAGACTAGTTCACCGGCAGGGTGCTCCGGTGGATTTAACTGGTGGGCCGGGAAACCAGTACGAGACCCAGAGCTGCTCGTACTAGGCTGGGCCACAGGGTCCCTAACATGGCGGTCCCCTTGCTCCGCCTGGCGGCGTCTCCGCCGCCTTGGGGGCTCATCATCATCACTAGATGATGAGGAGGACGCGGATGACAACAGGAATGTGGGGTCATCCTCATCCTCACTGGGACTCTCGGAATCAAAGGCAAGCTGGGCGTATGCCTCCTCGGCCGAGAACGTCCGGCGGGCCATAGGGGAGTGTGTGTCTGCGTGTGTATGTGCGTGTGTGTAAATCTTTATTTGGTGTGCGTGTGTGTGGGGGCACGGGTGTTCGGGGGGCATCTATGGGGTCACTTACTGGCACATAATTGGGGGGCATTATGGGGGTCCATTTTTACTGACACATTATTGGGGGGCACTAATGGGGGAATCTACTGAGGCCACAAAGAAGGGGTATTTTATATGAATAGGCTCTGTGTGGTACTACCATTATCAGGGGGTTTATCAGTTTCTGCAGTATTGTATTGGGGAGCACAGCGGCACAGTATTGGGGGTAATATCATCCATTTGTCCAAAAGATGTGAGAATGATGGAAAAGTAGTAAACTAAGATTTTTTTTTTTGTCAAACTGCGAGACGAAAAATGGCTGAAAAATGGTGGTCTGATCTGAAGGTCTCAAAGGAGAAAATGAGGAAAGAGAACATCTACATCAAAGAGACATCACTGGATATAAGAGGTATGTGTGCTGTATCAATATGTGGCACTGTATTACCCTGTATTTCCAATTTTTTTCAAATCCAAATCCGAATAAATAGGACTCTTTATTTTTTCATATTAAAAGAATATTGAGTTTGGATCTCTTTGTTTCTTACACCGTTCACACAATTCTTATGTACAGGATTCGTAGGATTCGAGATTCGAAAAAAAATTGGATTCGTCCCACCTCTACTTTAAAGTAAAGTTCTTTGATTATTCTTAGTTCTGACCCAATTGGATGGGATAATGGTCTACTGTAGTGTTTCCCTACCAGGATGCCTCCAGCTGTTGCAAAACTACATTTCCCAACATGCCCTGACAGCCAAACGCCATGCTGAGAGTTGTAGTTTTGCAACAGCTGGAGGCATCCTGGTAGGGAAAAGCTGGTCTATGGTGATAATATGAACAATGGGGGTTCTACAAAAGAGCTATTGTGGGGCAAAGTTCATATTCGTGCTTACACACAGGTTTTAAAATGAATGCTTTCCCCTTTTATAAACAAATAAATGCTGTGGGGCTGGTATCCACCTTTTTCAGGGCTGTTTTTTATCCCCAGTCCGGCTCTGTTAGATACTAGAGCCTATGCTGATTGATTGTATTTTGTTGAGAGAGTTTTTTGAAGAAAAAAGTAATCAATCTTGTGGTGGGAAGTATGTGGAGTGGAGAGTGAAGTCTTTGATTAGAGGATGCATAAAACGTCATATAAGTTGTAAGGATTTTTTTTTTTATGTGTTTGAGTGTCTTGTATGAAATGGAGGTTTTCCCTTAGAAGGTGTCTAGTAGAGGGTCTAGTGCTACATCGAGGTCGCCTCCAACAATGAATCCCCCCTTCCATAGACCATCAAGTAGTGTCACTGTGGATGGATCCAAGACGTTTGTTGGGTATTAGGCGTATATACAGGTCCTTCTAAAAAAATGTGCATATTGTGATAAAGTTCATTATTTTCTGTAATGTACTGATAAACATTAGACTTTCATATATTTTAGATTCATTACACACAACTGAAGTAGTTCAAGCCTTTTATTGTTTTAATATTGTTGATTTTGGCATACAGCTCATGAAAACCCAAAATTCCTATCTAAAAAAATTAGCATATTTCATCCGACCAATAAAAGTGTTTTTAATACAAAAAAAGTCAACCTTCAAATAATTATGTTCAGTTATGCACTCAATTGGTCGGGAATCCTTTTGCAGAAATGACTGCTTCAATGCGGCGTGGCATGGAGGCAATCAGCCTGTAGCACTGCTGAGGTGTTATGGAGGCCCAGGATGCTTCGATAGCGGCCTTAAGCTCATACAGAGTGTTGGGTCTTGCGTCTCTCAACTTTCTCTTCCCAATATCCCACAGATTCTCTATGGGGTTCAGGTCAGGAGAGTTGGCAGGCCAATTAAGCACAGTAATACCATGGTAAGTAAACCATTTACCAGTGGTTTTGGCACTGTGAGCAGGTGCCAGATCGTGCTGAAAAATGAAATCTTCATCTCCATAAAGCTTTTCAGCAGATGGAAGCATGAAGTGCTCCAAAATCTCCTGATAGCTAGCTGCATTGACCCTGCCCTTGATAAAACACAGTGGACCAACACCAGCAGCTGATATGGCACCCCAGACCATCACTGACTGTGGGTACTTGACACTGGACTTTTGGCATTTCCCTCTACCCAGTCTTCCTCCAGACTCTGGCACCTTGATTTCCGAATGACATGCAAAATTTGCTTTCATCCGAAAAAAGTACTTTGGACCACTGAGCAACAGTCCAGTGCTGCTTCTCTGTAGCCCAGGTCAGGCGCTTCTGCCGCTGTTTCTGGTTCAAAAGTGGCTTGACCTGGGGAATGCGGCACCTGTAGCCCATTTCCTGCACACGCCTGTACACGGTGGCTCTGGATGTTTCTACTCCAGACTTAGCCCACTGCTACCGCAGGTCCCCCAAGGTCTGGAATCGGTCCTTCTCCACAATCTTCCTCAGGGTCCAGTCACCTCTTCTTTTTCCTTCCCACAGACTTCCCACTGAGGTGCCTTGATACAGCACTCTGGGAACAGCCTATTCGTTCAGAAATTTCTTTCTGTGTCTTACCCTCTTGCTTGAGGGTGTCAATAATGGCCTTCTGGACAGCAGTCAGGTCGGCAGTCTTACCCATGATTGCGGTTTTGAGTAATGAACCAGGCTGGGAGTTTTTAAAAGCCTCAGGAATCTTTTGCAGGTGTTTAGAGTTAATTTGTTGATTCAGATTAATAGCTCGTTTAGAGAACCTTTTCATGATATGCTAATTTTTTTAGATAGGAATTTTGGGTTTTCATGAGCTGTATGCCAAAATCATCAATATTAAAACAATAAAAGGCTTGAACTACTTCAGTTGTGTGTAATGAATCTAAAATATATGAAAGTCTAATGTTTATCAGTACATTACAGAAAATAATGAACTTTATCACAATATGCTAATTTTTTTAGAAGGACCTGTAGGTTGGCCAGTGTGATCAGTGAGCCATTCAGTTTCCCTGTCAGTATGAGCAATCTAACCTCAGGATCTGAGTACATGTCTAGCTGTTTAAATGATAGGTATTTGGCTATGGCAATGGACACTACTTTAGAGTTTTTGGTGCATGTGTGGGAGTGGAAGCACTGATTAAAATTGTGTCTATGGAAGGATGGAGTTTTTGGCTCTAGGAAATGAGTTTGCTGGAACAGCAAGACATCCACGCTGGCTTTTTTGAAGTAGTATAGTATATGGCTTTGTTTTACTGCAGAATTAAAGGGAACCTGTCATGTGGATATTTGATTATAATCTAAATAATTATATACAATCATTAACTACTAAAAAGTGCCTTAGATGTATTCACTTACTGGTGTGACAGATGGTTACCTCATAATATACACACAACGATGCAGCATGCCGCATGCAAATGAGCTGATTGGAGTCCGGCGTGATGTCATTGAGTCCAGCGTATATTTAATTCAGAGCTATAGCCACTCCCCTGCCCACCTGCTGCTGATTCCTATGGAAACAAACTGTCACTCAGCAGCAGGTGGGCGGAGAGAGACAGGAGAGAGGTCCCATAGCAGAGAATCTGGCTTCACGTCACCCACCACTGTAACAGTCCATTGTCATATATTTAGGCCCAGGCACCCAGCCAGAGGAGAGAGGTCCCGTAACAGAGAATCTGGCTTCATGTCAGCAGAGAATCAGTCTGCATGTCATAGCAGAGAATCAGGCTTCACGTCAGCCACCACTGTAACAGTCCATTGTCATATATTTAGGCCCAGGCACCCAGCCAGAGGAGAGAGGTCCCGTAACAGAGAATCTGGCTTCATGTCAGCAGAGAATCAGTCTGCATGTCATAGAAGAGAATCAGGCTTCACGTCAGCCTCCACTGCAACAGTCCATTGGCATATATTTAGGCCCAGCACCCAGGCAGAGGAGAGAGGTCCCGTAACAGAGAATCTGGCTTCATGTCAGCAGAGAATCAGTCTGCATGTCATAGCAGAGAATCAGGCTTCACGTCAGCCACCACTGTAACAGTCCATTGTCATATATTTAGGCCCAGGCACCCAGCCAGAGGAGAGAGGTCCCGTAACAGAGAATCTGGCTTCATGTCAGCAGAGAATCAGTCTGCATGTCATAGAAGAGAATCAGGCTTCACGTCAGCCTCCACTGCAACAGTCCATTGGCATATATTTAGGCCCAGCACCCAGGCAGAGGAGAGAGGTCCCGTAACAGAGAATCTGGCTTCATGTCAGCAGAGAATCAGTCTGCATGTCATAGCAGAGAATCAGGCTTCACGTCAGCCACCACTGTAACAGTCCATTGTCATATATTTAGGCCCAGGCACCCAGCCAGAGGAGAGAGGTCCCGTAACAGAGAATCTGGCTTCATGTCAGCAGAGAATCAGTCTGCATGTCATAGAAGAGAATCAGGCTTCACGTCAGCCTCCACTGCAACAGTCCATTGGCATATATTTAGGCCCAGGCAGAGGAGAGAGGTCCCGTAACAGAGAATCTGGCTTCATGTCAGCAGAGAATTAGTCTGCATGTCGTAGCAGAGAATCAGGCTTCACGTCACCCACCACTGTAACAGTCCATTGTCATATATTTAGGCCCAGGCACCCAGCCAAAGGAGAGAGGTCCCGTAACAGAGAATCTGGCTTCATGTCAGCAGAGAATCAGTCTGCATGTCATAGCAGAGAATCAGGCTTCACGTCAGCCACCACTGTAACAGTCCATTGTCATATATTTAGGCCCAGGCACCCAGCCAGAGGAGAGAGGTCCCGTAACAGAGAATCTGGCTTCACGTCACCCACCACTGTAACAGTCCATTGTCATATATTTAGGCCCAGGCACCCAGCCAGAGGAGAGAGGTCCCGTAACAGAGAATCTGGCTTCATGTCAGCAGAGAATCAGTCTGCATGTCATAGCAGAAAATCAGGCTTCACGTCAGCCACCACTGTAACAGTCCATTGTCATATATTTAGGCCCAGGCACCCAGCCAGAGGAGAGAGGTCCCGTAACAGAGAATCTGGCTTCATGTCAGCAGAGAATCAGTCTGCATGTCATAGAAGAGAATCAGGCTTCACGTCAGCCTCCACTGCAACAGTCCATTGGCATATATTTAGACCCAGCACCCAGGCAGAGGAGAGAGGTCCCGTAACAGAGAATCTGGCTTCATGTCAGCAGAGAATCAGTCTGCATGTCATAGCAGAGAATCAGGCTTCACGTCAGCCACCACTGCAACAGTCCATTGTCATATATTTAGGCCCAGCACCCAGGCAGAGGAGAGAGGTCCCGTAACAGAGAATCTGGCTTCATGTCAGCAGAGAATCAGTCTGCATGTCATAGCAGAGAATCAGGCTTCACGTCACCCAACATTGGAACAGTCCATTGGCATATATTTAGGCCCCGGCACCCAGACAGAGGAGAGGTTCATTCAACTTTGGGTAGCCTCGCAATATAATGGTAAAATGAAAATAAAAATAGGATTGAATGAGGAAGTGCCCTGGAGTACAATAATATATGGTTAAGGGGAGGTAGTTAATGTCTAATCTGCACAAGGGATGGACAGGTCCTGTGGGATCCATGCCTGGTTCATTTTTATGAACGTCAGCTTGTCCACATTGGCTGTAGACAGGCGGCTGCGTTTGTCTGTAATGACGCCCCCTGCCGTACTGAATACATGTTCAGACAAAACGCTGGCCGCCGGGCAGGCCAGCACCTCCAAGGCATAAAAGGCTAGCTCTGGCCACGTGGACAATTTAGAGACCCAGAAGTTGAATGGGGCCGAACCATCAGTCAGTACGTGGAGGGGTGTGCACACGTACTGTTCCACCATGTTAGTGAAATGTTGCCTCCTGCTAACACGTTGCGTATCAGGTGGTGGTGCAGTTAGCTGTGGCGTGTTGACAAAACTTTTCCACATCTCTGCCATGCTAACCCTGCCCTCAGAGGAGCTGGCCGTGACACAGCTGCCTTGGCGACCTCTTGCTCCTCCTCTGCCTTGGCCTTGGGCTTCCACTTGTTCCCCTGTGACATTTGGGAATGCTCTCAGTAGCGCGTCTACCAACGTGCGCTTGTACTTGCGCATCTTCCTATCACGCTCCAGTGCAGGAAGTAAGGTGGGCACATTGTCTTTGTACCGTGGATCCAGCAGGGTGGCAACCCAGTAGTCCGCACACGTTAAAATGTGGGCAACTCTGCTGTCGTTGCACAGGCACTGCAGCATGTAGTCGCTCATGTGTGCCAGGCTGCCCAGGGGTAAGGACAAGCTGTCCTTTGTGGGAGGCGTATCGTCATCGTCCTGCGTTTCCCCCCAGGCACGCACCAGTGATGGGCCCGAGCTGCGTTGGGTGCCACCCCGCTGTGACCATGCTTCATCCTCATCCTCCTCCACCTCCTCCTCATCCTCGTCCTCCTCGTCCCCCAGTAGTGGGCCCTGGCTGGCCACATTTGTACCTGGCCTCTGCTGTTGCAAAAAACCTCCCTCTGAGTCACTTCGAAGAGACTGGCCTGAAAGTGCTAAAAATGACCCCTCTTCCTCCTCCTCCTCCTCCTCCTGGGCCACCTCCTCTTCCATAATCGCCCTAAGTGTTTTCTCAAGGAGACATAGAAGTGGTAATGTAATGCTGATAACGGCGTCATCGCCGCTGGCCATGTTGGTGGAGTACTCGAAACAGCGCAACAGGGCACACAGGTCTCGCATGGAGGCCCAGTCATTGGTGGTGAAGTGGTGCTGTTCCATAGTGCAACTGACCCGTGCGTGCTGCAGATGAAACTCCACTATTGCCTGCTGCTGCTCGCACAGTCTGTCCAGCATGTGCAAGGTGGAGTTCTACCTGGTGGGCACGTCGCATATGAGGCGGTGAACGGAAAGGCCGAAGTTACGCTGTAGCGCAGACAGGCGAGCAGCGGCAGGATGTGAACGCCGGAAGCGCGAACAGACGGCCCGAACTTTATGCAGCAGCTCTGACATGTCGGGGTAGTTGTGAATGAACTTCTGCACCACCAAATTCAGCACATACGCCAAGCAAGGGATGTGCGTCAAACTGGCTAGTCCCAGAGCTGCAACGAGATTTCGCCCATTATCGCACACCACCAGGCCGGGCTTGAGGCTCACCGGCAGCAACCACTCGTCGGTCTGTTGTTCTATACCCCGACACAACTCCTGTGCGGTGTGGCGCCTGTCCCCCTAACATATGAGTTTCAGAATGGCCTGCTGGCGTTTACCCCGGGCTGTGCTGAAGTTGGTGGTGAAGGTGTGTGGCTGACTGGATGAGCAGGTGGAAGAAGAGGAGGAGGAAGCTGAGTAGGAGGAGGTGGCAACAGGAGGCAAAGAATCTTGCCCTGCGATCCTTGGCGGCGGAAGGACGTGCGCCAAACAGCTCTCCGCCTGGGGCCCAGCTGCCACTACATTTACCCAGTGTGCAGTTAGGGAGATATAGCGTCCCTGGCCGTGCTTACTGGTCCACGTATCTGTGGTTAGGTGGACCTTGCCACAGATGGCGTTGCGCAGTGCACACTTGATTTTATCGGATACTTGGTTGTGCAGGGAAGGCACGGCTCTCTTGGAGAAGTAGTGCCGGCTAGGAACAACATACTGTGGGACAGCAAGCGACATGAGCTGTTTGAAGCTGTCTGTGCCTACCAGCCTAAATGACAGCATTTCATAAGCCAGTAGTTTAGAAATGCTGGCATTCAGGGCCAGGGATCGAGGGTGGCTAGGTGGGAATTTACGCTTTCTCTCAAATGTTTGTGAGATGGAGAGCTGAACGCTGCCGTGTGACATGGTTGAGATGCTTGGTGACGGAGGTGGTAGTGTTGGTGGTACATCCCCTGTTTGCTGGGCGGCAGGTGCCAACGTTCCTCCAGAGACGGAGGAAGAGGCCGAGGCGGCAGCAGCAGAAGAGGTAGCAGGGGGAGCCTGAGTGACTTCCTTGTTTTTAAGGTGTTTATTCCACTGCAGTTCATGCTTTGCATGCAGGTGCCTGGTCATGCAGGTTGTGCTAAGGTTCAGAACGTTAATGCCTCGCTTCAGGCTCTGATGGCACAGCGTGCAAACCACTCGGGTCTTGTCGTCAGCACATTGTTTGAAGAAGTGCCATGCCAGGGAACTCCTTGAAGCTGCCTTTGGGGTGCTCGGTCCCAGATGGCGGCGGTCAGTAGCAGGCGGAGTCTCTTGGCGGCGGGTGTTCTGCTTTTGCCCACTGCTCCCTCTTTTGCTACGCTGTTGGCTCAGTCTCA
This sequence comes from Bufo gargarizans, assembly GCF_014858855.1. Taxonomy (NCBI): domain Eukaryota; kingdom Metazoa; phylum Chordata; class Amphibia; order Anura; family Bufonidae; genus Bufo; species Bufo gargarizans. Next base: position 97,675,596 of record NC_058080.1, read on the forward strand.
CCACTCTCTCTTCCTCCGAACTGTGAAAGTCAGTGGCACAACCTTCATTCCATGTGGGGTCTAGGACCTCACCGTCCCCTCATCGTCTTCCACCCAGTCTTGATCCCTGACCTCCTGTTCAGTCTGCACACTGCAGAAAGACGCAGCAGTTGGCACCTGTGTTTCGTCATCATCAGAGACATGCTGAGGTGGTATTCCCATGTCCTCATCATCAGGAAACATAAGTGGTTGTACGTCAGTGCATTCTATGTCTTCCACCGCTGGGGAAGGGCTAGGTGGATGCCCTTGGGAAACCCTGCCAGCAGAGTCTTCAAACAGCATAAGAGACTGCTGCATAACTTGCGGCTCACACAGTTTCCCTGGTATGCATGGGGGTGATGTGACAGACTGATGGGCTTGGTTTTCAGGCGCCATCTGTGCGCTTTCTGCAGAAGACCTGGTGGGAGATAATGTGAACGTGCTGGATCCACTGTCGGCCACCCAATTGACTAATGCCTGTACCTGCTCAGGCCTTACCATCCTTAGAACGGCATTGGGCCCCACCAAATATCGCTGTAAATTCTGGCGGCTACTGGGACCTGAGGTAGTTGGTACACTAGGGCGTGTGGCTGTGGCAGAACGGCCACGTCCTCTCCCAGCACCAGAGGGTCCACTAACACCACCACGACCATGTCCGCGTCCGCGTCCCTTACTAGATGTTTTCCTCATTGTTACCGTTCACCACAATAAGAAAAATATTATTTGGCCCAATGTATTGAATTCAAATTCAGGCCTTTTTTTACAGACACCTTACACTATCTGGCTATCTATTTAGGTACCGTATTACACTAATACAGGCACAGCAGTAACGACATATTTAGCTGGATATAAATTTGAGGCCTAGTATTTAGGCGCTGGGTGACAGGTATAGGTTTACTGACAGAATTAGACTTGGAAATGCACAGTAGCGTGTGTGTGAAGCTATTCAGAATGACCCTATGTGCACCTTGAATCTTATATACCCTTTTAGGGATAGATTTAAAATAGCTCTGATACAGCAGAAACCACTAAATTAGGAAATTGCTAAATTGGGAATTGTATTTCAACCCAGAACAAAAAATGTGCTTTGACGGACACTAAATAGCTTGACCAGCCACAGCAGTACAGCAGTAACGACAGATTTAGCTGAATATAAATTTGAGGCCTAGTATTTAGGCGCTGGGTGACAGGTATAGGTTTACTGACAGAATTAGACTTGGAAATGCACAGTACCATGTGTGTGAAGTTATTCAGAATGACCCTATGTGCACCTTGAATCTAATATACCCTTTTAGGGATAGATTTAAAATAGCTCTGATACAGCAGAAACCACTAAATTAGGAAATTGCTAAATTGGGACTTGTATTTCAACCCAGAACAAAAAATTTGCTTTGACGGACACTAAATAACTTGACCAGCCACAGCAGTACAGCAGTAACGACAGATTTAGCTGGATATAAATTTGAGGCCTAGTATTTAGGCGCTGGGTGACAGGTATAGGTTTACTGACAGAATTAGACTTGGAAATGCACAGTAGCGTGTGTGTGAAGTTATTCAGAATGACCCTATGTGCACCTTGAATCTAATATACCCTTTTAGGGATAGATTTAAAATAGCTCTGATACAGCAGAAACCACTAAATTAGGAAATTGCTAAATTGGGAATTGTATTTCAAATTTCAACCCAGAACAAAAAATGTGCTTTGACGGACACTAAATAACTTGACCAGTCACAGCAGTACAGCAGTAACGACAGATTTAGCTGGATATAAATTTGAGGCTTAGTATTTAGGCGCTGGGTGACAGGTATACGTTTACTGACAGAATTAGACTTGGAAATGCACAGTAGCGTCTGTGTGAAGTTATTCAGAATGACCCTATGTGCACCTTGAATCTTATATACCCTTTTAGAGATAGATTTAAAGTAGCTCTGATACAGCAGAAACCACTAAATTAGGAAATTGCTAAATTGGGAATTGTATTTCAACCCAGAACAAAAAATGTGCTTTGACGGACACTAAATAACTTGACCAGCCACAGCAGTACAGCAGTAACGACAGATTTAGCTGGATATAAATTTGAGGCCTAGTATTTAGGCGCTGGGTGACAGGTATACTTTTATTGACAGAATTAGACTTGGAAATGCACAGTAGCGTGTGTGAAGTTATTCTGAATGACCCTATGTGCACCTTGAATCTAATATACCCTTTTAGGGATAAATTTAAAGTAGGCCTGATACAGCAGAAACCACTAAATTAGGAAATTGCTAAATTGGGAATTGTATTTCAACCCAGAACAAAAACTGTGCTTTGACGGACACTAAATAACTTGACCAGCCACAGCAGTAACGACAGATTTAGCTGGATATAAATTTGAGGCCTATTATTTAGGCGCTGGGTGACAGGTATATGTTTACTGAGAATTAGACTGGGATATGGCCAAAAAATAACCACACTATTGATGGTTAAATGCACTTGGTGTGATAGCTTGACCAACCACACTATTGAGGGTTAAATGCACTTGGTGACAGGCTCAGCTTGCCCCTGATGTAGTATATGGCCAAAAAATAACCAGACTATTGATGGTTAAATGCACTTGGTGTGACAGCTTGACACTGATGTAGGATTTAGCCAAAAAACAACCACACCATTGAGGGTTAAATGCACTTGGTGACAGGCTCAGCTTGCCCCTGATGTAGTATATGGCCAAAAAATAACCAGACTATTGATGGTTAAATGCACTTGGTGTGACAGCTTGACCCTGATGTAGGATTTAGCCAAAAAACAACCACACCATTGAGGGTTAAATGCACTTGGTGACAGCTTGCCCCTGATGTAGTATATGGCCAAAAAATAACCAGACTATTGATGGTTAAATGCACTTGGTGTGACAGCTTGACCCTGATGTAGGATTTAGCCAAAAAACAACCACACCATTGAGGGTTAAATGCACTTGGTGACAGGCTCAGCTTGCCCCTGATGTAGTATATGGCCAAAAAATAACCACACTATTGCTGGTTAAATGCACTTGGTGTGACAGCTTGACCCTGATGTAGGATTTAGCCAAAAAACAACCACACCATTGAGGGTTAAATGCACTTGGTGACAGGCTCAGCTTGCCCCTGATGTAGTATATGGCCAAAAAATAACCACACTATTGCTGGTTAAATGCACTTGGTGTGACAGCTTGACCCTGATGTAGGATTTAGCCAAAAAACAACCACACCATTGAGGGTTAAATGCACTTGGTGGCAGCTTGTGCTGGCGCACCACAAGACACAAAATGGCCGCCGATCACCCCAGAAAAAAGTGACTGAAAAACACTCTGGGCAGCCTTAAAACAGTGAGCAATTCAATAGCAGCAGTTCAATCATCCACAGCTGTAGATCGATCTCTGAATGATGTCTTTTGGAGGAGTTAATCACTGCCTAATCTCGCCCTAACGTCGCAGCTGCAACCTCTCCCTATGCTGATCAGAGCAGAGTGACGGGCGGCGCTATGTGACTCCAGCTTAAATAGAGGCTGGGTCACATGGTGCTCTGGCCAATCACAGCCATGCCAATAGTAGGCATGGCTGTGACGGCCTCTTGGGGCAAGTAGTATGACGCTTGTTGATTGGCTGCTTTGCAGCCTTTCAAAAAGCGCCAAGAAAGCGACGAACACTGAACCCGAACCCGGACTTTTACGAAAATGTCCGGGTTCGGGTCCGTGTCACGGACACCCCAAAATAAAACGTGAAACATAAAACACAAGAAAAAACAAAATAAAACATATATGAAATATATGTGTATGTGCAAAGAGAAAAGAAAAAATTTAATAAAGATCCATATTCATCTGATGAGTAATGTGTAATAATAAATTACAAATTGTTGATGACCATGATTAATTAATATACAAAGGGCAACATAAATATATTAAATTATCCTATACTATAATCCCACCATCAATTTTATGTGCACAATTTATTGCTACTCAGATTACTAAACCTGTGTACGTTTATTAAACTACATGATTTATACTCCTTACTTTGTGATTAAATTGATATCCCTAATTATGTGAGATATTCAGTTATTGTTTATATTATATTTTTATGTGATTGTTTTATATATATATTTTATTTATTGTTATTTTTTATATTATTTTTTATATATATTTTTGTATTATTTATTATTTTTTATTGTTACTTTTATATATTTATTTATATATTGTTTTATTTCTATTTATTTTTTATATTATTTTTATTTGTTATTTATTTGTATTATATATTGATAGTTTTTTTGTATGGTATGTATATATGTTGGGAAAAAAAAAAAAAAGGAAGAAAAGAAGAAGCTTCGTCCCATCACTCACCATAGCACCCAACCGGGGGCCGGGAGGGGGGAAGAATATTTCTGCATGCAAAGATTCTTGCAAGTGTTGCATTATGTCAATATAATCCAATAAATATATAAATGGAGCAAGCGTGATGTATCCCAGGCTGTATGTCCGGATAGAGGCATCCAAAACAACATTCCAGAAGATTCTTCATACTCAGTACTGAGCTGCTCCAGGTGAAGGGACGAAAAATAATATTCTGCCAACTCCAAGGTGATGAACCACATGATCACGTGTGAAACAGAGACTTTGTGAATCTAAAGGAGGAAAACAAAAAACAAATGTGTATAAATAAAACATTATCTAGCATAGAAACCTGTGAATAAAAGTTCCTCATTAAGACCCTGCGGGATAAGCTATCTAAATTGTAAATCCATCGGGATTCAGCTTTAAGCAAACATTGTGTCATGTGTGTACCCCTAATGTTGTGATGGACTTTTTCTAAGCCCACCACCTGCAAGCCATTATACCTACCACCATGGTGATCCAAGAAGTGTGTGGCCACAGAAGTGAGAGTTTTCTCCTTTTCGACCCTATCCCGGGCAGCCAAGGTTGGCAATGGACACTACTTTAGAGTTTTTGGTGCATGTGTGGGAGTGGAAGCACTGATTAAAATAGTGTCTATGGAAGGATGGAGTTTTTGGCTCTAGGAAATTAGTTTCCTGGAACAGCAAGACATCCACTCTGGCTTTTTCAAGTGGTATAGTATATGGCTTTGTTTTACTGCAGAATTAAGGCATCTCGCGTTGTGAGATACCAATATAATTGTGACCATTATAAGTTTAGGAGGTGGCTTGTCCAGGCTATATCTGGATGAGGTGAAAGTATCTGTTTGGTGTGAAGTCCATTGATTCCCTAGGTGTAAAGGGGAGGAAAGAGGGGGGGGGGGGGTCAGAGTTTTACAGAACTATACCAGTCATAGAAGCAATAGGCAAAGTTAATTTTCTGCCAGTAAAACAGAAACAAAAACATTTAGGTTATCTAGTCATCCAGCCAGCGTCAGGGCCAAGTCTGGAGATCCTATTATGCTATAAAGGAGGGGGGTTTGTAGGCAAGGTTAATCTAAGTCTTGCCAGCAGTGGGGAGGGGGCTAGTCCTTGCTTGTTAACAACTAACTTAAAGGCGGATGGGGGTCACCACAACAGAAACTATCTTCCAAGATTGTTGGGGAGTTGTAATTAATCAACTGCACAAAACAGTGTCATGAAGTAGACCTTTAGATGGTCGACTCCTTCTGTCCATTGGTTGTGAGTCAACCACGGCCCGTCAACAGCTAGTTATAACTACTGCAATGTTACTCACAATAAGAAGAACAAGTTCACAGTATAAATCCCATCAAAATAGGTATGATCACAAATCCTTTCATCTGCTAAGTAGATTACGTGGGGTCCACATCAATCCTTCTGGGGGTCAGCATCCCTTGACGTCTTCGTTTTCTTAGTGGGGTCTTGTATTGGAGACCAGTCCGAGATGTCAAGATCTTCAATCTTTAGAAGTTGCAGAATCTCAGGTAATTCTGAATGGTTTCTCAAGATGAATCTCTTCCCATCTACTGTGAAGGAAAGCCCAAAGGGGAAAAGCCATCTATAGGGTACATCTCTATGTCTTCCGTCAATGGTTTGAGGATTCCTCTTTTGGAGAGTGTGATTCTCGCCAGGTCTTGGTAGATAGAAATATTTGAACCCTCAACTGGTGTGGGGGGTTATTTCTGGCTAAGCAAAGGACATCATCCCTGACCCTAGAGTGAAACAGTCTAAAGATATCATCTCTGGGAAGGGGGAGGGGCTAATGTAATTTCTAATGGTTAAGGTAAAGTTTCAGCGTGACACAAATCAGATGTCTGACGGGCAAGTGGTGTCGCCGCTGAACGTCAGCAAGGTGAGCCATGGCTGTGTAAGATGTTCTAAAATGGCCAGAGATTTTCCTGGCCTGCTGCAAGACATAGTGGACCCTGGGGTATTTGGCAACGAATTGCTGCACAACTAAGTTCAGGACGTGTGCCATGCACGGTGCGTGTATCAATTTGTTCTGTTTCAGCGCGCTCAGCAGATTGGCACCGTTATCACACACCACTTTACCAACTGTCAAATTGAGCGGGGTTAGCCACTGATAGGCCTGTGACAGCAGAGCTAAAAGCAGTGTAGGACCGGTGTGGCTCTTGCTTGGCTTCTAGGCACAACAGCCCCAGCACAGCATGGCAACGTCTCACCTGGGACATCAAATAGGTTTGGGGAGTTTGGAGAGCGCAGCAGAAGAGGCAGTAGCAGTGGAAAAGGAGGAGTCAGCCGAGGAGGAGATGGAGGATGGAGTAGGAGGAGGAGAAGAAGAGGCAGACCTGCATGCAATCCTTGGCGGTAACACCAATTCCACATGAGAGCCACGGGTTACATGTGTTAGCTAGACCACGTGTCTGTGGTCAGAGCTATCTTGGCACCGACACTGTGTGCCAGAGATATTTTCAATTGCCGCTGAACATGGCCATACAGCTCTGGGATGCCTTTCTGGGATAAATATTTCCTTCTGGGGACCTTTCATTGCGGTGTGACAATGGCCAATTTTCTAAAAGCCTCCGAGTCCACCATTTTATATGGCAATAGTTGGCAGGCTAGCAGTTCCGACAAGCCAGCGGTCAGTTGTTGGGCAAGAGGGTTATCCAGCATCATCAACTTTTTACTCTCAAACATTTGGGCCACGGAAGCCTGCCTTCTGCCAGATAAATGCGACAAAGGCACGGTGGAAAGTGGAGGACAAATGGGAGGAGAGAGGAGAACAAGAAGGAGAAGAGGCAGGACGTGGAGCGCCTGGAGTGTGGCTTTGTGAGTTCTGACAGCATTGCTTCCACTGGGCTCGGTGATGGGAGGCCATGTGCCTTCTTAAGGAGGTCGTCCCTAGGTGAGTGTTGGGCTTACCATGACTTAAGCGTTGACAGCACAGACTGCAGATGGCAACACTATTGTCAGCAGCTGACACGTTAAAAATAGCCCACACTGCATCCTGGGAGCGCCAGAAGTGACCGTGCATGGTGAATTGGTTCGCTCCAGATACATTTTCAGTCTGCTTTTTGCCTATTGTGCCCTGCCAGCTCTGCCTCCTTCTCCTCCCTCTCTGCTGCTCCATCTGTCCCTCTGAACCCCCCCCTTCTCTTCCTCTCTTGTGAGAACCCACGTGACGACACATTATCATCGTCACCTTCACCACCACTGACATTTGAGATCTTGTAGTAGGCAGCAACAGCGGGGACCTCCCTCCTTCGGCTTATCTGGGTACTGTCGTCAGACTGCTGGGTGGCGGCCATTGCTACCTCCTCTTCCTCATCCAATGTCAAGAATGGCTGTGCATTGGTAAGGTCTGGGAATGGATGGGAAAATAATTCCTCGACTCGAGTGGAAGGGCTATGGTGTTGGTGGTGGTGGTGTATTTTGGGGTGCACACAGCAGAGAGTGAGGAGGGTGAAGAAGTGGAAGGCTGAGTGAGCCACTCGACCAACTCTGGTGTGCCCCTCGAATGAATCTTATGCACCTTCCCCAACTTCCCACTTAGGGTCCGGCCTGGTGCACCTGCCCGACTGCTATCACACCTGCGGAACGCCCTTTCTCTTCCTCTGCCTGTCATTTTCAAAATGACCCTGTGCCTATGTCCCTAGAGAGGAGAAGTGTTTGTGGAAGCAGGTATATTGCAGGCCTCAATTAATATTTGGTGGAAGTAGGTATATCAAACCCCTTAATCAGTATTTTGTAGAACGGGTATATTGTAGGTTTGAGGAATTTGAGAAATTGTTCCCACAACAGCCATCAGCTTATAGGTAGCAGAGTTAGTGAGCTCCTCAGAGGGGCCCTGCTTCAAAGCCAGCAGATAGCAGAGGACCTTTTTACCAGTCCACCAGTGTTTACAACTTTTCACACTTCCATTTAGCCGGCCAGGAACCCCAGCTAATGGAACAGAAAAATACCTCTCTGCAGGAGGTCTAGTCCATTCCCCAGTTCAATGGAAATTATCAGACTTTCTGGAGCCAACAGTTCATAAGGAATTATGAATCGCACGTCCATCCTAGGCATATTTGTGTCCCTGAGGCCACTATGAACAGGCCCGTGGTCATAGTTTGTTGGTGGGAGGCTAGAAAAGGGAGATATACATATCTCCCAACAGAAACCAAATAAAGGTACCATGGACTCTACTGGTAGCCAGAACCCAGGATCCGTTGGTCCCAGAACCATCTCCCTTTGACCTTCTGGTCTTGAGCTATGAACCCTAAAGGGTTTTGTGGGTCATTTGCTGCCAGTCCAGCAGGGGGGCCCTCCCAAAGGCCGGGATAGGCTGGCTACAGGTTAAAAGGCTTGTGCCAGCAAGTGGGCGTGTCTTTCTCTGAAGGGAGGTCACATCGTGCCATGTGTTTAGAGAGACCTGCAACCAGCTGACATCACTGCTTCCCATATGACCACAGCTAAAAACTCGTCACAACCCAAAAGGACTAATCCATCTGGTAAACTGACTTTTCCTCTGTTTAATCCTGTTTGTACCATACCACCTGTATTTGTAACCTCAGACCACTGTATATCATCCTTGTGTGTATAGTGTTATTTCTAGTGAGCCCTTAAGGCGATTAAATATATAATTTAATCTTGTGCTGTCCTTTTATCTCGATCACGAATCCCCACGTCTGTGTTTCAGCCTAGTTATACGTTAGTTTCTTACCCTATATAATCCCGTTAGCGGACCGGGCTTATATCAAACAAGAAACTCGTGGCAGTCTTTCCAGGCTGAAAACACTCTGTTTCACTGGGGCAGTGAAAAGGCTCTCTCAGCTTGTTGCCTCTCTGTGCCTATGTGGACAGGGCGAGTGTGTGAAAACTGTACCAAGACTGACCTTACCCGCTACTCCAGGAGGGTGTAATGTCACGCCTTGGTAACCAGTGACCATACCGTATCTCGCGAGCTTGACTTAGTTGACGTCCGACGTCAGTCGGGGCACGATATTCTTCACAACAGGCCTTAATCAATATTTAGTGGGAACAGGTATATCGAACCTCTTAATCAGTATTTTGCGGAAGCAGGTATATCGCAGGCCTCAATGAATATTTGGGTACACAGGTATCTCAAACCCCTAATCAGTATTTTGTGGAAGCAGGTTTATCGCAGGCCTCAATCAATATTTGGTGGAAACAGGTACATCGAACCCCTTAGTCAATATTTTGTGGAAGCAGGTATATCGCACCCCTCAATCAATATTTGTTGGAAACAGGTATATCGAAGCCCTTAATCAGTATTTTGTGGAAGCAGGCATATCGCAGGCCTCAATCAATATTTGGTGGAAACAGGTGTATCAAACCCCTTAATCAGTATTTTGTGGAAGCAGGTATATCGCACCCCTCAAACAATATTTGGTGGAAACAGGTATATCGAACCCTTTAATCAGTTTTTTTTTGGTAGCAGGTATATGGCAGGCCTCAATAAATATTTGGTGGAAGCAATTACATCAAACCCCTTAATCAGTATTTTATGGAAGCAGGTATATCGCAGGCCTCAATCAATATTTGGTGGAAACAGGTATATAGAAACCCCTTAATCAGTATTTTGCAGAAGCAGGTATATCACAGGCCTTAATCAATATTTGATGGAAACAGATATATCAAACCCCTTAATCAGTATTTTGTAAAAGCAGGTATATCGCACCCCTCAATCAATATTTGGTGGAAACAGGTATATCGAACCCTTTAATCAGTATTTTGTGGAAGCAGGTATATCGCAGGCCTCAATCAATATTTGGTAGAAGCAAGTACATCAAACCCCATAATCAGTATTTTATGGAAGCAGGTATATCGCAGGCCTCAATCAATATTTGGTGGAAACAGGTATATTGAACCCCTCAATCAGTATTTTGTGGAAGCAGGCATATCAACCCCCTTAATCAGTATTTTGTAGAAGCAGGTATATTGCACCCCTCAATCAATATTTGGTGGAAACAGATATATCGAAGCCCTTAATCAGTATTTTGTGGAAGCAGGTATATAACAGTCCTCAATCAGTATTTTGTGGAGACAGGTATATCAAACCCCTTAATCAGAATTTTGTGAAAGCAGGTATATCGCACCCCTCAATCAATATTTGGTGGAAACAGGTATATCGAACCCTTTAATCAGTATTTTGTGGAAGCAGGTATATTGCAGGCCTCAATCAATATTTGGTAGAAGCAAGTACATCAAACCCCATAATCAGTATTTTATGGAAGCAGGTATATCGCAGGCCTCAATCAATATTTGGTGGAAACAGGTATATTGAACCCCTCAATCAGTATTTTGTGGAAGCAGGCATATCAACCCCCTTAATCAGTATTTTGTAGAAGCAGGTATATCGCAGGCCTTAATCAATATTTGATGGAAACAGATATATCAAACCCCATAATCAGTATTTTGTAAAATCAGGTATATTGCACCCCTCAATCAATATTTGGTGGAAACAGATATATCGAAGCCCTTAATCAGTATTTTGTGGAAGCAGGTATATCACAGTCCTCAATCAGTATTTTGTGGAGACAGGTATATCAAACCCCTTAATCAGAATTTTGTGAAAGCAGGTATATCGCACCCCACAATCAATATTTGGTGGAAACAGGTATATCGAACCCTTTAATCAGTATTTTGTGGAAGCAGGTATATCGCAGGCCTCAATCAATATTTGGTAGAAGCAAGTACATCAAACCCCATAATCAGTATTTTATGGAAGCAGGTATATCGCAGGCCTCAATCAATATTTGGTGGAAACAGGTATATTGAACCCCTCAATCAGTATTTTGTGGAAGCAGGCATATCAACCCCCTTAATCAGTATTTTGTAGAAGCAGGTATATCGCAGGCCTTAATCAATATTTGATGGAAACAGATATATCAAACCCCATAATCAGTATTTTGTAAAATCAGGTATATTGCACCCCTCAATCAATATTTGGTGGAAACAGATATATCGAAGCCCTTAATCAGTATTTTGTGGAAGCAGGTATATCACAGTCCTCAATCAGTATTTTGTGGAGACAGGTATATCAAACCCCTTAATCAGAATTTTGTGAAAGCAGGTATATCGCACCCCACAATCAATATTTGGTGGAAACAGGTATATCGAACCCTTTAATCAGTATTTTGTGGAAGCAGGTATATCGCAGGCCTCAATCAATATTTGGTAGAAGCAAGTACATCAAACCCCATAATCAGTATTTTATGGAAGCAGGTATATCGCAGGCCTCAATCAATATTTGGTGGAAACAGGTATATTGAACCCCTCAATCAGTATTTTGTGGAAGCAGGCATATCAACCCCCTTAATCAGTATTTTGTAGAAGCAGGTATATCGCAGGCCTTAATCAATATTTGATGGAAACAGATATATCAAACCCCATAATCAGTATTTTGTAAAATCAGGTATATTGCACCCCTCAATCAATATTTGGTGGAAACAGATATATCGAAGCCCTTAATCAGTATTTTGTGGAAGCAGGTATATCACAGTCCTCAATCAGTATTTTGTGGAGACAGGTATATCAAACCCCTTAATCAGAATTTTGTGAAAGCAGGTATATCGCACCCCACAATCAATATTTGGTGGAAACAGGTATATCGAAGCCCTTAATCAGTATTTTGTGGAAGCAGGTATATTGCAGCCCTCAATCAGCATTTTGTGGAAGCAGGTATATCAAACCCCTTAATCAGTATTTTGTTGAAGCAGGTATATGATAGGCCTCCATCAATATTTGGTAGAAATAGGTATATCAAACCCCTTAATCAGTAATTTGTTGAAGCAGGTATATAATAGGCCTTCATCAATATTTGGTAGAAACAGGACAATAGCCCCGCGGGCGGCCCGATGCGCACAGTATCATAGTAACCTATGATGCTGTGTTCTCCCGTGCGCACCATGTATGCCGCTCCGGGACATATGGCCCGCTCACGGACCATATGTCTCGGAAGGCATACGGTCGTGTGCATGAGCCCTTAGTAAGAGAGAGCTGTGCTGAGGAAGAGAAAGATAGTTTAGGGAGTGAAATTTTTGTTTTTGAAGTTGAAAAACTTGTCAGAGACCCAAAAGTCCTTTTAAGTAATATTGTTGTATGTGGCAGCAATATCTATTTTTAGCTAATTTTGCGCTGAATATCAGGCAATAGTTAGGCCACTGCAGACAGCGACATTATCTGCGCTACATCTCCTGTGTAACGTTTCCACATCCCAATTACTTATGACATTCCCTGTAATTTTATATTAGCCGCTGCTGACATCAGCTACATTATCTGCGATATTTCTCCTGTGTAACTTGTCTGCATCCCAAAAATATCAGTGACATCCAGTGTACTTTTTCCATTGACGGTGTCCGCTGCGGACAGTGATATTAGCTGCGCTACATCTCCTGTGTAACATGTGCACATTCAAAAAATATCAGTGACATCCAGTGTACTTTTTCCGTAGATGGTGTCCGTTGTGGACAGTGACATTACCTGGGGTACATTTCCTGTGTGATGTTTTTACATCCCAAATACCTGTGACATTCCCTGTAAGTTTATATTAGCCGCTGCTGACATCAGTGACATTATCTGCAGTATTTCTCCTGTGTGGCGTTTCCACATCCCAAATACCTTTTTTTTTTTGCGCATACACTTATAAATCCCACGTTACTGTACGTGTGACATACTTTCAAGCATATATAACATTTAATATGAAGAAGGAGAGCAGTAAGGAACAGGGAAGTGGCCTTGATGCTGATGGTGCACGCAGAGGCCATGGCCCTTGGTAAGGTGAAACTGTGCCTGCTGCCAGAGCCCAAGAAAAACAATCATCTACGATACCTAGCTTCATGTCTCAGTTTGCAGGGTGGCACAGTGAGACCAGTGCGATCAGGTCGTCGGTTGGATTGCAGCAGATAATGCTTCCCATCGGTTAAGCACCACCCTGTCTTCCATCAAGTCCAGTCTCAGTAGACAAGAGTCTGGTCAACAGAATCCTCACCCTGATCCTCCTTCCTCCCACCATGGAGAGTCATGCCAAACAAGTGATCCCACACTCGGATATTCCGAGGAGCTCTTTTCAGTGCCATTCCTTTATTTGGGCCTCTGAACAAGCCCTCTTGAGGAGAGACATGAAAACTTGTGCCCTGATTCCTAAACTCTTGAGCATCCAGTCACATGAAGATGACGTGTTTCACGAGGTGAATGATGATGATAAGACACAGGTGCCTATAAGTAAACGACAATTAGTGTCTTAAGAGGTTGATGATGAGGATGAGACACAGTTATCAATAACTGAGGTTGTTAAGTCAAAGGGTCAGGAGGATGAGCAGAGTGAGAAAGTGGAAGAGGAGGTGGTGGACGATGAAGTCACTGACCCAAGCTTGGAAGGTGGCAAGCTGAGCGAGGACAGCAGTACAGAGGGGGAGGGATCCGCAGCACCACAACAGGCTGGAAGAGGCAGTGGGGTGGCAAAAGGGAGAAGACGGGCCACACCAAACAGGCCTTCAACTGTTCCCTGGAGCACCCCCTTGCTGAAATCTCATTTGCCAAGTGGTAGGTGTTCCGCAGTCTGGCGCTTTTTTGAGGAAAGTGTGGACGATAAAAGAATTGTAATTTGCAACATGTGCCATACAAAAATGAGCAGGGGCGTAAACACTAGCAACCTCACCACCAGCAGCATGATCCGCCACATGGCATCAAAGCACCCTAATAGGTGGGACGAACGCCTAGGTCCACAATCAGTGGATGCAATTGCCTCCTCTTCTCCTGTGTTATGTGCTAGCCAATCCCCTGTCCAAGACGCAGGCCCGGATGCCTCCGGCCCTGCACCTGGACTTTCGCAAGAACCATCAGCTAGCACATCCACTTCTGTGTCCCAACGCAGCGTACAGATGTCCATACCCCAGGCATTTGAACAAAAGCGCAAATACCCAGCCACCCACCCACAGACCATAGCACTAAATGCGCACATTTCCAAATTGCTGGCCCTGGAAATGTTGTCATTTAGGCTTGTGGACACTGTCCCTTGTTACTCAGTCTTCAGCTGCCACTATTTTGCCCGGTGTGCCGTCCCCGCCTTACACCAGCATGTGTTCCATAACATCACCCATGCCTTGACCAACGCAGTTATTTGGAAGGTCCACTTAACGACTGACACATGGACAAGTGCTTGTGTCCAGGGATGCTACATTTCCCTAACGGTGCACTGGGTGAACGTTGTGGAGGACGGGAGTGAGTTTTACCCTGGGGTGGCACAGGTGCTACCGACACCAAAGATTGGGGGCCGCACTTCCATCAGGATTTACGCCACCACCTACATTAGTGGCTGCAACCCCAACTTCTCCTCCACTTTCACCTCTGAATTCTCATCTTGCAGCACCAGTCAGCCATCAGTCAGTAGATGTAAGCAGTGTAGCACTGCAGTAAGGAAGCGGCAACAGGCCGTAATGAAATGTATTTGCTTAGGTGACAAACAGCACACCACCGCAGAGCTGTGGCAGGGTATAAGGGACCAGACTGAGCTGTGGCTCTCGCCACCCAACCTAGAAGGGTTGGTTGTGTCTGATAATGTTCGTAACTTTGTGGCAGCTTTGGAGCTCGGCAAGATCACACAAATACCATGCCTAGCCCACGAGTTAAACTTGACTGAGCTATTGGTGAAGGTCCACTGCGTGTGTGCCTATTTCTGCAAGTCATCTACAGCTGCTGCCGGTCTAGCAACAGTGCATCAGCGCTTGCAATTGCCAGCTCACCGACTGTTGTGCGACGTGAGCATGCGCTGGAACTCCACGTTCCACGTGTTGGCCAGGCTTTGTGAGCAGCAGAGGGCAGTAGTGGAATACCAGCTGCAACATGGTTGTCGCCTTTCCAGTCAGCTTCCGCTCTTCACAAGCGACGAGTGGGCATGGATATCTGACCTTTGTGAGATTTTACATAACTTCTGTCTCTACTAAAACGCTCGCTGCTCACAATGAAGGCGAACGCTTTACATGTGGAAGAGGTGGAAATTGGGGAAGACATTACACAGGTTGATAGCCAGGCCACCCTCATTTTCTCTTCTCAGCACGAATTGGATGATGATGAGGAGCAGGAGACTGTTGCCTCCACTACAGAGGGTAGTACCCAAAGCAGGCTTATTCCATCTGTTCAGCATGGATGGGCAGAAGGGGAGGAAGAGGGTGAGTAGATTGAGAGTCATCATCCTGATGAGGACAGTGAAGTATTGTCTGTTGGGACTCTGGCACACATGGCTGACTTTATGTTATGCTACCTTTCCCTCAGGTTGTACGCATTTTGGCCAACACCGATTACTGGTTGTTCACCCTTCGCGACCCCCGCTACAAAGAGAACTTCTCATCTCTCATTCCTGAGAGGACTAGCAAAATAGCGCAATGCCAGAAGGTCCTTCTGGAAAAATTGCTCTAAAAATTTCCAGGCTTGGGACAGTTTGACACCCCGCCAGCACCCTCCCCTTGATGCGTGGCCTACTTTCACAAGGAGGGAAACATTTTGGAAGATGGTGAAGGAGTACATATCAGACTGTGTCTGCGTCTCCAATGATCCCTCTGTGCCTCACAACTATTTGATGTCGAAGCTGGACACGTGGCCGAACTGGCGCTCTACGCCTTGGAGGTGCTGGCCTACCCTGCCGTCAGCGTTTTGTCAGAGCGGGTATTTAGTGCTGCTGGGGGCATAATAACTGAGAAGCGCATCCGCCTGTCAACTGAAAATGCTGAAAAGTGGCTGAACATAAAGTCACTTTAAATGTGGCTTTTATGGTGTATTGAATACACTGTATTCCCATGCACCCCTTCCACCACAAAAAAGGGTATACGGTTCAATCTTCATTTTCTCATCCTCCTCCTCAATCATATCAACATGATTATTAGGCCGAATGCACACGGCTGTGTTTCACGGCCGTGAGCGGTCCGTGGAACCACGGGCTGGATTCCTACTGAGAGCAGGAGCACACGGCGTCATTGGTTGCTATAATGCTGTGCGCTTCCTGCTGCCGCCGCAATACAGTAATACGCTGGTATGATCTATACGAGTGTATTACTGTACTGCGGCAGCAGCAGGAAGCGCACGGCATTATAGCAACCAATGACGCCGTGCGCTTATGCTCTCATCAGGAATCTGTGTGCATTCGGCCTTAGGCTGCTCTTGTTCCTAATGTTTTAGAGGGTCAGCTCAGCAGCAGGTACTCAAACATAATTTTTTTTATGGTCAGCTCAGCAGCAGGCCCTCAACCATAATTTTTTCCATGGTCAGCTCAACAGCAGACCCTCAACCATAATTTTTTTGATGGTCAGCTCGGCAGCAGGTCCTTGCCCATAATTTTTTCCATGGTCAGATCAGCAGCAGGCCCTCGCCACTAATGTTTTAGAGAGTCAGCTCACCTGCAGACCCTCAACCATAATTTTTTGGATGGTCAGCTAAGCAGCAGACCCTCGTCCATAATTTTTTCCAAGGACAGATCAGCAGTAGGCACTCGCCCCTAATGTTTTAGAGAGTCAGCTTGGCAGCAGACCCTCACCCCTCATCTTTTATATGGTCAGCTCGGCAGCAGGCCCTCGCCAATAATTTTTTTCATGGTCAGATCAGCAGCAGGCCCTCGCCCATAATTTTTTCCAGGGTCAGATCAGCAGCAGGCACTCGCCCCTAATGTTTTAGAGAGTTAGCTCCGCAGCAGACCCTCAACCATAATTTTTTCGATGGTCAGCTCAGCAGCAGGCCCTCGACCATAATTTTTCCCATGGTCAGATAAGCAGCAGGCACTCGCCCCTAATGTTCTAGAGACTCAGCTCGGCAGCAGACCCTCACCCCTCATGTATTAGATGGTCCGCTCAGCAGCAGGCCTTCACCCATAATTTTTTTTTCATGGTCAGATCAGCAGCAGGCACTCGCCCCTAATTTTTTAGATGGTCAGCTCAGCAACAGGCCCTTGCCCATAATGTTTTAGATGGTCAGCTTGGCAGCAGGCCCTTGCCAATAATTTTTTCCACGGTCAGATCAGCAGCAGGCCCTTATCCATAATTTTTTAGATGGTCAGCTCAGCAACAGGCCCTTGCCCATAATGTTTTAGATGGTCAGATCAGCAGCAGGCACTTGTCCTTAATGTTTTAGAGAGTCAGTTCAGCAGCAGACCCTCACCTCTAATGTTTTAGATGGTCAGCTCAGCAGCAGGCCCTCGCTCATAATGTTTTAGATGGTCAGGTCAGCAGCAGGCCCTCGCCCATAATGTTTTAGATGGTCAGATCAGCAGCAGGAACTCGTCCCTAATGTTTTAGAGAGTCAGCTCAGCAGCAGACCCTCACTCCTAATGTTTTAGATGGTCAGCTCAGCAGCAGGCCCTCACCCCTAATGTTTTAGAGGGTCACCAGCAGGCCCTTGCTCCTAATGTTTTTGAGGGTCACCAGCAGGCCATCAATCATAATTTTTCAAGGGTGTGTATGATGCCCTCCTTTATGTGTAATAAAAGGTGTATTGAAGTGCCGATTCCTTGTAATTTTTGGAAGCCCTTTCACTTAGTGCATAGACTTTATGAGTGAAGGAGTCCCACTACATGAATAATTGTACCACAATGTGAATGAAGCCCTCCTTTATATGATATACAAGTTGTATCGGAATGCCTCTTACTTGTAATTTTTGGCAGCACTCGCACATTATGAATAAGTAAATATACAGGAAAGAATGTTTCCTAACAATTTTTCTTCTAAAATCGATTTTATCTTTGGTTTTGTGCATGTTATTGTCATTCTGTAAAAGTGGCGTAGTACTCAGACAACATTGTTCCCAGCAGCGACCTGGGAGTCCAAGATGCATCCAGACAATTCCATGCTTTTACAGAACCATTTCAGAGGTGTTTCAATCAATTTCTGACCTTTTCATGTGAACCATACACCCTCCCCTCTTCAGAGCAGGGGGTGCCTGGTTTAATGCTCGGGTTCTCCCTTTGACTTCCATTGTGCTCGGGTGCTCGGTAGAGCACCCGAGCATCCCGAGGTGTTCTACTTGAGCACCCAAGCACTTTGGTGCTCGATCAACACTACAGTTAATCCCTGGGGTTCCAAGTACCAGGATAACTTGTAATCAGCTTATTTTCTGGGACTTGAACAACTCTTTTAGTGGCACAAGAGGACCTACACAACAGTAGGCATCTTGTGTTATAGCAGACTAGTAACTGTTGCCAAAATTGCAAATAGAATGGTGCTATACTAAAGTATTTTACCAGGTTTTAGTATGAGCAAGTATTCTTAATTATAAGAAAATTGTTGTCACACAATTATCCTAGATCAGTTCACAGCCTGAAAACAGAATAAAATATTGTGCTCATAACCATCTCCAGAAAATGACATGAATGGAGGCAGGGATAGACAAAATCAGAAATTATGGCATATTTGATCATTTATTCATTAATATGGATGATAGAAAAGCACTAGAGATAAGGCTATTAGAACAAAGTTTTTGTTCTTTTCAAGAGTGTTACTTGAATAGAAAAGTTAACGTGTCATAATGACATTTCAGTAAAAGAAAAAAATAAAGCACAAATGAAGATTCACTTCCAATTATGTTACGCAATAAATTGTATAATGCACTGGATAATTTATTAAAATGAATGTATGCACTCACATTCAATAACACTCAGTTATTACTCACAAAAAGCTAAATTAATTGTACTTATGCTGAGTAGAAGAATAAGATAAGGATTGTGTCCATTGTGGAAGCGCTCATCTAAATATTAATCGCCTTCCTCAGGACTGTGATACAGATGGATGTGTTGCAGGGGACAGGCATCTCCCTTCCCTGTTCCTCTGATAGGCTACAGGCACTAGGCTTGAAGCCTATCACAGGCCGGTGCAGGCGGCACAGTGTTGTCACCGTGCCGTCTGAGCCGTACAGTGCGGGACACAGGACGGAAGAGGCCTGCATGGCATCGCTGCCAGCCACATGGAGGTAAGTGTAAATGTTTATTTTTTTTCATTTGGCACACAATGCCGGAGAGGAGGAGCATCTAGGGGCACTCCTTACTGGCACATTATTGGGGGCACTATGTGGGCACAAAAGTGGTATTTTATATTGGGAGCACTATGGGGAAGGGGGGAGAGGAACACTATGGGGGCATCTACTGAGGGCACAAAGAGGGGTATTTTATATGGGGGGCTCTGCATAGGGGCATTTTATACTAGGACACATTATGGGGGGTACTATGGGGAAAAGGGAATGAGGAGCACTATGAGTGCATCTACTGGGGGCACTAAGAAGGGGTATTTTATACTGGCATATTATGGGGGACACTGAGGGCATCTAATGGGGCACTATATAGGGGAATTTTATACTGGTACATTATGGGGGGCACTATGAGAAAGGGGGAGAGGAGCACTATGTGGGCATAGACTTGGGGGTATTATATAGGAGGTATTTTATACTGGCACACATTATGGGGGCACTATGGGAACATTAGCTCAATTGGGGTCATTAAAAGGGGATATTTTTGCACTGGCACACATAGGGGAGCATTTTTTGTACTGGTGCTAATTTTAAGGGGGCATTTTTCTACTGTCACATTTTTTTATAACATATTTTTATTCTGAAAACCATAGCGTACAGAAATTGGTTGACATGACCTATCAAAGACATATCACATCAGGAGGGGTAGGCCCTCTCCAGTAACACATAACAAAAGTCATGTACAATTAGGATTTGAATCACAAAACCAGAATGAGTGTATTAACCAAGAAAAAGGGAGTAGGGGAATAAGAGGTTGGGGGAAATGGAAAAGGAAGGGGTTAAGAGAGAGGAAAGAATGGTGGGGGGTGAGAGGAAGGGATGTGGGGTCCTGTCATGATTGTCACACATAAGAACCTATGAAAGTAGGGTATTCCGCAATGGAAGGTGATTATTCCTACGAAGAGAGGGAGGCAGCTGATCCTAGGCCCCTCTATAGTTCTTCCACGGGTCCCATGAGGCCACAAATTTATTCGGTGTGTGGAGTTCCCAATGGGCCAATTGCTCAAAATGGTATAGCTAGTCCCCTCTGTTTTGCCAGTGTGAAATAGAGGGTGCCTCAGCTTGTTTGCAAAAACTAGCCACAAAGATCCGGGCCGCTCCCAGTAGTATTTGGAGTAAATGTTTGGCAGTAGTGGAAATTTGCACTTCTGTCATAAGGAATAGTAGGCAAATCCAAGGGGATACCAGGAGGTGGGTGTCACATATATATTAGAGATAGCTGTGCACACACAGACTCCCAAAATTCTTTGATCTTGTTGCACTGCCACCAAATGTGGACATAGGAGCCCCTCTCACTTCCACACCTCAAACACATGGGATCACTGCCTGGGCATTGATTCTAACAGGCGTATAATGCCATCTCGTTACCACCTTATAGTTATTTTCCTGTAATTTTACACTTCTGGAAATATTAGGTGATAAAGACAGCAGTTGTGCCTTTTCACTGTCTGAAAATAGTGATGAGCAACATAGGCAATATTCGTGTTTGCAATATAAAAAAAAAATAAAAATTGCCATAAATTCACAAATTCTAGAATTCGTGATCTCCAGTCATTATTATCTTGATTGCGAAAATCGGAAATGTAATATGCATGTATTGCGCATGCAACACAGACGTGGCTCACTTTTGCTACATTTTTCAAGCTGCTAGAAGCTTCCTGAGACTGAAGAAAATGGTTGGTAGCAACTTTCGCGACTGTGAGGAAGAACTCCTGATCACTGTAAGTAATTTTACATTACAGCACTGTTTTGGATTACATTTAGCATGCATGGCAGAACAATAGCTTTATATGCAGATAGAGTGCTCCAATATATTCGCTATCACAGTACAGTAATTCCTATCACACTACCTAACACCCTGCACTGGAACCAGCTACACTATATCACTATCTAACCTATACTGACTATCTCCTACTAACTATCTGTGTATATATATATATATATATATATATATTTATATATATATATGAGCTAACTATCCAATGTAATTGAATAAGGATCCAGATGCACAGAGCACAGCAATGACATTGCTCTCTCTCTCTCTCTTTCTCTCAGAACTGCAAAAAACTGCAATGGAACATAACGGAATCCATAGGCTGGAATGCAAAACGAAAGCCTTTAAGAGGCATTCTGTTTTGCTCCGTCCTAATAGAAGTCTATGGGAAAACATAACGGATCCATCTGTGTCCCTTTATGCAAGACGGAAAACAAAGTCCTGACTTTGTTTTTCATCTTGCATAATGGGAACCAGATGGACCTCTTTTGATTTCATAGACTTTTATTAGGAAGGAGAGCAAACGGAATGCCTTTTAACCGCCTCCGGACCGCCTAACGCAGGATCACGTTCCGGCAAAAGTTAGAGGGGGGTTACATCATCAGCCTGCCAGCCAATGATCATCGCTGGCAGGCTGATGATTTTCAAAAAAACAAATCATAAGCCAGTTAACACTTTATATTTATAAATATAAATATAAGGTGTTAAATGGCTGCTGTGCTCCTCTGTTGGTCCTTTTGGTCGGTTGGTTCCAGCAGAGGAGCACAGTTCACAGTGAGTACACCAAACAGCACACTTAGCCCCCAGATCACCCCCAATTAACCCCTTGATCGCGCCTGTCAATCACCTAGTGAAAGGGAAAAAAGTGATCAGTGTAAACTGTCACTTTTTTCCCACTGATATTGACTGTTAGGTTTTAGTATAGTTTAGGCCCCTTGGTTAGGTAGTTAGCGATCGTTTAGCGCCCAGCCCACCGCACCGCAGTCACTGATTCGCTGATTAGCATATCGCTAATCAGCATTTGTACTTTTATAGTATCTATAAGTGATCAAAACTGATCACAGTCAGATCTATAATAGTATTAGTGTCACCTTAGCTCGCCTTCCACCCAAAACGCAGTGTTTGCCTGATCAGGCCTGATTGGTCGCCCACACGTGCCTTCACCCACGCCCGCCCCGTCGCAGTGACAAAATTTTTTTTTTGGATCACCGCACAATCACTTTACAAGCGCTGCGGCGATAAAAAAATGAGTTTTGATTTTTTTTATCAATCGCAGCGGCCTCTTGTACTTCGCTAACCTCCCATTTGTAGGACAGGCTTGCTTTTTTTCTTGGGTAGTCTCAGGGAATACTCCCTAAATTTTGTAGTCCAAA
Organism: Bufo gargarizans; assembly: GCF_014858855.1. Lineage (NCBI taxonomy): Eukaryota > Metazoa > Chordata > Amphibia > Anura > Bufonidae > Bufo > Bufo gargarizans. Next base: position 97,698,126 of record NC_058080.1, read on the forward strand.
TGTCAAACAAGGGGTATTCTTCTAAAGAGGCCTACAGGCTTCTGACCCAGTTGGATGAGGAATGGGAACCCTCATCTGACGAATCCAGTGGGTCAGAATATGAACCTGTAGAAAGCAGTGGCAGTCTGACCCAAAGTTCAGACGAGGAAGTTGAGGTCCCTGATAGCACCAGGCATACCCGGTCCCTTGTTGCTACACCACAGGTTGCGCAGGATCCGCTTCAAGGGCAGCAGAGTGGGGCTGGTACTGTTGGATTACGTGGTGAGACATACACCAGCAGCGCAGCGCACCCTGGACCTAGTACCAGCACTGCCGTACAACATGGTGAAGTGGTGAGCACCAGAAGGGCAGTTGAAGCTGGTACGGTGGCACGTGCAATAGTTATCCCGTCGCAGCCACCGCACAGACAGGCCCGTAGAGCCCCTAGAGTCCCTGAGGTGCTGGAAAACCCTGATTGGCAGTCCCCAACTTCATCCGCACCATTAGTTCCCCCTTTCACCGCCCAGTCTGGAGTTCGGGTTGAGACAGCTCAGATCGGTTCGGCACTGGGATTTTTTGAGCTCTTCTTGACTGCGGAGCTCTTGGACATAGTCGTGGCAGAAACAAATCGGTATGCCACTCAATTTATAGCCGCCAACCCGGGAAGCTATTATGCCCAGCCTTTCCGGTGGAAACCCGTTCAAGTTTCCGAATAAATTTTTTTTCTGGGCCTTCTCCTCAACATGGGTCTAACCAAAAAGCATGAATTGCGGTCATATTGGTCCACAAACTCAATTAATCAGATGCCCATGTTCTCTGCTGCCACGTCCAGGGCACGATTTGAGGCCATCCTGCGTTTCCTGCACTTTAGCGACAACACCACCTCCCGTCCCAGAGGCCACCCAGCTTTTGACCGGCTCCACAAAATTCGGCCCCTCATAGACCACTTCAACAACAAATCTGCAGATTTGTATACCCGGAGCAAAACATCTGCGTAGACGAGTCCCTTATACATTTTACCGGGCGCTTGGCTTCAAACAATACATCCCAAGCAAGCGCGCCCGGTATGGGGTCAAATTGTATAAGCTCTGTGAAAGGGACACAGGCTATACCCACAAATTTTGGATCTATGAGGGTAAAGATCAGACCCTGGAGCCGGTCGGTTGCCCTGAAAACCTGGGGAGCAGTGGGAAGACAGTCTGGGACTTGGTGTCACCCTTATTTGGCAAGGGGTACCATCTTTCTGTGAACAATTTCTACACAAGTCTGCCCCTCTTCAGGCATTTGTTCCTAGAACAGATTGGCTGCTGTGGCACCGCGCGACCTAGTCGCCGGGGCTTCCCCCAACGGCTCGTTACCAACCGTCTTGCAAGGGGGGAGAGGGCTGCCTTGTGTAATGAAGAACTGCTCGCGGTGAAATGGAGAGACAAGCGTGACGTTTATATGCTCTCCTCCATTCACGCAGACACGACAATACAAATTGAACGAGCAACCAGTGTCATTGAAAAGCCCCTCTGTGTCCACGACTATAATTCGCTCATGGGAGGGGTGGACTTCAATGACCAGATGTTGGCTCCTTATTTAGTTTCCCGACGCACCAGACGCTGGTATAAGAAGGTGTCTGTATATTTGATTCAATTGGCTATGTACAATAGTTTTGTTCTCTACAGTAAGGCTGGGAGAACAGGATCCTTCCTCAAATTTCAGGAAGGTTCCGTGGCCCCATCCACCAGTGTAGTGAGCCGTCTACACGAGCGACATTTCCCCAATGTCGTTGCTAGTACCTCAACCCAACCGTCACCCGAAAAAGATGTTGTGTCTGTAGCAGGAGTGGAATAAGGCGTGACACCCGCTATTTCTGTCCTGACTGCCCTGACCACCCTGCCCTATGCTTAGGGGAGTGTTTCCAGAAGTACCACACACAGGTACAATTAGCATAGGGATTGCATCTCACAAGACAGGCACGCAGGGCTATTAGGGCCCATTCACTCACAGCTGCTGCAAACCTCTCCTTTCACCTGGGACAAAGTGCATAATGTACTTCGCCACATCTTTGGGCGATTTGCGCTTTGCACATTGTCCCATGGGGAAGGAGAGGTTTGTCCTATAAAGGTAACAAAAAAAAACAATCACCGGTAAGCAAAAAAGTTAACGTTCTGTTCAAAAAGTTAAATAAAGTTTATATGTTCCGTTCAAATGTTATTATAAAGTTAATAAATGTATTGCGTTGCGGACAGTTTTTTTCTTTTTTGTTTATTTTTTTTTACCTTCCAGGTGGACCAACTGATCGACTAGCTGCAGCACTGATGTGCATTCTGACATAAGCATTGCGCTGCTGTCAGATTACACAAAAGTCGGTGTATGCGGCGCTGCAAGACGAGATTTCTCCTCTGCAGTAAAAGTACGTTTGCCGAGGCATATAAGCTGAGGGGGTGGCGGTGTTCATATGCTTTTGCAAACACTTTGTAGATATAAAAAAAATAAAAAATCCCGGCAATGATTTATTCATCCACATTGATTGATGTGAATGGAGCAATTGGGTTTGCCAGGGCATACGAGCTAAGTGGGTATGGATGTTGGGCGGAAAGGCGTCCTGGCAGACAACTTTCCCCTCCTTTTTTTTTCAGAGATTTTTTCATCCACATTGATCGATGCGAATGAAGAAATCTGTGCCGTTCATTTTTTCTTTCAGCCCAGAGGCTGAATGGAAAAAAAAATCTCATTACCTGTATGCTCAATATAAGGAGAATAGCAGAAACTGCTAATGCTGGCCATACATGTAATAATTGCGGAGACCCTCAAATGCCAGGGCAGTACAAACACCCCATAAATGACCCCATTTTGGAAAGAAGACACCCCAACGTATTCGCTGAGGGGCATATTGAGTCCATGAAAGATTGAAATTCTTGTCCCAAGTTAGCGGAAAGGGAGACTTTGCGAGAAAAAACAAAAAAAAAATCAATATCCGCTAACTTGTGCCCCAAAAATTAGCGGCAGAAATATCTCGGCAAAAGACAACTTTTCCCATTTTTTATACAAAGTTGGCATTTGACCGAGATATTTATCTCACCCAGCATGGGTATATGTAAAATGACACCCCAAAACACATTGCCCAACTTCTCCTGAGTACGGCGATACCACGTGTGTGACACTTTTTTGCAGCCTAGGTGGGCAAAGGGGCCCGCATTCAAAAGAGCACCTTTGGGATTTCACAGGCCATTTTTTACACATTTTGATTTCAAACTACTTCCCACACATTAGGGCCCCTAAAATGTCAGGGCAGTATAACTACCCCACAAGTGACCCCATTTTGGAAAGAAGACACCCCAAGGTATTTCATGATGGGCATAGTGAGTTCATGGAAGTTATTATTTTTTGTCACAAGTTAGTGGAATATGAGACTTTGTAAGGAAAAAAAAAAATCATCATTTTCCGCTAACTTGTGACAAAAAATAAAAAGTTCTATGAACTCACTATACCCATCAGCGAATACCTTAGGGTGTCTACTTTCCGAAATGGGGTTTGTGGGGTTTTTCTACTGACTGGGCATTGTAGAACCTCAGGAAACATGACAGGTGCTCAGAAAGTCACAGCTGCTTCAAAAAGCTGAAATTCACATTTTTGTACCATAGTTTGTAAACGCTATAACTTTTACCCAAACAATTTATTTTTTTACCCAAACATTTTTTTTTATCAAAGACATGTAGAACAATACATTTAGGGAAAAATGTATATATAGATGTCGTTTAAAAAAAAAAATAATTACGACTGAAGTGAAAAATGTAATTTTTTTCAAAAATTCGTTAAATTTCGATTAATAACAAAAAAAGTTAAAATGTCAGCAGCAATGGAATACCACCAAATGAAAGCTCTATTAGTGAGAAGAAAAGGAGGTAAATTTCATTTGGGTGGTAAGTTGCATGACCGAGCAATAGACGGTGAAAGTAGTGTAGTGCAGAATTGTAAAAAGTGGTCTGGTCATTAAGGGTGTTTAAGCTAGGGGGGCTGTCCGTTTTGCATTCCGTCATAATGCAAGTTTATGGGCAGCAAAACGGATCTGCCCTTCCATCTTATGGATTTTGTTATGTTATGTTATAACCCTGTTATAACGGAAAGTCGTAATGGACTCCATAACGCTAGTGTGAACCCACCCTAACAAGGAGTTTAGCAAATAGTTCTAAATTATTATTCAATAAGGAAATGGGCCTATAACTCAAACATTGGGTGGGGTATTTCTGTTCTTTTGGTATTATGGTTATATGTGCTGAAAACATCTGCATTGGAAGAGGTGAGCCTTCCAGAGCCGTGTTACACACTTCCAACAATCGAGGTAGGAGGACGACCCTGAAGGACTTGTAATAAGGGATAGGTATTCCATCAGGATCAGGTGATTTGTTCACTGGGGATTCCCTCAAGGCCACCTCCAGCTCAGTCATAGTGAATGGTCTAGCTAAGAGTGCAGCTTGTTGGTCTGCAACTGAGGCAGTAAGAGAGAGGAGAGCCAGGCATCGATTGCGTCTCTGCATTTATCTGAGTCTGCCTGTGTGACTTGGTTATATAAGTCACTATAATAGTTGCTAAACTGCCGGGCTATATGTTCAGTAGTGTGTAGTAGTTGTGTAGTAGGAGTTTTAATTGCTGAAATGTAAGAGCTGGCCTACCTCTTCTAAATTTGCGCCAGCAGGAGTTTGGAGGCCTTATTCCCATGCGCATAATATTTAAATCGGGTGGAGAGGAATAGTTTGGCAGTTTTAACACTAAGTAAGTTTTTAAGTTCTGTACATGCCTGAGTTAATTGCCTGAGCACGTCAGGAGATAACTGATGCTTATGGGACCTTTCTAAGTGTGTAATCTTCTCCTGTAGATACAATATGTTGTCTGAGTTTGTTAATGTGGGCTCCTAGGACTATGGAATGTCCCCTGATAACTGGCTTATTGGCCTCCCAAAGCAGACCTCTGGAGATCTCTGGGGAGTCATTTAATATGAAGTAGTCAAGCAGAGCTCCTTCTATTTGTTTCACATGTGTTTCTGTGCTCAGAAGGGTGCAGTTCAATCGCCACCTACAGGCTGTTTTGGGAAGGCCCTGTAAGTTGTAGGTCAGGAAGACTGGTGCATGGTCAGATAGGATAATATTTCCAATCTCTGAATTTTGTCATAGATGCAATTGATTAGATGGGACAAATAGATAATCCAGACGGTGATAGGACTGTTGAAGATGGGAAAAAGAATATTCCCTATCGCCAGGAGGCATCATTCGCCAGACATCCACCAAGGTAGAGTCCACCAAAGATGCCTGCAACTTATCTAGAGCCAATCTTGAAATGGATGTAGACAAGCTGGAAGAATCAAGGGCCAGATCTACTGATACGTTCAGGCCACCTCCTAGAACAATGCACCCCGCCGCAAATTCTCTAAATTTAAGCAATATCTTATGTAACCATTCAATCTGGAGGACATTTGGGGCATATATGTTTCCCAAGGTAAAAATTTGGGAACGTATCTCCCCCTTCAAAAATATATATCTCCCATCAGGATCAATTTAGGATGAACGCTGAGCAAAGGGGTGCGTCTTGTGCAGGGCTATACTAACCCACTTGGAAGTGCAATGGGGGGATGTACTATGAAACCACTGATTATACTTGGTGTGATAGACTAGGAAGGTGTTTGTGTCTAAAGTGTGTTTCCTGTAACAAAGCTATTCCTACCTTATGCTTGTTTAGGAATTAGCAGATTTGGCTCCTCTTTGCTGGTGCGTTCAGTCCTTTCCCATTGAAAGTACAGACTTTAGTAGTAGCCATAGGAGAACCATAAAAAAGAAAAAGGTAATGATAAAATATCTAGATAATTAAAGAAGGACTCGTAGCGGTAAGAGCTGGAGCCCCAAGAGGGAGGTAACCCCCGCGAGGGACCCTACTTTCTTCAGTGCATTGGATTCTCTCCATAGTTAGCTCACAGTGGGGAAGGTGGGGAAGGGAGGGGAAAGACAGGGTGAACAGGAAAATAGAACAGTATATCAATTCTAAGAACATGTTTCTCAGTAAGTGAGATTAAACCATTAAGATAAAAAAATAGCAAAGCAGGGGACCCAGTTAGTTGGTCATGAGGGGAGGAACTTTCCATCCACAGGGCCTATAGCCGCCTCACCAGGCCTGCAATGACAGAGGGATTGTAAGACCTCCATATAGGCAGTTCAATATAAGTGGACTAGTGTAGGTCTAATATATCATCTGGTGGACCCTGTGGTGCCAGGTGTAGTCTCCTCAGGGTCATCTTGCGAGCTTCGGCTTTCAGCCGCTGTTGTTTGACGGATGTCACAGGTGTCCAGGGGGTGACCAATGAGAGTGAGGGTAAAGAGGTGATGTTTTTGGTTAAGTTCCAGTCGGTGATGTCCAGAACCTCTATCTCTAGGGCCTTGCATACCTTCTGCAGGTCGGCCAAAGCCCGCACCACCAACTTACGGCCAGGGGAGTTGATCAACAAGCCAAATGGGTACAGCCAGGGGTAAGTAATTTTCTTGCTCCTAAGAATGTCCAGCAATGGTTTCAAGTGATTCCTTTTGTGTCTTCTATCAAGGAATAGAAGTGGTTTACATGGGCCTGGCAGTTATCTAAGTTTTGAGCTACTTCAGTGTTGACATCTATGATGGACGCTTAAGTCCTGCTTAATATTATTTGGACACTGGGAAAGAATTTACTTGGGCCCCCTGGAACCCACACCTTAGCATGCAATCACACCCTCCACCACAACACACACACACACACACAAATAAATCCACACACCTCATAGAGTAGTAAACTTTAATAATGATGAGTGGCCACTAGAGGTGTTCCTTGGCAGTAATGTAAATACAACCTTTTTTTCTGAAAATACAGTGTTTACATTAAAAAGATTGTAGAGACATGCTATAGACACCAGAACTACTACGTTTAGCTGTTGTGGTTCTGGTGACTATAGTGTCCCTTAATATAGAAAAAAATAAAATAATCAGCACAAAAGTATCAAATAAAATGGCTGTATCATTATCCTAAAAATTAAAAAAGCACAACTTCTGACACAAATATATAGTATTCTGCAGATGCCTTTTTTTTTTTTTTTTTACAATGTGCAGAGAGTACTGTACTACTAACCCCTCCATCCACCCCTACATACTGGGTAATACAGCGCCACATACCTCTTACATCCAGTGACGTCTCTTTGATGTAGCTGTTCTCTTTCCTCATCTTCTCCTTTCAGACCTTCAGACCAGACCACCATTTTTCAGCCATTTCTCATCTCTGCAGTTTGACAAACAAAATCTTATTTTACAACTTTTCCATCATCCTCCCATCTTCTGGACAAATCATTCCCCCCCCCCCCCCCCCCAATACTGTGCTGCTGTGCTCCCCAATACTATACTGCAGAAACAGATAAACCCCCTGATAATAGAAGTACCATGCAGATAGTGTCCTTCAATAATTATTGGCACACAGTGCCCTAAAATAACTGCGCTCAGCAAATAGTGCCCCTGACACTAATAGTGTAAACATAACGTTTCACAAAAATTATTTTGGTAAGCTGATACTGTGCCAAGGTGCCCCCACAGTAATAATGCTCCCAAAAGTCCCACCAATAGGAATAATTCTCTGCTAGAGCACACATGGCAGTATTAGTGCTCCTACAGTTCCCCCAACATGTCCCCACCTTGCCCCAGAAGTAATAATGCTCCCATAGTGCCCATACTAATAATAATGTTCCCCATAGACCCCCAGTAGTAATAAAGCCCATCATAATCCCCCCCCCCCAGTAGTAATAATTCTCCTTATAATGTGCTAGTGCTAAAAAAAGAATGTCAAATATAACGAATATATGAATTTGTGAGTATATGACAAATTTTCTACAAATAATTCGCTAAATATCACAAATTCAAATATGACTCCTGCCGCTCATCACTAGTAACGAGTACCTTCATAGATGCCCCCCAATCATGTGCCAGTAACAAGTACCCCCATAGATGTCCCCCAATCATGTGCCAGTAACAAGTGCCCCATAGATGCCCCCCAATCATGTGCCAGTAACAAGTGCCCCCATAGATGCCCCCCAATCATGTGCCAGTAACAGGTGCCCCCATAGATGCCCCCCATAAAGTGCCAATAACAAATGCCCCCCATAGATGCCCCCCAGTCATGTGCCAGTAACAAGTACACCCATAGATGCCCCCAAATCATGTGTCAATAACAAGTGCCCTCATAGATGCCCCTAATCATGTGCTGGTAACAAGTGCCCCCATAAATGCCCCCAATCATGTGCCAATAACAAGTGCCCCATAGATGCCCCCCAATTATGTGCCAGTAACAAGTACCCCATAGATGCTCCCTAATCATGTGCCAGTAACAGGTGCCCCATAGATGCCCCCCAATCATGTGCCAGTAGTAGTACCATATAAAAAAAAATAAACACTTATACTTACCTCCATCAGGCTGGCAGCGATGCGATGCAGGCCTCTTCCGGCCTGTGTCCCGTGATGTATGGCTCAGGTGGTGCGATGACATTATCGCTCCACCTGCAGCGGCCTCTGATAGCGCTCATCTCCCTGTGCCCTGCCGCTGCCCCCCATGTCACCAGTGGCAAGCGCCGAGTCCTCAGCTTCAGTCACATGTGAGCTTCTCTGTTTAGCCGGCGCCACCTTGCAAACCTTATGCACCGTGGCTGCTGATGTCCTTTTCATAAAGCACTTGATTTTCCCTTGGTTGGAGCTTGATTTTTGGGCCCCCTGTAGGTCCCTTGACCAGTCTCTGGATGTCTTGCCCATGTTTAGGTGGTCAAAAAGCTAATAAATGGCCTGGTAAGGGTAGGCCAGCAGCAGAGCTCAGGGAGCAGCGTACATGCGGCTCGGCTGCGAAGCTCCACCCCCTATTGTCACATTATAAGGAGAATTATTACTACGGGGGGCATTTTGGTGGGCTTTTTTACTACTGGGGAACAAAATTACTAGTATGAGCACTATAGGAGCATTATTACTTCTTGGGGCACAGTGGGGACATGTTGGGGACACTGTAGGGGCAGTACTACTACCAAGTGCGCTCTAGAAGATAATTATTACTATTGGTGGGACTTTTGGGAGCACTATTATTGTGAGGGGCAACCGCAAATTTATTTTGGGGGGACCTTATGTTTACATTATTAGTGTCAGGGACACTATTTGGCCTGTTATTTTAGGACACTGCGCACCAATAATTGTTGAAGGGCACTATCTGTGTGTAACTAGCATTATAAGGGGTTTATCTGTTTCTGCAGTACAGTATTGGGGAGCACGACAGGCACAGTATTGGGGGTGGTAGGATGATTTGTCCTGAAGATGGGAGGATGATGGGAAAAGTAGTAAACTAAGAAGTTTTTTTGTCAAACTGCAGAGATGAGAGATGGGTGAAAAATTATCATGGCGGTCTGAACTGTATGGAAAAGATGAAGAAAGAGAATGACTACATCAGAAGAGATGTCACTGCATGTAAGAGGTATGGGGCTCTGTATGTATGTATGTAATGTTAGGAGGGAAGGGATTAGGGTGAGAATTTGGTATGGGGGGGAAGCTGGTCATGTGACCAGCTTCCCATTCAGTGTATGCGTGCTGCAATATGGATTTGAGCTTCTAGTGGTTAGGTTGGTTACACATTTCACTTAAAGATGAGTAAATAGATTATAAATTGACCAGATTTGTTTTACGAATTTCACAAAAGTTTGTCCAACAAAAGAATCAGAAGCTTTTCTGATTCATTTTGGACAAATCATGTAAAACGAGACACATCTGTGCCCTTTTCCCAGTGGTAATACCCTCCTTGTGCCCCCTCACAGTAGTTTGGCCCTCTCTGTTTCCCTTTCACAGTAGTAATGCACTCTGTGGCCCCTTCACAGTAGTGATGCACATTGTGCCCCCTTCACAGTAGTAATGTCCACGCTGTGCCCTCATAATAGTTATGCCGCATCACAGTAGTTATGCCCTCTTTGTGCCCCCTTCACTCTGGGCCCGCTTCACAGTATTAATGTCCATTGTGCCCACTTCATGGTAGTAATGACCACAGTGCCCCCTTCACAGCAGTAATGCCCTCTGCACCCCTTCACAGTAGTAATGCCCATTGTGCCCCCTTCACTGTAGTAATGCCCATTGTGCCCTCTTTGTAGCAATAATGCCTTTTGTGCCCCCTTCACAGCAGTAAATCCCCCTTTGCCCCCTTTATAATAGTAATGCCCTCTGTGCACTTTTATAGCAGTAATTCCCTCTGTGTGCCCTTTATAGTAGTAATGCCCTTTGTGCCCCCTTTATAGTAGTAATGCTTTCTGTGCCCCCTTTATAGTAGCAATGCCCTCTGTGCCTCCTTTATAGTAGCAATGCTCTCTGTGCCCCGTTCATAGTAGCAATGCCCTCTGTGGCACCTTTATAGTAGTAATGCCCTCTGTGTCCCTTTATAGTAGTAATGTCCTCTGTGCCCCCATTTATAGTAGCAATGCCCTCTGGTCCTCCTTTGTATTAGAAAAGCCCCCTTTATAGTAGTAATGCCCTCTGTGCGATTTTATATCAGTAATGCTCTCTGTGCACCCTTTATAGTAGTAATGCCCTCTGTGCCTCCTTTATAGTAGCAATGCTCTCTGTGCCTCCTTTATAGAAGAAATGCCCTCTGTGCCCCCTTTATAGTAGTAATGCCCTCTGTGCGCTTTTATAGCAGTAATGCCCTCTGTGCGCCCTTTATAGTAGTAATGCCCTCTGTGCCCCCTTTAGAGTAGCAATGCTCTCTGTGCCTCCTTTATAAAAGAAATGCCCTCTGTGCCCCCTTTATAATAGTAATGCCTTCTGTGCCCCCTTTATTGTAGCAATGCCCTCTGTGCCTCCTTTATAGTAGCAATGCCCTCTGTGCCCCCTTCATAGTAGCAATGCCATTTGTGCCCACCTTTTTAGTAGTAATACCCTTTGTGCCACCTTTATAGTAGAAATGTCCTCTGTGCCCCCATTTATTGTAGCAATGCTCTCTGTGCCCCTTTATAGCAGTAATGCCCTCTGTGCCCCCCTTATGGTAGTAATGCCCACTGTGCCTCCTTTGTAGTAATGCCCTCTGTACCACCTTTGTAGTAGTTAGGCCCACTGTGTCCCCCTTATGGTAATAATTCCCACTGTGCCCCCTTTGTAGTAGTAAAGCCCTCTGTGCTGCTCATTTGTAGTAGTAATGCCCACTGTGCCCCCTGTGTGGACTCGCTCTAGTAGACAAGATTAGCAGATGCAGTTTTCTCTATGGCAGCATCCGTTAAGGACACCTGCCAGTACGCTTTCGTGAGGTCCAAAACAGAAAAATGCTGGTCTTATCCTAACCTCTCAATGCGCTCATCCACCCGGGGCATTGGATATGCATCGAATTTGGAAACCTCGTTAAGTTTTCGAAAGTCGTTACAAAACCGCAACGTCCCGTCCGGCTTGGGTATCAATATTATAAGACTGGCCCACTCAGTTTTTGACTCCTCAATGACGTCTAGCTCAACATTAGTTGCACCTCCTCCGATATGACTTGTCGCCGAACCTCAGACTTTTGCCTGAGGCTCAGTGACAATGTCATGCTGGATTATGGAAGTGCATCCTGGAAGGTCCGAGAACACATTCGTGTTCCGACTAACAAACTCTCTGGCCTCCTGAGTCAGTTTAGAGGAGAGGCTGTCAGCAATTTGTACTGTGGCAGCCGCCTCTCCGCATCGGGTTGTCTTCTTTACAGGTTTCCCTATCTTTCCATTGTTTAATAAATTCACATCGTAAACCTGCTCTGGCTTTCGCCGCACTAGCTGGTGTACCTTGTAGTTTACATCTCCAATTTTCTCGAGTACCTCGTAGGGACTCTACCACCTAGCCAGGAACTTACTGTCCCCGGTCAGCACCAGATCACCCGGGTTAAAAATCCGGACCCAAGCCTGCCGATTATAGACCCGACTCTGGGCTCGCTGAGCTGCCTCCATATGTTGCCTAACAAGAGGCAACATTGTCTCTATCCGATCTTGCATCTGGGTATCGTATTCAATGACACTTTTATGTGGAGTGGGTTGTTGTTCCCAAGCCTTTTTGGCCACATCCAAAAGACCGTGAGAGTGTCTGCCATATAGCAGTTCAAAGGGCGAGAAGCCAGTAGAGGCTTGGGGTACCTCTCGCACTGCAAACATGAGATAGGGCAGAAGGAGGGCCCAGTCCTTTCCATCTTTAGACACTACCTTTTTCAACATATTTTTTAATGTTTGGTTAAACCATTGTACCAGACTGTCCATTTGAGGATGGCCCGGACGTCCATAGTTGTTTTATGTGCAACTTACAGAGTTCCCTCATCACCTTGGACATAAAAGGGGTCAGTTGGTTGGTCAGAACCTCTATAGGTACTCCTACTCGGGAAAACATCTCCATTAACTCCTTATCTTTGAGTTTGGCCGAGGTATGTCACAGAGGCACCGCCTCCAGGTACCGAGTGACATAGTCTAGAATGACTAAGATGTGTTGATGCCCTCTGGCGGACTTCGGTACTGGGCTTTATGAGGTCCATAGCTATTCGGTTAAACGGTACTTTGATAATTGGGAGAGGCACTAGGGGACTACGGAAATGTGGCTGGGGCTATTTATCTGGCAGGTCGTGCAAGACTTAAAAAACTCTTACACTTCTTTTAATATGCTGGGCCAGTAAAAATGCTGTAGAATATGATCCTGAGTTTTCTGCAGCCCCAGGTGACCCCTGAGAACGTGTTGGTGAACTAGATCTAACACAAGGTTGTGATAAACCTTGGGGACCACCAACTGTTCAATAGGTTCACCCCGTAGTTGGTTTACCCAATACAACATATCTTGATGAATCACAAAACAGGGAAACACTGACTCTGCTTCAGGTTGTTGTGGTTCACCATCTACTATTAACATATTTTGCCAGGCACGGGGTAGGGTTGGGTCCCGACTAGAGTTGAGCGAACACCTGGATGTTCGGGTTCGAGAAGTTCGGCCGAACATCCCGGAAATGTTCGGGTTCGGGATCCGAACCCGATCCGAACTTCGTCCCGAACCCGAACCCCATTGAAGTCAATGGGGACCCGAACTTTTCGGCACTAAAAAGGCTGTAAAACAGCCCAGGAAAGAGCTAGAGGGCTGCAAAAGGCAGCAACATGTAGGTAAATCCCCTGCAAACAAATGTGGATAGGGAAATGAATTAAAATAAAAATTAAATAAATAAAAATTAACCAAAATCAATTGGAGAGAGGTTCCATAGCAGAGAATCTGGCTTCCCGTCACCCACCACTGGAACAGTCCATTCTCAGATATTTAGGCCCCGGCACCCAGGCAGAGGAGAGAGGTCCCGTAACAGAGAATCTGTCTTCATGTCAGCAGAGAATTAGTCTGCATGTCATAGCAGAGAATGAGGCTTCACGTCAGCCACCACTGCAACAGTCCATTGGCATATATTTAGGCCCAGCACCCAGGCAGAGGAGGGAGGTCCCGTAACAGAGAATCTGTCTTCATGTCAGCAGAGAATTAGTCTGCATGTCATAGCAGAGAATGAGGCTTCACGTCAGCCACCACTGCAACAGTCCATTGGCATATATTTAGGCCCAGCACACACACAGGCAGAGGAGAGAGGTCCCGTAACAGAGAATCTGGCTTCATGTCAGCAGAGAATCAGTCTGCATGTCATAGCAGAGAATGAGGCTTCACGTCACCCACCACTGCAACAGTCCATTGGCATATATTTAGGCCTAGCACACAGGCAGAGCAGAGAGGTCCCGTAACAGACAATCTGGCTTCATGTCAGCAGAGAATCAGTCTGCATGTCATAGCAGAGAATGAGGCTTCACGTCACCCACCACTGCAACAGTCCATTGGCATATATTTAGGCCTAGCACACAGGCAGAGCAGAGAGGTCCCGTAACAGACAATCTGGCTTCATGACAGCAGAGAATTAGTCTGCATGTCATAGCAGAGAATGAGGCTTCACGTCAGCCACCACTGCAACAGTCCATTGGCATATATTTAGGCCCAGCACCCAGGCAGAGGAGAGAGGTCCCGTAACAGACAATCTGGCTTCATGTCAGCAGAGAATTAGTCTGCATGTCATAGCAGAGAATCAGGCTTCACGTCAGCCACCACTGCAATAGTCCATTGTCATAAATTTAGGCCCAGCACCCAGGCAGAGGAGAGAGGTCCCGTAACAGACAATCTGGCTTCATGTCAGCAGAGAATTAGTCTGCATGTCATAGCAGAGAATGAGGCTTCACGTCAGCCACCACTGCAACAGTCCATTGGCATATATTTAGGCCTAGCACACAGGCAGAGCAGAGAGGTCCCGTAACAGACAATCTGGCTTCATGACAGCAGAGAATCAGTCTGCATGTCATAGCAGAGAATCAGGCTTCACGTCAGCCACCACTGCAACAGTCCATTGTCATAAATTTAGGCCCAGCACCCAGGCAGAGGAGAGAGGTCCCGTAACAGAGAATCTGGCTTCATGTCAGCAGAGAATCAGTCTTCATATCATAGCAGAGAATCAGGCTTCACGTCACCCACCACTGTAAGAGTCAATTTTCATAAATTTAGGCCCAGAACCCAGGCAGAGGAGAAAGGTCCCGTAACAGACAATCTGGCTTCATGTCAGCAGAGAATCAGTCTTCATATCATAGCAGAGAATCAGGCTTCACGTCACCCACCACTGCAACAGTCAATTTTCATAAATTTAGGCCCAGAACCCAGGCAGAGGAGAAAGGTCCCGTAACAGACAATCTGGCTTCATGTCAGCAGAGAATCAGTCTTCATATCATAGCAGAGAATCAGGCTTCACGTCACCCACCACTGCAACAGTCAATTGTCATAAATTTAGGCCCAGCACCCAGGCAGAGGAGAGAGCTCCCGTAACAGAGGATCTGGCTTCATGTCAGCAGAGAATCAGTCTGCATGTCATAGCAGAGAATGAGGCTTCACGTCACCCACCACTGCAACAGTCCATTGGCATATATTTAGGCCTAGCACACAGGCAGAGGAGAGGTTCATTCAACTTTGGGTAGCCTCGCAATATAATGGTAAAATGAAAATAAAAATAGGATTGAATGAGGAAGTGCCCTGGAGTCCAATAATATATGGTTATGGGGAGGTAGTTAATGTCTAATCTGGACAAGGGACGGACAGGTCCTGTGGGATCCATGCCTGGTTCATTTTTATGAACGTCAGCTTGTCCACATTGGCTGTAGACAGGCGGCTGCGTTTGTCTGTAATGACGCCCCCTGCCGTGCTGAATACACGTTCAGACAAAACGCTGGCTGCCGGGCAGGCCAGCACCTCCAAGGCATAAAAGGCTAGCTCTGGCCACGTGGACAATTTAGAGACCCAGAAGTTGAATGGGGCCGAACCATCAGTCAGTACGTGGAGGGGTGTGCACACGTACTGTTCCACCATGTTAGTGAAATGTTGCCTCCTGCTAACACGTTGCGTATCAGGTGGTGGTGCAGTTAGCTGTGGCGTGTTGACAAAAGTTTTCCACATCTCTGCCATGCTAACCCTGCCCTCAGAGGAGCTGGCCGTGACACAGCTGCCTTGGCGACCTCTTGCTCCTCCTCTGCCTTGGCCTTGGGCTTCCACTTGTTCCCCTGTGACATTTGGGAATGCTCTCAGTAGCGTGTCTACCAACGTGCGCTTGTACTCGCGCATCTTCCTATCACGCTCCAGTGCAGGAAGTAAGGTGGGCACATTGTCTTTGTAGCGTGGATCCAGCAGGGTGGCAACCCAGTAGTCCGCACAGGTTAAAATGTGGGCAACTCTGCTGTCGTTGCGCAGGCACTGCAGCATGTAGTCGCTCATGTGTGCCAGGCTGCCCAGGGATAAGGACAAGCTGTCCTCTGTGGGAGGCGTATCGTCATCGTCCTGCCTTTCCCCCCAGCCACGCACCAGTGATGGACCCGAGCTGCGTTGGGTGCCACCCCGCTGTGACCATGCTTCATCCTCATCCTCCTCCACCTCCTCCTCATCCTCGTCCTCCTCGTCCTCCAGTAGTGGGCCCTGGCTGGCCACATTTGTACCTGGCCTCTGCTGTTGCCAAAAACCTCCCTCTGAGTCACTTCGAAGAGACTGGCCTGAAAGTGCTAAAAATGACCCCTCTTCCTCCTCCTCCTCCTCCTCCTCCTGGGCCACCTCCTCTTCCATCATCGCCCTAAGTGTTTTCTCAAGGAGACATAGAAGTGGTATTGTAACGCTGATAACGGTGTCATCGCCACTGGCCATGTTGGTGGAGTACTCGAAACAGCGCAACAGGGCACACAGGTCTCGCATGGAGGCCCAGTCATTGGTGGTGAAGTGGTGCTGTTCTGTAGTGCGACTGACCCGTGCGTGCTGCAGCTGAAACTCCACTATGGCCTGCTGCTGCTCGCACAGTCTGTCCAGCATGTGCAAGGTGGAGTTCCACCTGGTGGGCACGTCGCATATGAGGCGGTGAGCGGGAAGGCCGAAGTTACGCTGTAGCGCAGACAGGCGAGCAGCAGCAGGATGTGAACGCCGGAAGCGCGAACAGACGGCCCGCACTTTATGCAGCAGCTCTGACATGTCGGGGTAGTTGTGAATGAACTTCTGCACCACCAAATTCAGCACATGCGCCAAGCAAGGGATGTGCGTCAAATTGGCTAGTCCCAGAGCTGCAACGAGATTTCGCCCATTATCACACACCACCAGGCCGGGCTTGAGGCTCACCGGCAGCAACCACTCGTCGGTCTGTTGTTCTATACCCCGCCACAACTCCTGTGCGGTGTGGGGCCTGTCCCCCAAACATATGAGTTTCAGAATGGCCTGCTGACGTTTACCCCGGGCTGTGCTGAAGTTGGTGGTGAAGGTGTGTGGCTGACTGGATGAGCAGGTGGAAGAAGAGGAGGAGGAAGCCGAGAAGGAGGAGGTGGCAACAGGAGGCAAAGAATGTTGCCCTGCGATCCTTGGCGGCGGAAGGACGTGCGCCAAACAGCTCTCCGCCTGGGGCCCAGCTGCCACTACATTTACCCAGTGTGCAGTTAGGGAGATATAGCGTCCCTGGCCGTGCTTACTGGTCCACGTATCTGTGGTTAGGTGGACCTTGCTACAGATGGCGTTGCGCAGTGCACACTTGATTTTATCGGATACTTGGTTGTGCAGGGAAGGCACGGCTCTCTTGGAGAAGTAGTGCCGGCTGGGAACAACATACTGTGGGACAGCAAGCGACATGAGCTGTTTGAAGCTGTCTGTGTCCACCAGCCTAAATGACAGCATTTCATAGGCCAGTAGTTTAGAAATGCTGGCATTCAGGGCCAGGGATCGAGGGTGGCTAGGTGGGAATTTACGCTTTCTATCAAATGTTTGTGAGATGGAGAGCTGAACGCTGGCGTGTGACATGGTTGAGACGCTTGGTGACGGAGGTGGTGGTGGTGGTGTTGGTGGTACATCCCCTGTTTGCTGGGCGGCAGGTGCCAACGTTCCTCCAGAGGCGGAGGAAGAGGCCGAGGCGGCAGCAGCAGAATAGGCCGAGGCGGCAGCAGCAGAAGAGGTAGCAGGGGGAGCCTGAGTGACTTCCTTGGTTTTAAGGTGTTTACTCCACTGCAGTTCATGCTTTGCATGCAGGTGCCTGGTCATGCAGGTTGTGCTCAGGTTCAGAACGTTAATGCCTCGCTTCAGGCTCTGATGGCACAGCGTGCAAACCACTCGGGTCTTGTCGTCAGCACATTGTTTGAAGAAGTGCCATGCCAGGGAACTCCTTGAAGCTGCCTTTGGGGTGCTCGGTCCCAGATGGCGGCGGTCAGTAGCAGGCGGAGTCTCTTGGCGGCGGGTGTTCTGCTTTTGCCCACTGCTCCCTCTTTTGCTACGCTGTTGGCTCGGTCTCACCACTGCCTCTTCCTCCGAACTGTGAAAGTCAGTGGCACGACCTTCATTCCATGTGGGGTCTAGGACCTCATCGTCCCCTGCATCGTCTTCCACCCAGTCTTGATCCCTGACCTCCTGTTCAGTCTGCACACTGCAGAAAGACGCAGCAGTTGGCACCTGTGTTTCGTCATCATCAGAGACATGCTGAGGTGGTATTCCCATGTCCTCATCATCAGGAAACATAAGTGGTTGTGCGTCAGTGCATTCTATGTCTTTCACCGCTGGGGAAGGGCTAGGTGGATGCCCTTGGGAAACCCTGCCAGCGGAGTCTTCAAACAGCATAAGAGACTGCTGCATAACTTGAGGCTGAGACAGTTTCCCTGGTATGCATGGGGGTGATGTGACAGACTGATGGGGTTGGTTTTCAGGCGCCATCTGTGCGCTTTCTGCAGAAGACTGGGTGGGAGATAATGTGAACGTGCTGGATCCACTGTCGGCCACCCAATTGACTAATGCCTGTACCTGCTCAGGCCTTACCATCCTTAGAACGGCATTGGGCCCCACCATATATCGCTGTAAATTCTGGCGGCTACTGGGACCTGAGGTAGTTGGTACACTAGGACGTGTGGATGTGGCAGAACGGCCACGTCCTCTCCCAGCACCAGAGGGTCCACTAACACCACCACGACCATGTCCACGTCCGCGTCCCTTACTAGATGTTTTTCTCATTGTTATGGTTCACCACAACAACAAA
Organism: Bufo gargarizans; assembly: GCF_014858855.1. NCBI lineage: Eukaryota > Metazoa > Chordata > Amphibia > Anura > Bufonidae > Bufo > Bufo gargarizans. The sequence goes on from NC_058080.1 coordinate 97,716,702, forward strand.
TATATTATTTGGCCCAATGTATTGTATTCAAATTCAGCGGGATATAAATTTGAGGCCTAGTATTTAGGCGCTGGGTGACCGGTATGGATTTAGTGACAGAATTAGACTTGGAAATGCACAGAAGCGTGTGTGTGTGAAGTTATTCTGAATGACCCTATGTGCACCTTCAATATTATATACCCTTTTAGGGATAGATTTCAAATAGCTCTGATATAGCAGAAACCACTAAATTATGAAATTGCTAAATTGGGAATTGTACTTCAACCCAGAACAAAAAATGTGCTTTGACGGACACTAAATATCTTGCCCAGCAACAACAGTACACCGGTGGGTAACGAGAGATTTAGAGGGAATTAAATTTGAGGCCTAGTATTTAGGCGCTGGGTCACCGGTATGGATTTAGTGACAGAATTAGACTTGGAAATACACAGTAGCGGGTGTGTGTGAAGTTATTCTGAATGACCCTATGTGCACCTTCAATATTATATACCCTTTTAGGGATAGATTTCAAATAGCTCTGATATAGCAGAAACCACTAAATTATGAAATTGCTAAATTGGGAATTGTACTTCAACCCAGAACAAAAAATGTGCTTTGACGGACACTAAATATCTTGCCCAGCAACAACAGTACAGCGGTGGGTAACGAGAGATTTAGAGGGAATTAAATTTGAGGCCTAGTATTTAGGCGCTGGGTCACCGGTATGGATTTAGTGACAGAATTAGACTTGGAAATGCACAGAAGCGTGTGTGTGAAGTTATTCTGAATGACCCTATGTGCACCTTCAATATTATATACCCTTTTTGGGATAGATTTCAAATAGCTCTGATATAGCAGGAACCACTAAATTATGAAATTGCTAAATTGAGCATTGTATTTCAACCCAGAACAAGAAATGTGCTTGAACGGACACTAAATAACTCGCCCAGCTACAGCACTAGGGACAGATTTAGCTGGATATAAATTTGAGGCCTAGTATTTAGGCGCTGGGTGACAGGTATGGGTTTAGTGACAGAATTAGACTTGGAAATACACAGTAGCGGGTGTGTGTGAAGTTATTCTGAATGACCCTATGTGCACCTTCAATATTATATACCCTTTTAGGGATAGATTTCAAATAGCTCTGATATAGCAGAAACCACTAAATTATGAAATTGCTAAATTGGGAATTGTACTTCAACCCAGAACAAAAAATGTGCTTTGACGGACACTAAATATCTTGCCCAGCAACAACAGTACAGCGGTGGGTAACGAGAGATTTAGAGGGAATTAAATTTGAGGCCTAGTATTTAGGCGCTGGGTCACCGGTATGGATTTAGTGACAGAATTAGACTTGGAAATACACAGTAGCGGGTGTGTGTGAAGTTATTCTGAATGACCCTATGTGCACCTTCAATATTATATACCCTTTTTGGGATAGATTTCAAATAGCTCTGATATAGCAGGAACCACTAAATTATGAAATTGCTAAATTGGGAATTGTACTTCAACCCAGAACAAAAAATGTGCTTTGACGGGCACTAAATAACTTTCCCAGCTACAACAGGACAACGGTAACGAGAGATTTAGAGGGATTTAAATTTGAGGCCTAGTATTTAGGCGCTGGGTGACAGGTATGGGTTTAGTGACAGAATTAGACTTGGAAATACACAGTAGCGGGTGTGTGTGAAGTTATTCTGAATGACCCTATGTGCACCTTCAATATTATATACCCTTTTTGGGATAGATTTCAAATAGCTCTGATATAGCAGAAACCACTAAATTATGAAATTGCTAAATTGGGAATTGTACTTCAACCCAGAACAAAAAATGTGCTTTGACGGACACTAAATATCTTGCCCAGCAACAACAGTACAGCGGTGGGTAACGAGAGATTTAGAGGGAATTAAATTTGAGGCCTAGTATTTAGGCGCTGGGTCACCGGTATGGATTTAGTGACAGAATTAGACTTGGAAATACACAGTAGCGGGTGTGTGTGAAGTTACTCTGAATGACCCTATGTGCACCTTCAATATTATATACCCTTTTTGGGATAGATTTCAAAGAGCTCTGATATAGCAGGAACCACTAAATTATGAAATTGCTAAATTGGGAATTGTATTTCAACCCAGAACAAGAAATGTGCTTGAACGGACACTAAATAACTCGCCCAGCTACAGCACTAGGGACAGATTTAGCTGGATATAAATTTGAGGCCTAGTATTTAGGCGCTGGGTGACCGGTATGGATTTAGTGACAGAATTAGACTGGGATATGGCCAAAAAATAAACAGACTATTGCTGGTTAAATGCACTTGGTGTGACAGCTTCACCCTGATGTAGGCTTTAGCCAAAAAACAACCACACCATTGAGGGTTAAATGCACTTGGTGACAGGCGCAGCTTGCCCCTGATTTTGTATATGGCCAAAAAATGAACAGACTATTGCTGGTTAAATGCACTTGGTGTGACAGCTTCACCCTGATGTAGGCTTTAGCCAAAAAACAACCACACCATTGAGGGTTAAATGCACTTGGTGACAGGCGCAGCTTGCCCCTGATTTTGTATATGGCCAAAAAATGAACAGACTATTGCTGGTTAAATGCACTTGGTGTGACAGCTTCACCCTGATGTAGGCTTTAGCCAAAAAACAACCACACCATTGAGGGTTAAATGCACTTGGTGACAGGCGCAGCTTGCCCCTGATTTTGTATATGGCCAAAAAATGAACAGACTATTGCTGGTTAAATGCACTTGGTGTGACAGCTTCACCCTGATGTAGGCTTTAGCCAAAAAACAACCACACCATTGAGGGTTAAATGCACTTGGTCGCAGCTTGTGCTGGCGCACCACAAGACACAAAATGGCCGCCGATCACCCCAGAAAAATGAGACTGACAAACGGTCTGTGCAGCCTAAAAACAGTGAGCAATTGAGGATCAGCAGCTCAATGATCCACAGCTGCAGATCGATCAGTTAATCAAGTCCTTTGGAGGAGTTAATCTGCCTAATCTCGCCCTACTGTCGCAGCCGCAACCTCTCCCTACGCTAATCAGAGCAGAGTGACGGGCGGCGCTATGTGACTCCAGCTTAAATAGAGGCTGGGTCACATGGTGCTCTGGCCAATCACAGCCATGCCAATAGTAGGCATGGCTGTGATGGCCTCTTGGGGCAAGTAGTATGACGCTTGTTGATTGGCTGCTTTGCAGCCTTTCAAAAAGCGCCAAGAAAGCGTCACAAAAGCGCGAAGAAAGCGACGAACACCGAACCCGAACCCGGACTTTTACGAAAATGTCCGGGTTCGGGTCCGTGTCACGGACACCCCAAAATTCGGTACGAACCCGAACTATACAGTTCGAGTTCGCTCATCCCTAGTCCCGACATTGGGCGGTACCAGAATTATCCCCGGAGACAATGAGGTCTGCCAATTCAGGACCCGATGGCAAGTCCTTCACATCTCCCACTATCACACTGAGCCGGGCCACTCTGCTAGGGTTACCCCTGCCTCATGGGTATCAGTCACTCTCATAGTGTCATGCCCTGCTCTGACTATGTGCGGAGGTCGGCCAGAATAGCAGCACGTATTTAGTGTTTTGTTTTGGAGCCGTGCTGGATCCGCCTTCCATCAGGTGCACTGGGTGGGGTCATTAGTTTAAATAGCACTCCATCCCAGTGCTCTGAGCGGGTTATAGAAATCATTCTGGCCTTGGAAGCAAGGAAGGAAGGTTGTCTGTTCCAGCTCTGAAAAGATAAGTGTGGTTTCAGTTTTTGTTGTTTGCTATCTTGGTTGTGTTGGTGTAATCTCTCCCATCCAGGTTCTGTGCGAGCAGGCTGCTCCTATTCCCCTTTTCACCATCTCAGGGAATCTAGGGTGTTTTAGCCCAGGCACGAGGACACATCATTTCTACCATCTAGGTCTGAATGTGGGCTGAGCAGAGCAGGGAGAGAAGTCAGGGATTTGCTAGGAGATGACCCTTCCCCTGCTTCTCGCCTAGAGCCTGGTTTGCTGGTTTTTCTGTATGTCTGATATCCTGTCCGGCATGACATTATAACCCACCATACTTTGACTGTCATTGCTCAGTGTTTTTTTGTGATGGCGTCAATTGATACGTTAGTTAACCGCATGCAGGGGCTATCCCTAGAGGTTCCAGAGCTACGTGGTACGGTCACACAGTGTCAGAAGGGCCTGGCATCAGGAGGAGGTCAAATTTACAAGGAGCCTAAAGTTGCTCTTCCTGATTGATTTGCAGGGGGTACGGATGATTTTATCCATTTTAGAGAGTCTTGCAAATTATATTTTTGGCTGCGTCCATCGTCTTCTGGTGAAGAGGATAGGTATAGTCATTTCTCTGCCTAAGGGGGACGCGCAATACTGGGCCTTTTCTCTGCCGCCCGGTTCTCGGGCCCATCGGTCGGTGGAGGAATTTTTTAAGGTCCTGGGATTGATCTACGATGACCCAGACCGGGTCTCGATGGCAGAATCGAGATTACGTAATTTATTTCAGGGTGAACATTCTGCGGAGGCTTACTGTGTTGAGTTTAGGAGATGGGCGACCAAATCAAAGTGGAATGATCCCGCGTTACGTAGTCAGTTTTGTCAGGTGTTATCTGAGAGATTGAAAGATGCCCTTGCTTTTCATGAGTACCCAGATTCTTTGGAGAATGCAATGTCTTTAGCAGTACGGTTAGATAGACGTATCAGAGAAAGGAGTAGGGCTCCCTCCGCGCAAGGGATCCCTTCTGTGAGTGGTTTCGTCTCGACTGCCTCCCCGGGTGATGCTACAGGTAACTCTGGGGTAGCGGAGGAACCCATGCAGCTGGGTCAGGTTTCTTGCCGTTCTGATAGTAGAAACTTTAGGAGATTGCACAAACTGTGTTACTACTGTGGGAAAAGTGGTCATTTTGTCTTGGCTTGTCCTTTTGTTAAACCGCAGGTGGAAGAGAAAAAAAAAAAAAAACACTTTCCTGACTCTTGGTGGTGTGAATGGTGTGGTAGAGCAGGAAGGTATGCAAGCTCCCTGCAATTCCCGTTTTCTCCTTCCAGCTAGGGTGGCGCTAGAGTCAACTGAAATTTTTGTTGAAGTATTCCTTGACTGTGGTGCTGGGGTAAACCTAATTGACTTCCTTTTTCTTCAAAATCTGGATCTAAGTACTTGCACTTTAGAAAAAGAGATTCGGGTTTTTGCAATTGATTCTTCCCCTCTTTCTCAAAGGAGTCTCACTCACATTGCTCATGGTATTCACTTAAGGGTGGGTGATTCACATGTTAAGATTATGTCTTGTTTTGTCATGAAGGATTTGCCAGCTCCTATAGTTTTGGGGTTACCATGGTTGACTAAACATAACCCAATTATAGATTGGCAAGCGAGACAAATCTTTGGTTGGAGTGAGTTTTGTTCGGATAATTGTCTGGACACATCTATCTCTGGTGTGTCCACTACGGCTTTACCTCAGTACCTCTCAGGTTTTTCGGATGTCTTTTCGGAGGGTGGGGCTCAGGAATTGCCCCCTCATCGTGACTATGATTGTCCAGTTAATCTCATCCCAGTTGCCAAAGTCTCGGCTTTACAACCTCTCTCAACCCGAAAGAGAGGTCATGTGAAAGTATATCGCCGAGAGTTTGGCAAAAGGTCATATTAGGCCATCTAAGTCTCCGGTGGAAGTAGGTTTGTTCTTTGTAAAAAAAAAAAAGGATGGATCGCTGAGACCGTGTTTGGATTTCCGGGAATTGAACCGTAATACGGTCCGAGATCCATATCCCCTGCCTTTGATCTCTGACCTTTTCGATCAGATTGTTGGAGCCAAGGTGTTCTCCAAGTTGGATTTGAGAGGGGCCTACAATCTGATCAGAATCAAGGAGGGGGATGAGTGGAAAATGGCCTTCAATACGCACGAGGGTCATTTTAAGCACTTGGTTATGCCTTTTGGGTTGATGAACGCACCAGCAGTATTTCAGCGATTCGTCAATGACATTTTTCATCATTTGGTGGGGAGGTTCGTAGTAGTTTACTTGGATGACATTTTAATTTACTCTCCTGATCTGAAGACCCATCAGGATCATGTGAGACAGGTTTTGACGATCCTTCTGGAGAATAAATGATATGCTAAATTGTAGAAATGTTTGTTTGCGGTGCAAGAGCTTCCGTTCTTGGGATATCTGCTTTCTGATTCTGGTTTTCGTATGGACCCCAAAAAGGTCCGGTCGGTTCTGGAATGGGACCGTCCAGAGAATCAGAAAGCTTTGATGCGGTTCTTGGGGTTTACGAATTATTATAGAAAATGTATTTCGAACTATTCTACCATAGTAAAACCTCTCACTGATATGACTAAGAAGGGCGCCGACGTCTCTGTCTGGTCGGATGAGGCATTGCAGGCCTTTTCGGCCATTATGGAGCGTTTTGCATCTGCTCCCATTCTGGTGCAGCCGGATGTGTCTCAGCCAATCATCCCCTGGCAAATGGGTCCCGTGTGCCTTTTTCTCCAAGAAGCTCTCGGTCGCCAAGAGGATTTATGATGTTGGAGATAGAGAGTTGTTGGCTATCAAGTTGGCCTTTGAGGAATGGCATCACTGGTTGGAGGGGGCGTCTCACCCCATTACGGTATATACAGACCATAAAAATTTGGCTTACCTGCAATCTGCCAAGCGTCTGAACCCTAGACAGGCCAGATGGTCACTGTTTTTTACCAGGTTCAATTTTGTGGTTACCTTTCGCCCAGGGGTTAAGAACGTCAAGGCAGATGCCTTGTCTCCCAGCTTTCCTGGGGGAGGTGATTCAGAGCATCCTGCGCCGATTTCAGCGGATGGGGTGGTGGTCTCCGCTCTGTCCCCTAATTGGAGATGGAGGTGTTGGGAGCCCAGGAGGGGGCTCCTGGTTCTTGTCCCCCAGGGAGGTTGTTTGTTCCTAAGGGCCTGCGATACAAGGTGTTCAAGGAACATCACGATACTGTCCTTGCTGGACATCCTGGTGGTAAGTCCACCTGTGATCTGGTGTCCCGGAGGTTCTGGTGGCCAGGGTTACGTAAGAGCATTGAGGTTTACGTGACAGCTTGTGAAACCTGTGCTCGGTCAAAGGTTGCTCATACTCGACCGGCTGGTTCACTACTTCCATTGTCTATTCCGTCTCGTCCTTGGACGCACTTGTCTATGGACTTTATTACGGATCTGCCGAGTTCCTCCGGGAGAACAGTGATTTTGGTGGTAGTTGACCGTTTCAGTAAAATGGCTCACTTTATATCATTAACTAGTCTGCCTAACGCCAAGACTCTGGTGCAGATTTTTGTGGATAATATTGTGAAATTGCATGGTATTCCTTCGGATGTGGTCTCTGATAGGGCACTCAGTTTGTCTCCAGGTTCTGGAGGGCGTTCTGCTCTCGGCTTGGCATTCAACTTTCATTCTCTTCGTTTTTTCATCCGCAGTCGAATGGTCAGACGGAGTGTACTAATCAAAACCTGGAGACCTACTTGAGGTGCTTTGTGGCTGAGAATCAGGAGGACTGGTCCTCATTCTTGTCCCTAGCAGAGTTTGCGTTGAATAACCGTAGGCAGGAGTCCATGGGTAAGTCGCCATTTTTTGGCGCATACGGTTTTCATCCTCAGTTTGGTACCTTTTCTGGGACTGGTTCCTCTGGGATGCCAGAGGAGGAGAGATTTTCTTCTGCCTTATCCTCCATCTGGCTGAGGATCCAAGGGAATTTGGCGAAGATGGGTGAGAGGTATAAACGAATGGCTGACAAGAGACGTCTGACTGGTCCGGACCTGTGTGTGGGTGATCTGGTGTGGTTGTCCATTAAAAATATCAAATTGGAAGTGCCATCTTGGAAACTGGGTCGAAGATTTATTGGTCCGTACAAAATATCTGCGGTGATCAATCCTGTAGCGTTTCGGCTGGATCTTCCGCAGACTTGGAGGATCCATGATGTGTTCCACAGGTCTTTACTGAAAAAATAAGTGAAACCAGTGGAACCATCGCCATTGCCTCCTCCTCCTGTTCTGGTCGATGGAAACTTGGAGTTCGAGATCTCCAGGATTCTCGACTCTAGAATTCTTCGGGGTTCCCTTCAGTACCTGGTGCACTGGAGGGGATACGGCCCTGAGGAGAGGATGTGGGTTCCGGCGCTGGATGTCAACTCCAGCCAACTGGTGAGGGCTTTTCATTGATCCCATCCGGATAAGGTTGGTCCGGGGTGTCCGGAGGTCACCCGTAGAAGGGGGGGGTACTGTCATGCCCTGCTCTGACTATGTGTGGAGGTCGGCCAGAATAGCAGCACATATTTAGTGTTTTGTTTTGGAGCCGTGCTGGATCCGCCTTCCATCAGGTGCACTGGGTGGGGTCATTAGTTTAAATAGCACTCCATCCCAGTGCTCTGAGCGGGTTATAGAAATCATTCTGGCCTTGGAAGCAAGGAAGGAAGGTTGTCTGTTCCAGCTCTGAAAAGATAAGTGTGGTTTCAGTTTTTGTTGTATGCTATCTTGGTTGTGTTGGTGTCATCTCTCCCATCCAGGTTCTGTGCGAGCAGGCTGCTCCTATTCCCCTTTTCACCATCTCAGGGAATCTAGGGTGTTTTAGCCCAGGCATGAGGACACATCATTTCTACCATCTAGGTCTGAATGTGGGCTGAGCAGAGCAGGGAGAGAAGTCAGGGATTTGCTAGGAGGTGACCCCTCCCCTGCCTCTCGCCTAGAGCCCGGTTTGCTGGTTTATCTGTATGTCTGATATCCCGTCCTGCGTGACACATAGCAGGTCACAGTGCCGGGAAGTCTCTCCCTATTATGAGTTTATAATGTAAATTGGTGGCGACAGCCACCTCATGGGTCCACCTGCCAGGGCAGTGGGATAGTCCTTTAAGTATCCATGGATGCACACGACCCCGACTTTTCTTGGCGGGTTGCACCAGGGAAGCTCTTATTAGGGATACCATACTCCCTGAGTCCATCAGAGCTACCGCCAGAGTGTCTCCCACTTCCACCTGGCACAGGTGGCTATTGTCTATAGTCTCTGGGGTACCTGTTGCACACAGCTTCCTGGCATACATGGAGTGGCGGTATCCATAAAACCCCCCAAAGAACCCCCTTTAGTCCTGGTAGCCTCATAGCGCTCCACCAGGTTGACCATCTCAAGGGCATTACCAAGAGACACCACTGGCCCTCCAGAATACATCTGTATTGCCCTCCATGGTAGAAATGCCCTTTTTTTGTTTTAAACAAAAACACAGTACCTACTCACCTTGTCACGTTCCTGAAGCTCACAGTCCTCTCTCCCCTCCAGACATAGATCGCTCTGCAGTGCTGTGTGGGTGGAGCTTATGCAGATTCCAAGGCTGAAGGCTCCTCCCACAGAGTCTGGCAGCGAGATCCGTGCCTGCAGGCTGAATGGTGGAGCAGGGAGAAGTCTCTCTGCTTCAACATTTAGTGCGCTGCTGTCCTGAAGGAGGGGAGGAGCGCTGGGAGATGATCGGTCGGTGAATGACAGGACCTCAGCTCCCTGCGCTTCGGGGGGGTGGGGGAATGCAGAGCTGAAAGGGAACACTGGCAGCATTAACCAGCAGTGTTTAACTGCTGTGTGGATGTCGCCCCCTCAAAAATACTGAAAACTACTTCCTGAGGCAAGATTCTCATCTCACCTCATGGCAGAAATGGCCCTGGCTGCAAGAAAAGGATTGGAAAGGATACAGCGGCAATACTTTACACATTAGTAATGCAAATTATAACCATGTTCATGGAGGACTTACTGCATCACAGCATCTTGTTCCAAAAGCATCTGGCATCACTGCAAAAATATTGCATTGTCACACCCGAGTGCTAGTGCCAAAAATATGTGTGTACTAATCCTGTGACTTTTAATGTATAGGCGATCGGTGAATTTTTATTTATAGGCCTCATAATAAAATCCTGGAAAACTTGAAAAGAAGATTGCTAAACAAAAGACCCAGACTTCGTCATCGAGCATTAGTATGTGTTTAGTACCAGCAGTAGCAGCATCACCCATTCAGCCAGTACTAATAGTAGTGGCACTTGTAGCCATGGTAGTGGTGGTAGGGGTAGTGAAAGTGGCACTCGTGGCAAATACACAGGAAGGAATCTGGAGGGTGGCCAAGGAGCTCAAAATCACATATCACAGTCTGATAAAAATGACAGGCAGGGTGAGGACTATGTAAGGATTATGGATTATGTGTGTGACAGGACCTGGGAGCCGGATTGGAATGCGGAGGAGGAGATGACATCAGGAGGTGGCCGGCAATAGAAAGCAGAGACAACATGGCTAAAACCTCCAAAAAAACTGGCAGGGCCAGATCTGCTTCTACTATATTCAGATCGGGAACTATTGATACTATGGATGCAGGCTCAAAAGGTGTCAGACCTAAGCCAAGCACGGCTGCCTCTAGCTCTGTGCGAACAACTCCAGTATGGTGGTTTTCTTCTCCACAAGGCCGGCATGCAAAACTACAGCTGTGTGCAAAATCTGCAGGATTAAAATAAGCCATGGGCATTCAAATACAAACATAGGTACCAGGGCTCTATTGCTGCACATGAAGCGGCATCACTGGATCCTGTAGGAAAATAGTACTGGCAAGCATTCCAAATCAGAACAAGTCTGTCCTCCTTCTCCTGGTCTTTTTTGTGGCAGCCAACTCGCATCCCCAAGCAATACAGGGTACTTGTCATCATCATCAGCTGCTTCTTCTCATGCTAGGTCTTTTCTTCTTCTTCTTCTTCTTCTTAACTCCATGGTGAGTCATCCATAAGGTATTGTGGGGATGTGCTCGTGGTAGGCTACGGTAGCGGCGGCAGTATTGAGGCAATCACAGACAGTCTTTGTGATACACCGTGACTTTATTCACACCAAAGGCATAACAGGCAATGTGCAGACCACACAGGGGCATATTCACATAGGAAATAAACAGCAGGTTTGAGTCACCTTGGTTTGGACAGACCACAGCAGTTCTGCAGGCTTGTAAGCTACCTGCCTTTGTCTCCCTCAGGCCAGAGCCCCTTCGGCTCGTAGCACCACAGGTCCCAGGCTATCCTTCAATGTGTGCTGCGCCCAGACTCTCCTTCACCAGCACTGACTCTGTCTGTGGAAATCTCCAGCACAGCAAGACACACCCCACCCCCATCATCGGCAGGCTGGGTTCTTTAAAGGCCCAGCTCCACCAAAAACCTGGGCTGGCCGTGGGGAACACTCTTTACCTGTTCCCAGTAAGAACCGGCCCGGACACGCTGCGCCAGCAGCATTCGCCGCTGTAACCGCAATGATCCGGTTCTTACTCCACTGAGGCCAGGACCTCTCGTGGCACGTATCGTCCGTCCATTATTATTCCGGGGACTCTCCTACATATCCCCCCCTTTGTTCACCCCTGAGGGCTTGAACATACTGTTCAAGCCTGAGGGGGTGAACACATGCACAGCAGTGTACCCGGGACAGGGCATCTGCGTTCCCCTGTAAGCGGCCGGCCCTGTGCTCAACAGTGAACTTAAAGTTCTGGAGGGACAAGAACCACCTGGTAACCCGAGCGCTCCCCTCCTTAGCCCGACTCATCCACTGGAGAGGGGAGTGGTCGGTCACCAGACGGAACCTTCTCCCCAGAAGGTAATATCTGAGAGACTCGAGTGCCCACTTGATGGCGAGGCACTCTCTCTCCACAATGCTATACCGGGTTTCTGCTGGGGTAAGCTTGCGGCTTAGAAAAACCACGGGGTGCTCTTCCCCGTTGAGCTCTTGGGAAAGCACAGCCCCTAGTCCTACTCCCGAGGCATCTGTTTGAACTACAAACTCCCGCTTGAAGTCGGGCGTCACCAGAACTGGGGACTCACATAGGGCCGACTTCAAACGGGAGAACGCCTCCTCCTCCTGCTCCCCCCAGCGAACCATCACCGACTTTCTACCCTTCAAGAGGCCGGTTAACGGGGCTGCCAAGGTGGCAAAATGGGGAATGAACCTCATGTAGTACCCAATCAGGCCCAAAAATGACCGTACTTGCTTGGACGTACGAGGCCTGGGCCAATTCCGGATTGCTTCAACTTTATTCACTTGGGGCCTAATGACTCCGCGTCCAATCACATACCCCAAATAGCGAGCTTCCTCTAGTCCCACCAAGCATTTTTTTGGGTTGGCAGTTAACCCCGCCTTCCTTAGAGAATCTATCACTGCCTGAAGTTTTGACAAATGACCCTCCCAGTCTGGGCTAAACACGACTATATCATCCAGATACGCGGAGGTATACTGGTGATGGGGCTTGAGGACGACATCCATCAGACGCTGGAACGTAGCCGGAGCGCCATGCAACCCAAAAGGCAACACCCTATACTGAAAAAGCCCCTCCGGGGTGACAAAGGCCGTCTTCTCCTTTGCCGCCTCCGTCAGAGGTACCTGCCAGTAGCCCTTCGTGAGATCTAGGATCGAAAAATACCGGGCTTTTCCCAGCCGCTCTATCAACTCGTCTACCCAAGGCATGGGATAGGCGTCAAATTTTGATACCTCATTCAATTTCCTAAAATCATTACAGAACCGTAATGAACCATCCGGTTTGGGAATAAGGACAATCGGGCTAGCCCACTCGCTCTTTGACTCTTCTATGACCCCTAGACGTAGCATCGATCTTACCTCCTGCGAAATGGCCTGTCGCCGAGCCTCCGGTACTCGGTATGGTCTTAGGCGGACTTTCACCCGGGGCTCGGTGACAATGTCATGCTCTATCAAGGTGGTACGTCCAGGAAGGTCAGAGAATACGTCCCTATTCCGACTAACAAATTCTCTCACCTCTTGTGCTTGTTTGGTCGACAGTCCATCCCCTTTCGTCACCCCAGCGGCGTTCTCCGGAACACCTGGTGACCCCGGGTCACTCCCTGACGTCCCGACAGAGGGCGGGCTGTCTCCAAACAAATTCTCTCTGTCTCTCCAAGGTTTTAGTAGATTCACATGATATACCTGTTCGGGCTTCCGCCGCCCTGGCTGGTATATCCTGTAATCAACTGGGCCCACTTTCTCCTTAACTTCATAGGGTCCTTGCCACCGGGCCAAGAATTTACTCTCGAGAGTACAAGAACTCGGTCACCCGGGTGAAATGTCCTTACCCGGGCGGTTTGGTTATATACCCGACTCTGGGCCAGTTGTGCCGCTTCCATGTGCTCACGGACGATCGGCAACACGACCCCTATTCGGTCCTGCATTTTTCCTATGTGCTCTATCACACTTTTATGAGGCGTAGGCTGTTGCTCCCATGCCTCCTTAGCGATATCCAGTAGCCCACGGGGATGTCGCCCATATAACAACTCAAAGGGCGAGAACCCCGTGGACGCCTGGGGCACTTCCCGTACCGCAAACAAAACATAGGGCAACAGTAAGTCCCAATCTCTCCCGTCCTTAGCCACGACTCTTTTTAGCATGGACTTCAGGGTCTTATTAAACCGTTCTACTAACCCATCGGTTTGGGGATGGTAGACGGACGTGTGCAGGTGTTTAATATTTAATAGCTTACACAATTCCTTTGTTATTTTGGACATAAAGGGTGTCCCCTGGTCCATCAGAATCTCCTTTGGTATCCCCACCCGGGCAAACATACTCATGAGCTCTTTAGCTATTACCTTGGCCGACGTATGGCGCAATGGGACCGCCTCCGGATAGCGAGTGGCATAGTCTAACACTACCAGGATGTGTTGGTGACCTCGGGCTGACTTAATAATGGGGCCTACCAGATCCATGGCGATCCTTTCGAAGGGCACCTCTATAATGGGCATAGGTACCAGTGGACTGCGATACTGAGGTTGGGGGCTAGTCAGCTGACACACTGGACAGGACTGACAGAACCTCCGGACTTCCTCATATATCCCAGGCCAATAGAACCGTTGTAGAATTCGCTCCAGCGTTTTCTTAACCCCCAGATGACCACCCAACACATGCGCATGCGCTAAATCCAAGACCATTCGCCGGTAAGGCTGGGGCACCACCAGTTGTTCCACCACCTCCTGCCTCACCTTGTCTACCCTATATAACAGGTCCTGGTTATAGGCCAGGTGAGGAAATACGGTATCGGCGCCGGGACGCTGGGCAACACCATTAATCACCGACACACCTTCTCTAGCCCGCAATAACGTCGAATCCTGGAGCTGTGCGGTCCCGAAGGTTTCTCGGGGTACCTCCAGATCCAGGATGGACGAACTTTCTACTGTCTCACCCGCCAATACTTCTAGGGGAAACCGGTCACGGTTACACTCTACCTCCCCTACGGTGACCCCTACAGCTGGGGCCCCTGCCTCGTGGTCCTCGGGCTCGGGACCTGGACATTTTCCTTCCCCACAGGTAGGCAACCCATTCCTCCACAAAGTCCAGAACAGGGGAAAGTCCCTCCCCAATATTGCGGCATAAGGGAGGCGTCTCCCCACCCCGACAACATGTGGTACCTCCTTTCCACACACTGCCAGGGTAACCTTAGTGGTGGGATACTCCCTGCGATCCCCATGTATACAGACAATGGTAAGGGTTTGCCTTTCTGGGAGTTTTTCTGTTACCAGCGACTCATGGACCAGAGTTACCAGGCTCCCAGAGTCCAGCAGGGCCTGCACGGAGTGTCCATTAACAACTACATCACACACCGGAGGGGTGTCCGCCACCAGCAGGGGGTCAGCTATATACACCGGTTGGGCATAAAAAGAGGACCGGCGAGCGAACCCGCAGTCCATGGGTTCGGATGCCCTAGGGCAGTTGGATGCCACATGTCCCCAGTCCTGACAATGCCAACATCTGATCCTCGCAGCCTCCCTCCTCCCCAGGGTATTCCTCCCACGGACTGGAGATCCACTCCCCTCCTTATGTGGTGGGATCCCTTTTTCAGGATCCCGGGTCGGCAACGGGGGCTGACGTGACTTCGGTAGTACCGCTGAGTCCCGCACCAAATCCTGAGTGGCCATATACCTCTCCACCAGGCTAACCAGTTGTTCCAGGTTGCCTGGATTGCCTTGTCCCACCCAGCGCTGTATGGCTCTCGGGAGGGTACGCACGAACCTGTCGACCACGACCCTTTCAACCATCTGAGAAGTGCTCAATATTTCAGGCTGAAGCCATTTTTTTTACTAGGTGAAGTAAGTCATAGGCTTGTGACCGGGCGGGTCGGGACTCGGCAAACACCCACTGATACACCCTGTGCGCTTGCACATAGGTGTTTACCCCCAACCTGGCCAACACCTCAGCTTTTAGCCTCTCATAGTCCTTGGCCTCATCGCGGCTGAGGTCAAAATAGGCCTTTTGTGCGTCCCCCACCAGAAAAGGCGCCACCACCTCGGCCCACTGCTCCAACGGCAGCCTCTCTTGCTCCGCGGTTCTTTCGAACACCATCAGGAATGCCTCTATAGCATCTCCCGGACCCATTTTCCTCAGGGCGGATCGGACTTTGTCCCTGGCGGTAGACACAGTCGGAGTTGTCGCAGTTGAAACTCCTTGCAGGGATGTTCGCACCGACTCTTGCATGGCTACCAGCTGCTGCATTAGGAGATTGTTTGTTTGCTGCTGTGCACACATAGCCTCCTCATGTCTTTTTTGCTGTAGCTCATTACTTTCCATCTGAGCCTGCAATGCCTGATGCTGATGTACATTACTCTGAATCATGTGCTTAATGGCCTCCTCCATCTTGTCAGGAACCATAAAACTTGCAGGCCTGATATATGACATGCAGTCCAACACAACTTTTGCCGCAGGAATGCCCGCTCCAAGCCACCAATTGTGGGGATGTGCTCGTGGTAGGCTACGGTAGCGGCGGCAGCATTCGCCGCTGTAACCGTAATGATCCGGTTCTTACTCCACCGAGGCCAGGACCTCTGGTGGCACGTATCGTCCGTCCATTATTATTCCGGGGACTCTACTACAGTATATTATTTGAGACTGGCAATTAGATTATTTGTTAGCTGAATTCCTACCTGGCAAAGATACTGGGGGTACAGTTGCTGCTGTACCACTTGTTGCAGTAAATGTGGCACACTTCTGCAACTTCACCCAAATTTCATTCTGTACTTCTGGCAGTCTGTTATAACTGGCTTGTTCTGAATATGTCTTGCAGTTCAGTGCCTTCACTCAAATTTAATTCTGTTTTATAGTAGTAATCATCATACTCCTCCTCCACTGCTCTGTGATCAGTCATTAATAATGGAATGTGTGGCCAGAACACAAATCTAAGTGCTCAGCAATCCAGTTTTGAGCATGCTGATCTGTCACCTGGCTGAGATACTGGCAGTGAAGTTGCTGCTGTACCACGTAGTTGTAGCGCAATTCCACGTCTTTACCAAAAATGTATTTTTATAGGCCTTTTTTCCCCCACCCGCCATCACTAGGACTTTTGGTCAGGCAGGCATGAGTACAAGTTTTCTTGTTGTTCCGTAATTATGGAGCACTTCTGTGCCTTTAACAAAATTAAATTTTTCTGGGCTATATTTTCCCACATGTCGTCACTAGGACTTTTGACCAGGCAGGCAAGAGTAAAAATTGCCTTGTTGTTGTGACACCAGCTGTCTCTGCTACAACAAGTTGCAGAAGTTGGAACAGTTTGCTAGTTGTTACACGAAGGAACAGTTTTTTCCATTGCCGCGCCACCTGACAAACATCAGACATACATTGCCTGAACAACTAGCTCCAGTTGTACCTGGCCAGTGCCCTTTCTATGGCACATATTGTTTTCCCTGAACCCATGGACTTTTAGCCAGGCAAGTGTCAAAGGCAAGTGTTAAAATTTGTCTTGTTTACACCTTCGACAACATTTTATTCTATTGTATGATATTCGCACTTCTGGACAGCTATTATTGTCTCGTTATCTAAATGACTGTGGCATTTCCTCAGCACATACCATGACCCCATGAGCTTCTGGTGAGGCAGACTGGAACAGTGGCCTGAACTGGCCCAGTATGCTTCCTGTGTTCTCTCTTGCCCAGCTTCCAGTGTCATCTCAGAGAGTGCTTTTAGAGCAGCAGAGGACGTTATAACACTTAGACAGACTAAGTTGTCCTGGACCAGTGTAAAAAAACAGCACTTTTGTCAAAATGAATGAGACATAGATCCATGATAATTTTCAAACTCCCCCAGTTGAGGCAGATCAAAGCTCTACCCTTGCAGATGGTGCACCATTATGTCTACCTGCCTACTATCATGTTCTTTACTGTATATATGCTGCTGCTATCATGCCACTGTGCTATCTACTTGCCTACCATCATGTTCCATACTGTATGGCTGCAGCTGCTGTTCCCTGTTGATAATCTCCTACTGCCACTTCTATAACCCCTACTGCCACTACCATTACTGTTACACAGTCGCCACTACTACTACTACACACATTATTTCTACTGTCTTGTCTGTTGCATGTTATGCTGCTTCTGCTGGAGCTACTGTTGGGGCCACGTGCCACAATTATCCTACCCCTTCCATATTCACACTGTACTGCTGCTTCCCCCATTTAAATAGGTATAGTTTTTTTAGGGTCATCCAGAACAAACCACTCTGTCTTCCGACAATTAAGGCCTCTTTCAGACGGGCGAGTTTTCCGTGCAGGTGCAATGCGTGAGGTGAACGCATTACAACTGAATCCGGACCCATTCATTTCTATGGGGTTGTGCACATGAGCGGTGATTTTCACGCATCACTTGTGCGTTGTGTGAAAAATCGCAGCATGCTCTATATTGTGCGTTTCTCACGCAAATCAGGCCCCATAGAAGTGAATGGGGTTGCGTGAAAATCGCAAGCATCCGCAAGCAAGTGCGGATGCGGTGCGATTTTCACTCTTGGTTGCTAGAAGACTATAGGGATGGGGACCTCATCTTTATTATTTTCCCTTATAAAGGAAAATAATAATATTCTTAATACAGAATGCTAAGTAATTACTATTTTACTTAGCATTCTGTATTAAGAATGCTATTATTTTCCCTTATAACCATTTTATAAGGGAAAATAATAAAATCTTCCCCTTAAGTGGGGAAAATTGGCTTCTACCTCACAGGGGTTTTTCGCCTTACTCTGGATCAACTTGCAGGATAACAATCCGGACTGGATGGATATATGTATTTTTTCAGCCTTATATACTATGTTACTATGTTATTTTAAATGTCCCTTCTTTCCACAACAAAAGCAGACTCTCTTCATATGACCAAAGCTCTTGCCAGTAGGGATGAGCGAACTCAAACTGTATAGTTCGGGTCCGTACCGAATTTTGGGGTGTCCGTGACACGGACCCGAACCCGGACATTTTCGTAAAAGTCCGGGTTCGGGTTCGGTGTTCGTCGCTTTCTTGGCGCTTTTGTGACGCTGTCTTGGCGCTTTTTGAAAGGCTGCAAAGCAGCCAATCAACAAGCGTCATACTACTTGCCCCAAGAGGCCATCACAGCCATGCCTACTATTGGCATGGCTGTGATTGGCCAGAGCACCATGTGACCCAGCCTCTATTTAAGCTGGAGTCACATAGCGCCGCCCGTCACTCTGCTCTGATTAGCGTAGGGAGAGGTTGCGGCTGCGACAGTAGGGCGAGATTAGGAAGATTAACTCCTCCAAAGGACATGATTAATCGATCGATCTGCAGCTGTGCATCATTGAGCTGCTGAAATTCAAATGCTCACTGTTTTTAGGCTGCCCAGACCGTTTGTCAGTCACTTTTTTCTGGGGTGATCGGCGGCCATTTTGTGTCTTGTGCGGTGCTGCGACCAAGTGCATCCAAGCTGCGACCAAGTGCATTTAACCCTCAATGGTGTGGTTGTTTTTTGGCTAAAGCCTACATCAGGGTGAAGCTGTCACACCAAGTGCATTTAACCAGCAATAGTCTGTTTATTTTTTGGCCATATACTACATCAGGGGCAAGCTGCGCCTGTCACCAAGTGCATTTAACCCTCAATGGTGTGGTTGTTTTTTGGCTAAAGCCTACATCAGGGTGAAGCTGTCACACCAAGTGCATTTAACCAGCAATAGTCTGTTTATTTTTTGGCCATATACTACATCAGGGGCAAGCTGCGCCTGTCACCAAGTGCATTTAACCCTCAGTAGTGTGGTTGGTCAAGCTGTCACACCAAGTGCATTTAACCAGCAATAGTCTGTTCATTTTTTGGCCATATACTAAATCAGGGGCAAGCTGCGCCCGTCACCAAGTGCATTTAACCCTCAGTAGTGTGGTTGGTCAAGCTATCACACCAAGTGCATTTAACCAGCAATAGTCTGTTCATTTTTTGGCCATATACTAAATCAGGGGCAAGCTGCGCCCGTCACCAAGTGCATTTAACCAGCAATAGTCTGTTCATTTTTTGGCCATATACTACATCAGGGGCAAGCTGCACCCGTCACCAAGTGCATTTAACCCTCAGTAGTGTGGTTGGTCAAGCTGTGACACCAAGTGCATTTAACCAGCAATAGTCTGTTCATTTTTTGGCCATATACTACATCAGGGGCAAGCTGCGCCCGTCACCAAGTGCATTTAACCCTCAGTAGTGTGGTTGGTCAAGCTGTCACACCAAATGCATTTAACCAGCAATAGTCTGTTCATTTTTTGGCCATATACTACATCAGGGGCAAGCTGCGCCTGTCACCAAGTGCATTTAACCCTCAATGGTGTGGTTGTTTTTTGGCTAAAGCCTACATCAGGGTGAAGCTGTCACACCAAGTGCATTTAACCAGCAATAGTCTGTTCATTTTTTGGCCATATACTAAATCAGGGGCAAGCTGCGCCCGTCACCAAGTGCATTTAACCAGCAATAGTCAGTTCATTTTTTGGCCATATACTACATCAGGGGCAAGCTGTGCCCGTCACCAAGTGCATTTAACCAGCAATAGTCTGTTCATTTTTTGGCCATATACTACATCAGGGGCAAGCTGCGCCCATCACCAAGTGCATTTAACCCTCAGTAGTGTGGTTGGTCAAGCTGTGACACCAAGTGCATTTAACCAGCAATAGTCTGTTCATTTTTTGGCCATATACTACATCAGGGGCAAGCTGCGCCCGTCACCAAGTGCATTTAACCCTCAGTAGTGTGGTTGGTCAAGCTGTCACACCAAGTGCATTTAACCAGCAATAGTCTGTTCATTTTTTGGCCATATATATACTACATCAGGGGCAAGCTGCGCCTGTCACCAAGTGCATTTAACCCTCAGTAGTGTGGTTGGTCAAGCTGTCACACCAAGTGCATTTAACCAGCAATAGTGTGGTTATTTTTTGGCCATATCCCAGTCTAATTCTGTCACTAAATCCATACCGGTCACCCAGCGCCTAAATACTAGGCCTCAAATTTATATCCCGCTAAATCTGTCGTTACCGCTGTACTGTTGTGGCTGGGCAAGTTATTTAGTGTCCGTCAAAGCACATTTTTTGTTCAGGGTTGAAATACAATTCCCAATTTAGCAATTTCATAATTTAGTGGTTTCTGCTATATCAGAGCTATTTGAAATCTATCCCTAAAAGGGTATATAATATTCAAGGTGCACATAGGGTCATTCAGAATAACTTCACACACACGCTACTGTGCATTTCCAAGTCTAATTCTGTTAGTAAATCCATACCGGTCACCCAGCGCCTAAATACAAGGCCTCAAATTTATATTCAGCTGAATTTGAATACAATACATTGGGCCAAATAATATTTTTGTTGTTGTGGTGTACCATAAATGAGGAAAACATCTAGTAAGGGACGCGGACGTGGACATGGTCGTGGTGGTGTTAGTGGACCCTCTGGTGCTGGGATAGGACGTGGCCGTTCTGCCACATCCACACGTCCTAGTGTACCAACTACCTCAGGTCCCAGTAGCCGCCAGAATTTACAGCGATATATGGTGGGGCCCAATGCCGTTCTAAGGATGGTAAGGCCTGAGCAGGTACAGGCATTAGTCAATTGGGTGGCCGACAGTGGATCCAGCACGTTCACATTATCTCCCACCCAGTCTTCTGCAGAAAGCGCACAGATGGCGCCTGAAAACCAACCCCATCAGTCTGTCACATCACCCCCATGCATACCAGGGAAACTGTCTCAGCCTCAAGTTATGCAGCAGTCTCTTATGCTGTTTGAAGACTCCGCTGGCAGGGTTTCCCAAGGGCATCCACCTAGCCCTTCCCCAGCGGTGAAAGACATAGAATGCACTGACGCACAACCACTTACGTTTCCTGATGATGAGGACATGGGAATACCACCTCAGCATGTCTCTGATGATGACGAAACACAGGTGCCAACTGCTGCGTCTTTCTGCAGTGTGCAGACTGAACAGGAGGTCAGGGATCAAGACTGGGTGGAAGACGATGCAGGGGACGATGAGGTCCTAGACCCCACATGGAATGAAGGTCGTGCCACTGACTTTCACAGTTCGGAGGAAGAGGCAGTGGTGAGACCGAGCCAACAGCGTAGCAAAAGAGGGAGCAGTGGGCAAAAGCAGAACACCCGCCGCCAAGAGACTCCGCCTGCTACTGACCGCCGCCATCTGGGACCGAACACCCCAAAGGCAGCTTCAAGGAGTTCCCTGGCATGGCACTTCTTCAAACAATGTGCTGACGACAAGACCCGAGTGGTTTGCACGCTGTGCCATCAGAGCCTGAAGCGAGGCATTAACGTTCTGAACCTTAGCTCAACCTGCATGACCAGGCACCTGCATGCAAAGCATGAACTGCAGTGGAGTAAACACCTTAAAACCAAGGAAGTCACTCAGGCTCCCCCTGCTACCTCTTCTGCTGCTGCCGCCTCGGCCTCTTCTGCTGCTGCCGCCTCGGCCTCTTCCTCCGCCTCTGGAGGAACGTTGGCACCTGCCACCCAGCAAACGGGATGTACCACCAACACCACCACCACCTCCGTCACCAAGCGTCTCAACCATGTCACACGGCAGCGTTCAGCTCTCCATCTCACAAACATTTGAGAGAAAGCGTAAATTCCCACCTAGCCACCCTCGATCCCTGGCCCTGAATGCCAGCATTTCTAAACTACTGGCCTATGAAATGCTGTCATTTAGGCTGGTGGACACAGACAGCTTCAAACAGCTCATGTCGCTTGCTGTCCCACAGTATGTTGTTCCCAGCCGCCACTACTTCTCCAAGAGAGCCGTGCCTTCCCTGCACAACCAAGTATCCGATAAAATCAAGTGTGCACTGCGCAACGCCATCTGTAGCAAGGTCCACCTAACCACAGATACATGGACCAGTAAGCACGGCCAGGGACGCTATATCTCCGTGAATGCACACTGGGTAAATGTAGTGGCAGCTGGGCCCCAGGCGGAGAGCTGTTTAGCGCACGTCCTTCCGCCGCCAAGGATCGCAGGGCAACATTCTTTGCCTCCTGTTGCCACCTCCTCCTTCTCGGCTTCCTCCTCCTCTTCTTCCACCTGCTCATCCAGTCAGCCACACACCTTCACCACCAACTTCAGCACACCCCGGGGTAAACGTCAGCAGGCCATTCTGAAACTCATATGTTTGGGGGACAGGCCCCACACCGCACAGGAGTTGTGGCGTGGTATAGAACAACAGACCGACGAGTGGTTGCTGCCGGTGAGCCTCAAGCCCGGCCTGGTGGTGTGTGATAATGGACGAAATCTCGTTGCAGCTCTGGGACTAGCCAATTTGACGCACATCCCTTGCTTGGCGCATGTGCTGAATTTGGTGGTGCAGAAGTTCATTCACAACTACCCCGACATGTCAGAGCTGCTGCATAAAGTGCGGGCCGTCTGTTCGCGCTTCCGGCGTTCACATCCTGCTGCTGCTCGCCTGTCTGCGCTACAGCGTAACTTCGGCCTTCCCGCTCACCGCCTCATATGCGACGTGCCCACCAGGTGGAACTCCACCTTGCACATGCTGGACAGACTGTGCGAGCAGCAGCAGGCCATAGTGGAGTTTCAGCTGCAGCACGCACGGGTCAGTCGCACTACAGAACAGCACCACTTCACCACCAATGACTGGGCCTCCATGCGAGACCTGTGTGCCCTGTTGCGCTGTTTTGAGTACTCCACCAACATGGCCAGTGGCGATGACGCCGTTATCAGCGTTACAATACCACTTCTATGTCTACTTGAGAAAACACTTAGGGCGATGATGGAAGAGGAGGTGGCCCAGGAGGAGGAGGAGGAGGAGGAGGAGGGACTTTCAGGCCAGTCTCTTCGAAGTGACTCAGAGGGAGGTTTTTGGCAACAGCAGAGGCCAGGTACAAATGTGGCCAGCCAGGGCCCACTACTGGAGGACGAGGAGGACGAGGATGAGGAGGAGGTGGAGGAGGATGAGGATGAAGCATGGTCACAGCGGGGTGGCACCCAACGCAGCTCGGGTCCATCACTGGTGCATGGCTGGGGGGAAAGGCAGGACAATGACGATACGCCTCCCACAGAGGACAGCTTGTCCTTACCCCTGGGCAGCCTGGCACACATGAGCGACTACATGCTGCAGTGCCTGCGCAACGACAGCAGAGTTGCCCACATTTTAACGTGTGCGGACTACTGGGTTGCCACCCTGCTGGATCCACGCTACAAAGACAATGTGCCCACCTTACTTCCTGCACTGGAGCGTGATAGGAAGATGCGCGAGTACAAGCGCACGTTGGTAGACGCGCTACTGAGAGCATTCCCAAATGTCACAGGGGAACAAGTGGAAGCCCAAGGCCAAGGCAGAGGAGGAGCAAGAGGTCGCCAAGGCAGCTGTGTCACGACCAGCTCCTCTGAGGGCAGGGTTAGCATGGCAGAGATGTGGAAAAGTTTTGTCAACACGCCACAGCTAACTGCACCACCACCTGATACGCAACGTGTTAGCAGGAGGCAACATTTCACTAACATGGTGGAACAGTACGTGTGCACACCCCTCCACGTACTGACTGATGGTTCGGCCCCATTCAACTTCTGGGTCTCTAAATTGTCCACGTGGCCAGAGCTAGCCTTTTATGCCTTGGAGGTGCTGGCCTGCCCGGCGGCCAGCGTTTTGTCTGAACGTGTATTCAGCACGGCAGGGGGCGTCATTACAGACAAACGCAGCCGCCTGTCTACAGCCAATGTGGACAAGCTGACGTTCATAAAAATGAACCAGGCATGGATCCCACAGGATCTGTCCGTCCCTTGTCCAGATTAGACATTAACTACCTCCCCTTAACCATATATTATTGGACTCCAGGGCACTTCCTCATTCAATCCTATTTTTATTTTCATTTTACCATTATATTGCGAGGCTACCCAAAGTTGAATGAACCTCTCCTCTGTCTGGGTGCCGGGGCCTAAATATATGCCAATGGACTGTTCCAATGTTGGGTGACGTGAAGCCTGATTCTCTGCTATGACATGCAGACTAATTCTCTGCTGACATGAAGACAGATTCTCTGTTACGGGACCTCTCTCCTCTGCCTGGGTGCTGGGCCTAAATATCTGACAATGGACTGTTGCAGTGGTGGCTGACGTGAAGCCTCATTCTCTGCTATGACATGCAGACTAATTCTCTGCTGACATGAAGCCAGATTGTCTGTTACGGGACCTCTCTCCTCTGCCTGGGTGCTGGGCCTAAATATATGCCAATGGACTGTTGCAGTGGTGGCTGACGTGAAGCCTCATTCTCTGCTATGACATGCAGACTAATTCTCTGTTGACATGAAGCCAGATTGTCTGTTACGGGACCTCTCTCCTCTGCCTGGGTGCTGGGCCTAAATTTATGACAATGGACTGTTGCAGTGGTGGGTGACGTGAAGCCTGATTCTCTGCTATGACATGAAGACTGATTCTTTGCTGACATGAAGCCAGATTGTCTGTTACGGGACCTCTGTCCTCTGCCTGGGTGCTGGGCCTAAATATATGCCAATGGACTGTTGCAGTGGTGGCTGACGTGAAGCCTCATTCTCTGCTATGACATGCAGACTAATTCTCTGCTGATATGAAGCCAGATTGTCTGTTACGGGACCTCTCTCCTCTGCCTGGGTGCTGGGCCTAAATTTATGACAATGGACTGTTGCAGTGGTGGGTGACGTGAAGCCTGATTCTCTGCTATGACATGCAGACTGATTCTCTACTGACATGAAGCCAGATCCTCTGTTACGGGACCTCTCTCCTCTGCCTGGGTGCTGGGCCTAAATTTATGAAAATGGACTCTTACAGTGGTGGGTGACGTGAAGCCTGATTCTCTGCTATGACATGAAGACTGATTCTCTGCTGACATGAAGCCAGATTGTCTGTTACGGGACCTCTCTCCTCTGCCTGGGTGCTGGGCCTAAATATATGCCAATGGACTGTTGCAGTGGTGGCTGACGTGAAGCCTCATTCTCTGCTATGACATGCAGACTAATTCTCTGCTGACATGAAGCCAGATTGTCTGTTACGGGACCTCTCTCCTCTGCCTGGGTGCTGGGCCTAAATTTATGAAAATGGACTCTTACAGTGGTGGGTGACGTGAAGCCTGATTCTCTGCTATGACATGCAGACTGATTCTCTGCTGACATGAAGCCAGATTGTCTGTTACGGGACCTCTCTTTTCTGCCTGGGTGCTGGGCCTAAATATATGCCAATGGACTGTTGCAGTGGTGGCTGACGTGAAGCCTCATTCTCTGCTATGACATGCAGACTAATTCTCTGCTGACATGAAGCCAGATTGTCTGTTACGGGACCTCTCTCCTCTGCCTGGGTGCTGGGCCTAAATTTATGACAATGGACTGTTGCAGTGGTGGGTGACGTGAAGCCTGATTCTCTGCTATGACATGAAGACTGATTCTCTGCTGACATGAAGCCAGATTGTCTGTTACGGGACCTCTCTTCTCTGCCTGGGTGCTGGGCCTAAATATATGCCAATGGACTGTTGCAGTGGTGGCTGACGTGAAGCCTCATTCTCTGCTATGACATGCAGACTAATTCTCTGCTGACATGAAGCCAGATTGTCTGTTACAGGACCTCTCTCCTCTGCCTGGGTGCTGGGCCTAAATTTATGACAATGGACTGTTGCAGTGGTGGCTGACGTGAAGCCTGATTCTCTGCTATGACATGCAGACTGATTCTCTTCTGACATGAAGCCAGATCCTCTGTTACGGGACCTCTCTCCTCTGCCTGGGTGCTGGGCCTAAATTTATGAAAATGGACTGTTGCAGTGGTGGGTGACGTGAAGCCTGATTCTCTGCTATGATATGAAGACTGATTCTCTGCTGACATGAAGCCAGATTCTCTGTTACGGGACCTTTCTCCTCTGCCTGGGTGCCGGGGCCTAAATATCTGAGAATGGACTGTTCCAGTGGTGGGTGACGGGAAGCCAGATTCTCTGCTATGGGACCTCTCTCCAATTGATTTTGGTTAATTTATATTTATTTAATTTTTATTTTAATTCATTTCCCTACCCACATTTGTTTGCAGGGGATTTACCTACATGTTGCTGCCTTTTGCAGCCCTCTAGCCCTTTCCTGGGCTGTTTTACAGCCGTTTTAGTGCCGAAAAGTTCGGGTCCCCATTGACTTCAATGGGGTTCGGGTTCGGGACGAAGTTCGGATCGGGTTCGGATCCCGAACCCGAACATTTCCGGGAAGTTCGGCCGAACTTCTCGAACCCGAACATCCAGGTGTTCGCTCAACTCTACTTGCCAGCAGTCCCAGAAGTAGCTCCCCCTAACTGCATAGGCTCATCACAAGGAGTAACCTCAGGTGTCAAAAGGAAGCCACTGCCTTATTTGACAGCAAGGGACATAATGCGTTCCAATGACTCAGGTTTTTCATGAAAGGCCAACACTTCCTGCAGCCTCTCAGATGGACCCTGGCTACGGAGAGCAGGATCATTCCACTCCGTAGCCGTAGCCCATCTCCAAAATTCAGAGCAATAGATCTTTGCGGAGCGCTCACCCTGCCGTAAACCATGTAACTTGGTCTTGGCCTGAGAGATCCGATCCGGGTCATTGTAAATAAGACCTCTAAGGCTCTAAAAAATGTATCTACCGACTGGAGGGACGGTGATCCAAAAAAAGCCCAATTTTTTTATACAAAGTTGGCATTTGACCAAGATATTTTTCTCACCCAGCATGGGTATATGTAAAATGACACCCCAAAACACATTCCCCAACTTCTCCTGAGTACGGCGATACCAGATGTGTGACACTTTTTTGCAGCCAAAGTGGGCAAAGGGGCACATATTCCAAAGTGCACCTTTCGGATTTCGCAGGCCATTTTTTACACATTTTGATTGCAAAGTTCTTCTCACACATTTGGGCCCCTAAATTGCCAGGGCAGTATAACTACCCCACAAGTGACCCCATTTTGGAAAGAAGACACCCCAAGGTATTCCGTGAGGGGCATGGCGAGTTCCTAGAATTTTTTATTTTTTGTCGCAAGTTAGTGGAATATGAGACTTTGTAAGGAAAAAATAAAAAAAAATGAAAAATCATCATTTTCCGCTCACTTGTGACAAAAAATAAAAATTTCTAGGAACTCGCCGTGCCCCTCACGGAATACCTTGGGGTGTCTTCTTTCCAAAATGGGGTCACTTGTGGGGTAGTTATACTGCCGTGGCAATTTAGGGGCCCAAATGTGTGAGAAGTACCTTGCAATCAAAATGTGTAAAAAAAATGGCCTGCGATATCCGAAAGGTGCACTTTGGAATATGTGCCCCTTTGCCCACCTTGGCTGCAAAAAAGTGTCACACATGTGGTATCGCCGTACTCAGGAGAAGTTGGGGAATGTGTTTTGGGGTGTCATTTTACATATACCCATGCTGGGTGAGAGAAATATCTTGGCAAAAGACAACTTTTCCCATTTTTTTATACAAAGTTGGCATTTGACCAAGATATTTTTCTCACCCAGCATGGGTATATGTAAAATGACACCCCAAAACACATTCCCCAACTTCTCCTGAGTACGGCGATACCAGATGTGTGACACTTTTTTGCAGCCTAGATGCGCAAAGGTGCCCAAATTCCTTTTAGGAGGGCATTTTTAGACATTTGGATCCCAGACTTCTTCTCACACTTTCGGGCCCCTAAAAAGCCAGGGCAGTATAAATTCCCCACATTTGACCCCACTTTGGAAAGAAGACACCCCAAGGTATTCAATGAGGGGCCTGGCGAGTTCATAGAATTTTTTTTTTTTTGCATAAGTTAGCGGAAATTGATTTTTTTTTTTGTTTTTTTCTCACAAAGTCTCACTTTCCGCTAACTTAGGACAAAAATGTCAATCTTTCATGGACTCAATATGCCCCTCACGGAATACCTTGGGGTGTCTTCTTTCCGAAATGGGGTCACATGTGGGGTATTTATACTGCCCTGGCTTTTTAGGGGCCCTAAAGCGTGTGAAGAAGTCTGGAATATAAATGTCTAAAAATGTTTACGCATTTGGATTCCGTAAGGGGTATGGTGAGTTCATGTGAGATTTTATTTTTTTACACAAGTTAGTGGAATATGAGACTTTGTAAGAAAAAACAAACAAAAAAATATATATATTTCCGCTAACTTGGGCCAAAAAAATGTCTGAATGGAGCCTTACAGGGGGGGTGATCAATGACAGGGGGGTGATCACCCATATAGACTCCCTGATCACCCCCCTGTCATTGATCACCCCCTGTCATTGATCACCCCCCTGTCATTGATCACCCCCCTGGTAAGGCTCCATTCAGACGTCCGTATGATTTTTACGGATCCATGGATACATGGATCGGATCCGCAAAACACATGCGGACGTCTGAATGGAGCCTTACAGGGGGGTGATCAATGACAGGGGGTGATCAGGGAGTGTATATGGGTGATCACCCCCCTGTCATTGATCACCCCCCTGTAAGGCTCCATTCAGACGTCCGTATGATTTTTACGGATCCATGGATACATGGATCGGATCCGCAAAACACATGTGGACGTCTGAATGGAGCCTTACAGGGGGGTGATCAATGAGAGGGGGTGATCAGGGAGTGTATATGGGTGATCACCCCTCTGTCATTGATCACCCCCCTGTAAGGCTCCATTCAGACGTCCACATGTGTTTTGCGGATCCGATCCATGTATCCATGGATCCGTAAAAAGTTGTCTTTTGCCATAACCTTATAAACGAGAATACGCTCATTCTTCAGCCAATTGCAATTTTTAAACAGCTTAAAAAATCATCATTTGGCGGCAAATAATGATTCTGTATAGGGATGAGCGATGGCATTAGTGATCGCGCTACCCCATACTCTGGAGACGATCACTGCGTGTAATAGCAGCAATCTCCTCCAATGATGAACAAGCGATTGTTGGGAAGGAACACTTCCTTCTAGACCATTGTCTGCCTCATTCTGCTGGTATAATACTAGCCTTACAGTGCTGTGATTACCTCTAGGTGATGGGGGAATTCATATTTACATGCCCCAGCATTGAAATCTCACACTAATAAGAAAAACTCATGTAATTACGGAAATCACAGGATCGATAGACATGTTAATGATATGCAAATGATAAAAAATTAAAACAAAATTTTCTGAACATCTTGATTTATTCAGTATTGAGTATGAGCACCAAGCAAAGAAATACATGCACTTGGATGCCTTGGCATGGTATCAATTAGGTTATTAATGGTTGTCTGAGGAACGTTCTGCCATGCTGAATGCACTTGGGCATGTAAAGCAACAAGGTCCATTACTGCTAACTTCCTTTGTCATTGCTGCCCGATAACGTCCCAGATGTGCTCAATGAAAGAGAAGTCCATAGATGTTGTAGGCCATGGCAGCACGTTTAGGCCTCACAGGCTGCTCATAGTAGCAAGAGCAAAATGCGGCCTGATTTTGCCCTGTTGAAAAATGGCTGCTTGTACATTTTGGAGAAACCACTGGTTGCACAACCAAATCAATGTAACGTTGAGCTGTTAGTGTACTTGAAATAAAGACTGATCAGGTTATCATACACTATGCCACTCCACACCATAATCCCAGGAGTAGGACCAGGGTAATGTTCCCTTATGAAAGCCTCTTCATGGCATTGCCCATGTGGTCTCCAGACCAATCTTCAATCTTATTGCATCTGAGACAAAAGTGGGACTAGTGGGACTAGTGCTGAAGAGGATAAACCTCCATTCCAGCCTCCATTGCCGTCTTAAACATAGAAACATAGAATGTGTCCTCAGAAAATAACCATTTGACCCATCTAGTCTGCAGGAAGGCTATTCCATGCATCCACTATTCTCTCAGTAAAGCAATACTTCCTGATATTACTTTTAAACCTTTGCCCCTCTAATTTAAAACTATGTCCTCTTGTAGCAGTTTTTCTTCTTTTAACCACTTAAGGACCAGGCTCATTTTCACCTTAAGGACCAGGCCATTTTTTGCAAATCTGACCAGTGTCACTTTAAGTGCTGATAACTTTAAAACGCTTTTACTTATCCAGGCCATTCTGAGATTGTTTTTTCGTCACATATTGTACTTCATGACACTGGTAAAATAAAGTCAAAATTTTTTATTTTTTTGCATAATAAAATACCTAATTTACCAAAAATTTGGAAAAATTAGCAAATTTCAAAGTTTCAGTTTCTCTACTTCTGTAATACATAGTAATACCCCCAAAAATTGTGATGACTTAACATTCCCCATATGTCTACTTCATGTTTGAATTATTTTGGGAATGATATTTTATTTTTTGGGGATGTTACAAGGCTTAGAAGTTTAGAAGCAAATCTTGAAATTTTTCAGAAATTTACAAAAACCCAATTTTTAGGGACCACTACAGCTCTGAAGTCACTTTGCAAGGCTTACATAATAGAAACCGCCCAAAAATGACCCCATTCTATAAACTACACCCCTCAAGGTATTCAAAACTGATTTTACAAACTCTGTTAACCCTTTAGGTGTTGCACAAGAGTTATTGGCAAATGGGGATGAAATTTGAGAATTTCATTTTTTTGCCTAACTTTCAATTTTAACCCATTTTTTCCACTAACAAAGCAAGGGTTAACAGCCAAACAAGACTGTATCTTTATTGCCCTGACTCTGCCGTTTACAGAAACACCCCATATGTGGCCGTAAACTACTGTACGGCCACACAGCGGGGCGTAGAGTGAAAGGTACGCTGTATGGTTTTTGGAAGCCAGATTTTGCTGGACAGTTTTTTTGACACCATGTCCCATTTGAAGCCCCCTGATGCACCCCTAGAGTAGAAACTCCATAAAAGTGACCCCATCTAAGAAACTACACCCCTCAAGGTATTCAAAACTGATTTTACAAACTTTGTTAACCCTTTAGGTGTTGCACAAGATTTAATGGAATATAGAGATACAATTTCAAAATTTCACTTTTTTGGCAGATTTTCCATTTTAATATTTTTTTTCCAGTTACAAAGCAAGGGTTAACAGCCAAACAAAACTCATTATTTATGGCCCTGATTCTGTAGTTTACAGAAACACCTCATATGTGGCTGTAGACCGCTGTACGGGCACACGGCAGGGCGCAGAAGGAAAGGAATGCCAATACGGTTTTTGGAAGGCAGATTTTGCTGGACCGGTTTTTTGACACCATGTCCCATTTGAAGCCCCCTGATGCACCCCTAGAGTAGAAACTCCATAAAAGTTACCCCATCTAAGAAACTACACCCCTCAAGGTATTCAAACTGATTTTACAAACTTTGTTAACCCTTTAGGTGTTGCACAAGATTTAATGGAAAATAGAGATACAATTTCAAAATTTCACTTTTTTGGCAGATTTTCCATTTTAATATTTTTTTTCCAGTTACAAAGCAAGGGTTAACAGCCGAACAAAACTCATTATTTATGGCCCTGATTCTGTAGTTTACAGAAACACCTCATATGTGGTTGTAGACCGCTGTACGGGCACACGGCAGGGAGCAGAAGGAAAGGAATGCCATACGGTTTTTGGAAGGCAGATTTTGCTGGACTGGTTTTTTTGACACCATGTCCTATTTGAAGCCCCCCTGATGCACCCCTAGAGTAGAAACTCCAAAAAAGTGACCCCATTTTAGAAAGTACGGAATAGGGTGGCAGTATTGTTGGTACTAGTTCAGGGTAGATATGATTTTTGGTTGCTCTATATTACACTTTTTGTGCGGCAAGGTAACAAGAAATAGCTTTTTTGGCACATTTTTTTTTTTGTTATTTACAACATTCATCTGACAGGTTAGATCACGTGGTAATTTTATAGAGCAGGTTGTCACGGATGCAGCGATACCTAATATGTATACAATTTTTTTTATTTATGTAAGTTTTATACAATAACTTCATTTTTAAAACCAAAAAATTGTTTAGCATCTCCATAGTCTGAGAGCCATAGTTTTTTCAGCTTTTGGGCGATTATCTTGAGTAGGGTCTAATTTTTTGCGGGATGAGATGACAGTTTGATTGGCACTATTTTGGGGTGCATATGACTTTTTGATCGCTTGCTATTACACTTTTTGTGACGTAAGATGGCAAAAAATTGCTTTTTTTGCACAATTTATTATTTTTATTTTTTATGGTGGTCACCTGAGGGGTTAGGTCATGTGATATTTATATAGAGCCGGTCGATACGGACGCGGCAATACCTAATATGTATACTTTATTTTTATTTATGTAGGTTTTACACAATGATTTTATTTTTGAAACAAAAAAAATGATGTTTTAGTGTTTCCATAGTCTAAGAGCCATAGTTTTTTCAGTTTTTGGGCGATTATCTTGAGTAGGGTCTAATTTTTTGCGGGATGAGATGACGGTTTGATTGGTACTATTTTGGCATACATGCGACTTTTTTGATCACTTTTATTACCTTTTTTGGGAAGTAAGGTGGGCAAAATTTCAATTTTCTCATAGTTTTTATTTTTTTATTTTTATGGCGTTCACTGTGCGGGGAAAGTAACATGACCGTTTTATAGATCAGGTCGTTACGGACGCGGCGATACCTAATATGTGTAGTTTATTTTATTTTTTTTAATTTTTATTCAGTGATAAATGTTTTTTTTTTTATCTTAACTTTTTTCACTTTTTTTTTTTGACCCAGACCCACTTGGTTCTTGAAGATCCAGTGGGTCTGATGTCTGTAAAATACAGTACAGAACCTATATAGGTATCTGTACTGTATTTTACTTACACTGAACAGATCTATGCTTTCAGCATAGATCTGTTCAGCACCATGGACAGCAGGACACCTGAGCAGGCGTCCTGTTGTCATGGGAACCTTCCCCGTCTGCTCAGTTATGGTCAGAACTGCGCAGACGGGGAAGGGTAAGGACGGGGCTCTGGGGGGGCTGTCTGGGGGCACAGCAGCCCCCCGATCGGAGAGTGAGGGAGCTCCCTTTTACTGTTAACCTTTTCCATACAGCGGTCCGTACAGACCGCTGTATGGAAAGGGTTAAACGGCTGACATCGCATCAACGATGTCAGCCGTTTATACCAGGGTGCCAGCAATGTGCTGGCACCCTGGTATACCCACTGTACACCAACGATTATTCAATGGGAGGCGGACGGGGGATCACGATCCCGCCTGCCGCACCGCCCGCCTCCCGCAACGCCCCCACCGCCTGCGACACCCCCCCTGCACCACCCGCTGCCATCAAATCATGCAGGGGTGCAGGGGGGGTGTACTATATTGATTTTAGACACTCTAAAGTTTCTGATCCCCGCGGTCAGGGACCGCGGGGATCAGAAACTGCAAATAGCGCAGCAAACCGCAGGTCTGAATTGACTTGCGGTTTGCTGCGATCGCCGACACGGGGGGGGTCACATGACCCCCCCTGGCGTTTTAACAGGATGCCGGCTGAATGATTTCAGCCGGCATCCTGTTCAAATTAACCCCTGCGGTGCCGGAATGCCGATTTTAAAGTCAGGACGTACCGGTACGTCCTTGGTCCTTAAGGACTCGGGAAATAGGGCGTACCGGTACGTCCTATGTCCTTAAGGGGTTAAATATATTCGTTTAAATATTTTCTCCTCTTTTACCTTGTTGATTCCCTTTATGTATTTAAAAGTTTATATCCCCTCTGTCTCGTCTGTCTTCTAAGCTATATATGTTAAAGTCTTTTAATCTTTCCTGGTAAGTTGTATCCTGCAATCCATGTACTAGTTTAGTAGCTCTTCTCTGAACTCTCTCCAAAGTATTAATATCCTTCTGGAGATATGGTCTCCAGTACTGAGTACAATACTCCAAATTAGGTCTCACTAGTGCTCTGTAGAGCGACATGAGCATCTCCCTCTTTCTACTGTTAATGCTTCTCCCTATACACCTAAGCATTCTGCTAGCATTCTCTGCTGCTCTATGACATTGTCTTCTGAAATAATGACCCCTAAATCCCTTTCCTCAGATACTGAGGTTGGGACTGTATCACTGATTTTATATTCTGTTTTTTGGTTTTTACGCCCCAGGTGCATCATCTTGCACTTATCAACATTAAATTTTAGTTGACAGATTTTTGACCATTTCTCTAGTTTTCCTAAATTCTTTTCCATTTGGTGTATCCCTCCAGGAACATCAACCCTGTTACAAATCTTTGTCATCAGCAAAAAGACACACCTTACCATCGAGGCCTTCTGCAATTTCGCTGATAAAGATATTAAACAATATGGGTCCTAGAACAGATCCCTGAGTTACCCCACTGGTGACTAGACCATGGTCTGAATATACTCCATTAACTAGAACCTTCTGTTGTCTGTCCGTCAGCCACTGCCTAATCCATTCAACAATATGGGAGTCCAAGCTCAAAGACTGCAATTTTTTGATAAGCCTTCTATGTGGGACAGTATCAAAAGCCTTACTAAAGTCTAGATAAGTGATGTCTACTGCACCTCCGCCATCTATTATTCTAGTCACCCAATCAAAAAAATCTATAAGATTAGTTTGACATGATCTCCCTGAAGTAAACCCATGCTGCTTTTCATCTTTCAATCCAGGGGATTTTAGATGTTCCACAATCATCTCCCTAAGTATGGTTTCCATTAATTTCCCCACTATTGGTATCAGGCTTACTGGGGCATAGTTGCCTGATTCCTCCCTACTACCTTTCTTGTGAATGGGCACAACATTTGCTAATTTCCAATCTTTTGGGACGACTCCTGTTACAAGTGATTGATTAAATAAATCTGTTAATGCTTTTGCTAGTTCACCGCTAAGCTCTTTTAATAGCTTTGGGTGTATCCCATCAGGCCCCTGTGACTTATTTGTATTAATTTTAGACAGCTGACTTTGAACCGCTTCCTCTGTAAAGACACATGCATCAAAAGATTCATTAGTCTTCATTCCTAACTGAGGTCCTTTTCCTTAATTTTCCTTTGTAAAAACTGAACAGAAGTTTTCATTGAGGCAGTCAGTTAGTTCTTTATCTTCTTCCATACACCTTCCCTCTTTTGTTTTTAATTTGATAATTCCTTGTTTTAGTTTCCTTTTTTAATTTATGTATCTGAAGAATGTCTTATCACCTTTTTTCACTGACTGAGTTAATTTCTCTTCTGCCTGTGCTTTAGAACTTATTTATAACTTGTTTGGCCTCTCTCTGCCTAATCTTATAAATTTCCCTGTCATCCTCATTTTTATTTTATTTTTTATAATTACTAAATGCTATCTTTTAGTTTTTAATGATTTTGGCCACTTCTGCTGAGTACCACAGTGGTCTCTTCCTTTTTTTTTGCTTTTACTGACTAGCCTAATGCAAGTATCTATTGCATTCAATAGTGCCACTTTTAAGTAGTCCCATTTCTCCTGGACTCCATTGAAACTGTTCCAATCTGACTCGTATACCTCTAATCTCATTTTAGAAAAGTCAGTTTTTCTAAAATCTAAAACTTTTGTTTTTGTGTGGTGTGAGTCACTGTACTTATAGTAAACCACACTGACTAATGATCACTAGATCCCAAGCTTTCCCCTACAGTAATATCAGATACCAAATTCCCATTTGTGAATACTAAATCTAAAATGGCCTCCTTCCGGGTTGGCTCCTCAACTACTTGCTGTAGAGATAATCCCAGTAGGGAATTTTGAATATCTGTACTCCTGGCAGAACTAGCTATTTTGGTTTTCCAGTTTAGATCAGGAAGATTAAAGTCTCCCATAATGATAACTTCCCCTTTTAATGTAATTTTAGCTATTTCCTCAACTAGTAGATCATCTAATTCTTTGTCTTGGCCAGGTGGTCTATATATCACACCTACAAGAGTTACCTTATGATTATCAAGCTGCAACGTAACCCAAACTGACTCTAAATTTGTCTCGCTAACTTGCATTAGATTAGATTTTATGCTATCTTTCACATACAGGGCCACCTCTACCCCTTTTTTGCCTTCTCTGTCTTTCCTATATAGAGATAACCCTGGTATTGTTATATCTAAGTCATTACTCCCATTGAACCACTTCTCAGTAACATCCACTAAATCTATATTCTCAGATGCCATTATAGACTAAAGTTCATTAATCTTATTCCCTAAACTGCAAGCATTTGTAGACAAGACTCTGAGCTTGTAATTTCTTAACCTATGTGCTGGAATCTTCTGGCATTGTTCCGGGGGGCAGTTGGACTGCAGGATTATCACTATTTCCCCCCCTTTCCTTAACATGAATGAGACACAAAGCCAAACCCTTGGTTCAGACACCATTCACCAAGCCATACATTGAATTCAGTAATGTGCATCTGCCTGTCATGCTGAAGATTATGCACAGGCAAAACTGCCGAGAATGAAACAGTCGATGCAACCTCCCGTATATCATTACCAAGTATGTGAAAAGCTTCCTTCACCTTTGAAACCTTCCGTCACCTTTGAAACATTGCAAGCCAGATCATTTGTCCCAAGATGGACAATAACATCCACCTCCCTTTCCTGCTTTGCTTGCCTAACAATATTAAGGATATGTCATCTGTCCCTGCTAGCGGTAGCACCAGGGAGACATCTCACAAAACCATTTTCCTCAAACTTCACACTTCTTATGATAGAATTGCCTAGCAACAGCTGCTTACTATCAGTCCTCACCTTATCCTTTTTGTCTTTGGCCGCAGTCTTGCATACTTTAGGCATAAGAAATTACAACAATTCCTGCACAGAACCAGGTCTGCCATAACCAGGTCTGTCATTTTAAAGAGGGTAAAGATTTTAAACAAACAAATCTTGCTTTTTCTTAGATTGTATCCACCTCCAGATTACCTCCTGAGTATCTCCTGAATATTTCCAATGCGCATATAAATGCTGCACTTTGAGAATGCTGCATGCTATAATTAGGCAAGCTAATACTATGTTGCTATATATACACAAAAGCTCCTCCCCCAACAACAAATTTAACACCTTAATCACCCTATGCTCATTTTAAATCAGACAATAGCAAAAACCTGTCTAACAAATTCCTTACCTGTTCTGAAGCAGAGTGTCTGAGTAGCCACCAAAAACACAGCTGAAGTTCTGCTACAGTGGAAAAGCTCTAAGTTGGTCTACTGATTATCTCCAATGCACTTATAAATGCTGCACTTTGAGAATGCTGCAAGCTATAATTAGGCAAGCTAATACTATGTTGCTATATATACACAAAAGCTCCGCCCCAACAAAAAAATTAACACCTTAATCACCCTATTCTCATTTGCAATCAGACAATAGCAAAAACCTGTCTAACAAATTCCTTACCTGTTTTGAAGTAGAGTGTCTGAGTAGCCACCAAAAACACAGCTGAAGCTCTGCTGTTCTGAAGCAGAGTGTCTGTGTAGCCACCAAAAACACAGCTGAAGTTCTGCTGTTCTGAAGCAGAGTGTCTGAGTAGCAACCAAATACAAAGCTGAAGTTCTGAAGCAGAGTGTCTGAGTAGCCACCAAAAACTCATCTGAAGTTCTGCTACAGTGGAAAAGCTCTAAGTTAATCTCCTGAATATCTCCAATGCACTTATAAATGCTGCACTTTGAGAATGCTGTAAGCTATAATGACTTGTGGTGCACCATGATATCCTTTGAGAGCAGTAGAGTGAAGTCAATGGAACACCTGTAGATTTACATCTGGCTCGTAGCCCAATGTCATGCAAACACCTTCTGATGGTATGTGTAGACACTGTTTGCTGCCCTAGGCTTGGGATGTGGCATTCAATTTCACTGATAGCACAGAATAGATCACTACACGCCATTCTTCTAATGAGACTATTCATCCGTGCAGAGGTTTGCCTCTGTAGACCTATTGCTGTCCTTCCAGTTCATTGTTGTTCTCCCATATGCCACAGATTGGAGCTAGGTGCTTGAAAGCAACACCTCAATTTGCATAATCTTATGGCTTGTCCTTCTTGGTGTTGCGATTTCAATGTTTAGTACAGAGTGTATATTCACATTGATTTAGGTAATTATCAAAATGCAGGAACATTGTATTATTTACATTGTGATACACTAAGTATAGTTCATTTTCCATTTAATACATTTTATAGAAAATTGTAACCTATATTAAATAGACATGTAAATGGATGAATGGTTTACAAATAAACTTGTACTTAGATATTTTTATACTCATATTTTATACTTTTAAAACATGGATTTTTTATATCATGCCACATTGAGGATGTTTAAATAACTTTTGTAAGGACACGCTAGAAAGGATTAGAAAATATGACATGTACTGCAAGATAAAATATAGCTCTCAGATGGTATTTTTCAATTTTACTTAAGAAAACACAATGGGAACTAAAAAGTCTATTTTGAGGAAAAGGTCATTACATTTCTCCAAGGGTAAAATCACATACCATCAAGTCTGAATGCAGAGAGAGTGACCCTGGAGCAGATGGGTTGCACATGTTACCTGGGCTCTGTGATGAATGAGAAGTTCAACTGCTGTCATGAAATCTGCAGGAGTCTAGCAATTTCTTTCTGAAGTATCCTCTATCTGAAACAGAATTCTAAAGAGGAGAGCAACACAAATGAGCCAAAAATGCTAAAATAGAATATTAACAATTGTTGCTATAGCAATAGACAAAATTCTACAATAACAATGCAGATTAGGGGGCTCACCGGAATATAGCTCAGCCTGCTATTCCACCTAGCAGTTGCAATAAAATTATAACCCATTGGCCGGCTCTATAATATGATATTATTTAATCTCTTTAAAAACAGTGTACATATAATTATATACCATACTTTAATTACAATAAATCCCTATTTCATAAAACACAATAAACTATAAAGACTTAAAATAATACTATAATAATATAGGATTTGTGTGTATTCATTTATCATAACACAAAATATAGTCACGGTCCTGCTAATTGCGTAGCTCACGCAATATAAGCAATGTATCTTATGTTGATGTTAGTTCGTTCAAGGTAGCATTCATAGTTAATTTTGTCTGAACTTATTGTATCTTATTGTGGCCGTATTTGCAGAGTCATGATTTAATGATTCCTGGAGTTGCCGTTTAGTGGTTAGTTTCTATATGGACGACGCGTTTATTATCGCAAGTTACTATGTTTGTTACTTAGTTACTCAATTTCATGAATAATGCAGACAGTCATACGTAATGGTCTAGTGAATAATGGTATTGTCAGCTTACCAGATTTCCAGTGTTGTTGTAGATTTAGATAACAGTTAATACATACAAGGCTTTGTTTGTATGAATCGCTCTGCTGCTCAGGCCGCTTGTATTCGCGCTGAGTATGCGCGTTGCTGCCAGCACCTAACACTTGGCGCATGCGAGTTGTATGTCTTTAAAAAGCCGATCATGTTCCATAGCTTCAGGTTTACTCCTTAATACAGGACCTTGCATTCTTAAATTTTTGCTGTCTTTTATCTCTCCTAGATGCCTTTTGAAACCCTCATAGGTTTCTTCCTCAGTGGTCAAAAAAGTAATAAGAAGAGGGGATGAAATTGTGACTCATATAAAGGTAGTAAGATCACTGGTATGTATGGTGTTTTGCCCGACATGGTTGATAGACATCCCCTTGTTTGTATGTACCTCCGGTGAGGGGGTCCCAGGGGTTCCTCGGAGGGGGAACCACAAGTCAGCAAGCAGTAGTTGTTCAACCCAGTCGTTGTGGCAGGTAAATGCTGTTTTTCCAGTCATTTTGCATTGGGCTCTTACCCACTGCTATGTGTTTTTTCGCTTGCTGTCTGCTCCTTCCTAATTGCTAGGCCTGTGTGAGACTCCGGTTCATCCGTGTCATGAATGAACCAGTCGTCTCTTATTCCTGAGTCCTATTTCAGGGATCAATAGGGTCAGAAGGACCCAGGTTCCAGAGTATGAGCCCTCTACCATCGAGGTCAGCTCATACAGTTAGGAAGTCAGGGGTAGGATGAGGGTGGAGTTAGGAGGTATCCTGCTCCCCTTATCCTGGTATCCAGGCCTAGTTGCTTTCCCAAATTTCCTACATTCTATGGGGGGGGAGTTCCCCACTGTGGCAATAATGTTTAAAAAATAACAAACACTTTATAGTCCAATACAGGGTTTGGATATGAACACCGGCAGGACTCAGTTCGGCTCAGGTGTTAGTGATCGTACAACCTTTATATAAGTCACAATTTAGTCCCCTGTTCAAATTACCTTTTTGACTACTGAGGAAGAAACCTATGAGGGATTTGAAACATGTCTGGGAGAGAAAAAACACAGCAAAAATTAAAGAACGAAAGGTCCTTTATCAAGGAGTAATACTGATGTTTTTCAGTTTCCCTGGTTAAAATATGAGCATAAATCAAGGTGGAAACCCAAAAAATGTAATCTTCACTTTTTCATAATCTTCACAGAATATTCTAAAGTGTGACATCCAGTGTATCTTCAGCATCTTGTGATTAAAACACTTTAGTTTTTAACACTGGAATTATAGCATTATAGTACATAGCATTACAAACCAAAAGACACATAACCAAATTGCTCTAATCATACAAAAAAATTCACATCTATATCTGGGCAAACTCAGTCACCGCAGTATATGTGATATACTAAAACCAACAAAAAAGCCAGTGCATTATAGGCCACAATATTATAATAAAAATATCATCTTGATAAGACAAATCATAATAATAAACACACATAAAATACTGTGTTAATGCAATGAAGCACAGCACAGACAGGACAAAAGCCCTTTCCCCACAGACACAGCAATAAATTATATGAGGTAGTTTGTAACACCAGAAGGGTAAAACCTCAGCTACAAAAAATACAATGCTTTATTAATGTACACTGATATAAAATAGTGCATACACGAGGATAACTATCATATATATTGTATTGTGATTAACCATACTACTGTGCTTCATTGCATTAACACAGCATTTTATGTGTTTTTATTATTCTGAGTTGTGTTATAAATATTATATTTTGCATTACAATATTGTGGCTTTAGCACATAGCATTATCTAATATTCTGACATTGTCAAGATATGGAACTGGCAATTGGCTGAGCATACATGTTATATTATATGTATATTACTATATACAGTATACATGTTACATATACATATTACATTACCTATATTATTATATACAGTGTGTATAAGTCCACAATTTTGTTTACATTTTCAGTCCAAACAGCCTTTAAAGAGGTTTTCCTTCCAGCAGCGAGCAGGTGTAATTATAACTCCGACGCTCCGTTCACTTCAAGTGTATACGTGGGAGCCATCTTATTGAAGTGAATAAGACGGAGCAACTGCAATTATACCTGCATGTCGATGGCGAGCAGGTATATAGTTTCATAAGCATGTTATGATCTTTACAGTAGTGGGTTTGGGGTACTTACGTTGTTTTACAATATTTTTTATACATAATATTGCATAATGTATTGCAACTTTGACAATGCCAGATGATGCTTATCCTCCATGCCTGTCTGATGTTTGTATATGTTTCAAAGACTCTTAAAGACCCCCATACACATAAGAGAAAAGATGGCAGAATCCAACCATATGGACCGCCTAATGTTTGATGGTGCCCGGTGAGGTACCATTTGTTGATACCCTGAATGCAATGTAAAGTTCTTAAAAAAAAGTATTAATACCCTTTGAACTTTTCCACATTTTCCACATTAGAACCACAAATGTAAATGTATTTTATTGGGACATTTTTTACAAATAATCTAACCCTGATTTATACTTCTCCACAACGTTATCCCTGACCTTTCTGGTGTGTTCCTTGGTTTTCATGATGCTGTTTGATCACTAATGTTCTCTAACAAACCTCTGAGGCCTTCACAGAACAGCTATAATTATACTGAGAATATATTACTGTCACGGCTGAGGATGGGGGAAACCCTCAGCCGTGAGATGCCAGGTGTTGTAGTGGCTACTCGGCCATGAGAACAGGATAGGGAGCAGGTCACCTCCTACAGCGTCCCTATCCTGACCCTAACTCCTAACTTGCATGGGCCGACCTTTGAGGTAGGAGGACCCATGCGCAGGAACCTCGGAGCCCTATCTTACCCTCCGCAGATCCCTGCGCTAGGAGCTGGGTAAGATGACCTACTCCTCCTTGACACGGAGGAGCAGGAGTCTCAATGGCCAAGCTGTTGGGAAGAGGGGAACAGAAACAACAATACGGAAATGGCAGGCGAACAACAAGTTCACCAACCTGCCACAGCCTTGCTGACTGGATCCCTACACAAACAAGGATCCAGAACCGTATGCTGCACAGAAACATATAAAGGTCCCAACAGAAACAACTTGCTACAACACACACAGAAAGACATAGGCATACAACTATACATTTTGACCATAACATAGACCTATGACCACAGTGGTGGCTCTCACAGGCAGAATGGGAAACACAGGAGGCTGCTCCAGCTAGCAAGGCTGCAGCAACCTACTGAACCCTGCCAACGCCTCAGACTATATAGGCCAAGAAGCCACACCCACAGTCGGACACACCCAGTGACATCACACACACACACACTGGGAAGGGAGTTAACCCTACAAACACCACAGAAGGGAAACTCACATAAAAGGGAAAGTGTCCAACAGAACACACTGTGGCTGTTACCGCTGGCAACGACATGGGTGGCAGCCGTCCAGGGAGTCAGCCCGAGGGCCGGGACAGTGCCACCACATGTACACAACAACCAAACGTTGCCACGGGCAACCACAGTGCGGGGAATGATGTCCGTGCGCACACAAACATAAAACACAGTGCACACCAGACATACAAACGTGCATACACACACAACTCCCCGGGAACCGCACACAAAGCTGATGTCCGCGGCAACCGCACTGAGGCCAACTACATTATGCCTCAGCTGCGGTTGACACAACAACCAAAACCGCGGGCAACTGTATGCGGCTCCCAAGGAGTCACGACCATAACCGTGGCCGTGACACTTACACACAGGTGGAATCAATTTACTAATTGTAACATCTGTAGGTAGGAAAAGAGATGGACAGTAAGCCCTAACCTAGAACCCAGTCCGCTTTCCCTATCTACTTGCAGTGAAAGTCCAAGAAAGCAAGACCACAACTGGTCGACAGTACCTATACTACTAAGGTGCAGAGACAGACAAACACCTAGAGACAAAGACAGAGACATATGTAAATGGGTAAGAACCAGGAGGACAATGCAGTACTAAAACAAGAGACAGAGAGTGGTCAAAGGAAGAGCCAAGGTCAAAAACACGAGCAATCCAAATCAGCACAGGAACAAGAACCAGGAACCTAGCTAGTGAGCCCAAACAAAACTATCACTGGCAC
This sequence comes from Bufo gargarizans, assembly GCF_014858855.1. NCBI lineage: Eukaryota > Metazoa > Chordata > Amphibia > Anura > Bufonidae > Bufo > Bufo gargarizans. Next base: position 97,760,128 of record NC_058080.1, read on the forward strand.
TGGTGTATGGTCAAGAAGGTATTTAAATAGAGCACTGAGTCCCTGGAACAACACCTGATAGGTGCTCCATTAGTCAGAAACACTCACACCATGTCAAGGCTGAGGATCACTTAGCTGGAGCTTGGTAACTTTGTGACACTAATTAGGTGACTTTTTAAGGCAAATGGTCACACTGGATTTTATTTAGGGGTATCAGAGTGCAGGGGGCTGAATACAAATGCACACCTCACTTTTCAGATTTTATTTTACTTATTTTTTTAAAACCGTGCATCATTTTCTTTTCACTTCACACATACTTGCTACTTTGTATTGGTGTATTGGTCTATCATTATAACAAAATACATTTAAGTTTGTGGGTGTAATGTGAAAAAAATGTGTAAAGGTTCAAGGGGTATGAAAACTTTTTCTAGGCACTGTATAAATAGTGTAATGTGCAGTGCCATATATTCAATAGTTTTTTCAATAGTAGTGCCACACAATGCACAACCGCCATATAATAAGAACATAATGTTACAGTTCCAGGTAAGCTAATAAAATTTAATCTACAGAGTCTGACAGTATTGTTATACAATTATAATGACAAATTATATTGGTCCCAAGCCTTGGGTTCCAGGTCATATGTGATGCCTTCTTCAGTAGGGGCAGCTGATGCATTTTATGTAACATATTAAGTTCATACTATCTTTTTATAAAATAAAATAACAGATATTATGATGTAAATTTGTCAGACTTCACAGTCACTAGGGTCTGTTGGGTCCGGTTGGTGCCTGTCAAGCACTGTCATTATTTTTATTTAGTTTTTATGTTCCTATGATAGAACGTAAAAATGGAAATACATGTGAAGATGTGAATTTAGCCTAATGCATCATGACATTTGCTTTAGGAGGAAAAAAAGTATCAATCCTAATAACACCCTTTAAGTTGTTAAGTTGGGCATGTAGCTTTACCAAGAACAGCCAACACACTGTGTATACCAGCACCATACAAGTCTACAGGAAACAGAGTTGGTTACAAGAGTCTTTATTTTGCAAACTATACATAAACTGTATAAAAGAAAATGCATTTTCTCAGTTATACATAAGATAAACATTAAATTCCGTCAAGAATACTTTTTAATTCAAATTTACTCTTTTTTGTTGCAATAATGCAAAAATGAAAATAAACATTTCCAGGGGATCGACTTGGAAAGTAACAGCCCAACTGTTCTGAAACACAGAGTTGTTCCCAGGTTATTATGGATATATGACTGTATACAAGAAGGTAGTGGAGTTTTATTAGAGTTCTTCACAATGAAACAACATGCCAACATAAATATAGTGATTAAAGTAAGCTTTATACTCTTAAGGATTAAATGCAAAGGTACACAGTAATCATAAGCATTATCCATTTCACATGGCAGCTACATAACAATAAAAAGGGGCACACACCTGATTCCCAGCAGCTCTATGGTAAATAGATAAAATGTTTGTTTAGCTCATGCCTAGTAATAATCTCTTTAAATTCATTGTTCAAGGCACCCACATAATGCTTTTATCCATAAACTACAGAGGATGAAATCTAAATGTCAAATACAATTCCGATGTTTGTCTTGTCAGCCTCTTTGGCCTGTTTTGACCAGCAAACTTAGCAAGCTTTAAGCCTTATGCACGTAGCCATATAACAGCTCCATTAATAGATTGATGTCTCTCACGCTTAGCAATCTGGGAGAATTAAATCCTCTCATGTTCCACTGGATGGAGTATCATACAGATATTCTTCCCTAGAACTATTGACTCTAGATGAAAATACTATCCATTGTGAAGAGATGTGTGCTGCCACACGGACTCCTTGCTCACAGACGTGTGCATGAACCCCAAAGGTCAGTAATAGTACTTTGAGTCTAATGGTATTTAGTAAAAGTTTTGAGGGGTTGGGGTTTAGCAACCCTCATCACCATTGAATCTAGTTTTCCAAGTTTAAATAGCAACATTGCAAAGAGTTCAAATATGCTGTCGTAATATTTGTTGGTTAACAGAAAATCAAATAATACATTTTGGAGAAATTGAAGAATATATTGTAGTTATTCTATATATGTTACCTAATTCCTCAGCCCAAAAAACTTTTGACCTTAAATACGAATTAATGGGATGAATGTGCTTACTGAAAAAATATATATTTTTGGAATGAGTTGCAAGGCACACTGTTCCTGAGCATTGTAGACAGACCCCCTCAACTGCCTTTAGTAACTGTGTTGGTACCTATATGTTTGAACTTTGTGCTCCTATTTGCATCCGATTTTAATAATACGTGTCATATATGACTATAATAAAAATATACTGGATTTAAGTACATAGTAAACGTGGTTGGTTCTATAAAGCTAGATCTCTCTCGCATTAGCTGTGGTTTGGGCTACACATTTTTATACTTCAGGGTGTATGCTTGTATGAGAAGACAAAGAGCCACAGGTTGCTGAAGCCTACCCTAACCCCATAAACTGGTTTTGTAACTAATATTGAAAGAGAACATACTTCCAGAATTTATGTAATAATGTAATTTATGTTTTTAACATTTAGGATGTCCAAGAATATTTGTATTAATTCATATATGTATTTCTTAACCACAGGAGAAATAATACATATATAGTGGACCTTTTTAGTAATTATAATTGCAGATGACAGCACAAATATATTTAGTTATTTAGATAATTAGTCTTTTCATCCTAATCCCAGCCATCACAAATCATGGTTCCTCTTATGTTGCCTTCAGGCAGAGCAATGCTGATTATGTGGTTCAGCTAACACTCTTAGAATATCTGAGTTACCTATAGTATATGTGTTCTCATGCTGATTGACTAACCAAATCCATACAATGCTTCTAAAATAAAAGCTGAAAAGTAAAATAATAAATCTGAAAGCTGATTAAACAAACACATTTCTGCATAATCTGAGGGAAGATGTAAACACAAATATGTAAATGTTTTACTTCCATAGTTACTCTTAGACATAGGTCTTACTTTGATTTGGAATATTTTCTTTTCCATCTAGAAAACCCACAGATGTCCAAGTCACAACCAACGTCTTAAACTATATTTTACTACCATGTTGTATGGGTATGAGTTGCTTTTCTTCAGGTTATACTTCCAACATGTTGACTTCTTGCTAAAAGCATATAAAAGCTCAAACGCACATAAATGAAACAAAAGTCTATAACTCCAGCCTTACTTGGTATGATCATACAAAATATACATGATTTCTGTTGTTTATTTTGTTTTTAGTTTGAAATCCTTTTATCTTGGCGGTGGCATGAGCAAAAGGTATTTCCTAATGTCTTTTCTTTTAGACGCGAAAAATATAATGAATTTGTTTTATGTCATGTCAAATATATCCATTCTCATCTTCTTCATCGTCATCATCTCCCCCTTCATCCTCATCATCGTCATCAATCTCATCTTCGTCATTCATCATTTCTTCATCATCCTCATCATCAGACCAGTCATGAAAGTCCCCACTTCCAAAATCTCCTGATGTTTCTGAATCTGCGCCTGTCATTAAATACATTATGACAAATGAATGTTTTGTGTTGTGTAACATTTAACAAAATCCAGGAAATTGAAACATGTTTTGTATGTGTGACTTACAAAGAACACATCTTATCTGGAATACCACACTACATGAAGGAAAATGTATCTGGACCTTTTGGCACTCAGCCAGCAATTAACCAACTTCTTTTCTTGGTCTTGTAGGGCTCATGCACATGGTAGAGTTGCATGTGTTGTGCCTGTATGTCAGTACATGATCGGGAAGATATATATATATATATATATATATATATATATATATATACACTGTATCTCTTAGTGTCCTTTATTTATCAAAAAAGGTAGAACACATCAAGGTATTTGGATAAAAACTTTAGACCTTTTTGGCATATACAGTGTCTTTCATACACCAAAAAGGACTAAGGTTTTTATTATCCTAATATCTTAATGTGTTTTACCTTTTTGATAAATAAAGCACACTAACACACACATATATATATATATATATATATATATATATATATAGATATATATATATATACACACTGAAAAAAAATATAAACGCAACACTTTCGGTTTTGCTCCGATTTTGGATGAGCTGAACTCTAACTCTAAGATCTGAAACATTTTCTACATACACAAAAGATCCATTACTCTCAAATATTGTTCACAAATCTGTCTAAATCTGTGTTACTGAGCACTTCTCCTTTTCCGAGATAATCCATCCCACCTCACAGGTGTAGCATATCAAGGTGCTGATTAGACAGCATGAATATTGCACAGGTGTGCCTTAGACTGCCCACAATAAAAGGCCACTCTGAAATGTGCACAGTTTTGCCTTACTGGGGGGGGGGGGATCATAAAACAAGTCAGTATCTAGTGTGGCCACCATTTGCCTCACACAGTGCAACACTTCTACTTAGCATAGAGTTGATGAGATTGTTGATTGTGGCCTGTAGAATGTTGGTCGACTCCTCTTCAATAGTTATGCGAAGTTGCAGAATATTGGCAGGAACTGGAACATGCTGTCGTATACGCAGATCCAGAGCATCCCAAACCTGCTCAATGGGTGACAAGTCCGGTGAGGATGCTGGCTATGCAAGAACTGGGATGTTTGAAGCTTCCAGGAATTGTGTACAGATCCTTGCAATAAGGGGCCCTGCATTATCATGCTGCAACATGAGGTGATAGTTGTGGATGAATGGCACAACAATGGGCCTCAGTATCTCGTCATGGTATCTCTGTGCATTCAAAATGCCATCAATAAAATGCACCTGTTTTTGTTGTCCATAACATATGCTTGCCCATACCATAACCCCACCGCCACCATGGGACCCTCGATCCACAACATTGAAGTCAGCAAACCGCTCACCCACACAATGCCACACATGCTGTCTGCAATCTGCCTTGAACAGTGAAAACCGGGACTTATCCATGAACAGAATGCCTGTCCAATGTGCCAGAGACCGTTGAATGTGAGCATTTGCCAACTCAAGTCGTTTAGGAAGACAAACTGCAGTCAGATCCAGACCTCGATTTGGACGACGAGCATGCAGATGAGCTTTCCTGAGATGGTTTCTGACAGTTTGTCCAGAAATTCTTTGGTTATGCAAACCGATTGTTGCTGCAGCTGTCACGATCATGGAGGTGAACATGCTGGATGTGGAGGTTCTGGGCTGGTGTGGTTACACATGGTCTGCGGTCGTGAGGCTCGTTAAATGTGCTGACAAATTATATGAAACACCTTTGGAGATGGTTTATGGTAGAGAAATGAACATTTATTGCACGGGCAACAGCTCTGGTAGACATTCCTGCAGTCAGCATGCCAATTGCACGCTCCCTCAAACATTGTGACATCTGTGGCATTGTGCTATGTGATCAAATTGCACATTTCAGAGTGGCCTTGATATGCCACACCTGTGAGGCGGGATGGATCATCACTAACACAGATTTAGACAGATTTAGACAGATATTTATTTTTGAGTTCAGCTCATACAAAATGGGAGCAAAACCAAAAGTGTTGCGTTTATATTTTTGTTCAGTGTATAAATATATATATATATATATATATATATATATATATCATCATATATTGATACATATGGTTTACATGGATAGTGGAAATCCATATTAATTGAGATTAAGACTAGCCACTATATTGTTCATATTAAGTGACTGTACCTGTATGTTAGTACACACAGCCCCTACAGCTCCATGTGCTGATGTGTGGTACTGTAATATATGACATTTGATAGAGCATGCCACTCAAGCGTGTAGCTAAAGGCTCATGGGCCCTAGTGCAAAAGTTAAACTTGGGACCCTCTTCCCTCAGTGCTTTGTGGCCATAGCGCATAGCCTTCTGCCTGAGGCAAAAATTGAAACAGCACTGCCCCACCATGCCAAATTCTTGACCTAATCTCTTCCCTCCAGCCAGAGGACTAACTTGAGCATTCTGGGCTTCAGTCCAAAATCTATAACAGAATGCTCCTAGCATGTCTAATTACAAACCGGATTCCAAAAAAGTTGGGACACTATACAAATCATGAATAAAAACTGAATGCAATGATGTGGAGGTGCCAACTTCTAATATTTTATTCAGAATAGAACAAAAGTTTAAACTGAGAAAATGTACCATTTTAAGGGAAAAATATGTTGAATCAGAATTTCATGGTGTCAACAAATCCCCAAAAAGTTGGGACAAGGCCATTTTCACCACTGTGTGGCATCTCCCCTTCTTCTTACAACACTCAACAGACGTCTGGGGACCGAGGAGACCAGTTTCTCAAGTTTAGAAATAGGAATGCTCTCCCATTCTTGTCTAATACAGGCCTCTAACTGTTCAATCGTCTTGGGCCTTCTTTGTTGCACCTTCCTCTTTATGATGCGCCAAATGTTCTCTATAGGTGAAAGATCTGGACTGCAGACTGGCCATTTCAGTACCCGGATCCTTCTCCTACGCAGCCATGATGTTGTGATTGATGCAGAATGTGGTCTGGCATTATCTTGCTGAAAAATGCAGGGTCTTCCCTGAAAGAGATGACGTCTGGATGGGAGCATATGTTGTTCTAGAACCTGAATATATTTTTCTGCATTGATGGTACCTTTCTAGACATGCAAGCTGCCCATGCCACACGCACTCATGCAACCCCATACCATCAGAGATGCAGGCTTCTGAACTGAGCGTTGATAACAACTTGGGTTGTCCTTGTCCTCTTTGGTCCGGGTGACATGGCGTCCCAGATTTCCAAAAAGAACTTTGAATCGTGACTCGTATGACCACAGAACAGTCTTCCATTTTGCCACACTCCATTTTAAATGATCCCTGGCCCAGTGAAAACGCCTGAGCTTGTGGATCTTGCTTAGAAATGGCTTCTTCTTTGCACTGTAGAGTTTCAGCTGGCAACGGCGGATGGCACGGTGGATTGTGTTTACTGACAATGGTTTCTGGAAGTATTCCTGAGCCCATTCTGTGATTTCCTTTACAGTAGCATTCCTGTTTGTGGTGCAGTGTCGTTTAAGGGCCCAGAGATCATGGGCATCCAGTATGGTTTTACGGCCTTGACCCTTACGCACAGAGATTGTTCCAGATTCTCTGAATCTTCGGATGATGTTATGCACAGTTGATGATGATAGATGCAAAGTCTTTGCAATTTTTCGCTGGGTAACACCTTTCTGATATTGCTCCACTATCTTTCTGCGCAACATTGTGGGAATTGGTGGTCCTCTACCCATCTTGGCTTCTGAGAGACACTGCCACTCTGAGAAGCTCTTTTTATACCCAATCATGTTGCCAATTGACCTAATTAGTGTTAATTGGTCTTCCAGCTCTTCGTTATGCTCAAATTTACTTTTTCCAGACTCTTATTGTTACTTGTCCCAACGTTTTTGGGATTTGTTGACACCGTGAAAATTTGAATCAACGTATTTTTCCTTTAAAATGATACATTTACTCGGATTAAACGTTTGATCTGTCATCTACGTTCTATTACAAATAAAATATTGACATTTGCCATCTCCACATCATTGCATTCAGTTTTTATTCACAATTTGTTTAGTGTCCCAACTTTTTGGGAATCCGGTTGGTATAAGAAACAAGGGTCTTTGGGCTCCCTCAGGATCCTGGGCCTGGTAGCAACTGCTACCTTTGCACCCCCAATAGCTATGCCCTTGACGTCACTATATTTAATATATCAATGCCTGGGTATGCCTCTGTATGAAATAGGAGCCATATGGAAGAAAATACGGCCCCAAAAACTTTTCATGTGCACTGTATTACATTTCAACTCAGAGTATGGATGCAGCTATAATGCAGGTGTGTTTATAAGGCCCAAGGTTGGCACAACATAGTCCATTATTCAATGTCAAAAGGTTCAGAGACTTTCTCATCTACATTGTGCAAAACAATGGTCATCTTATTATGTATACGAGAGACTAAACATACATACATTTCAAGATTAAAACCCCTATAATCTAATAATTTTGTAATCCAAATAATTTATCAAGTTTTACAAAACTGATATTGAATTTTTTCATTTTCTGAAGCTGCACAACTGGACAAACAAGGGCCAGAAGTAGCAGCACACTGCTATGTGCAAAGACACATGTAAATACTGGAAACATGAATAAATGTAAATTGAATCGCTGCTATAATTTACTACATATGATAATTGTGTTGGGCTCATCTAGTAGCGGCAAGGTGGTTTCCAACAGATGGGACCTACACTAATAGACTTGATGCTCCTTGTTTTTTTGCCTACAAAATTCAGGGCAAAGTAGAATCCAGCTATATCATACTCTGATCAGGAACCCTGGGCAGGTGGGCAGGAGTTCATGGTCCAAATAGGGGAAGCCACTCCCCTAAATGTACAATTAAAAAAATAAAGTTGTCCCTGGTAGATGGTCCCGACATTTACATTTATTCATATTTCTAGTGACTGCATGTGTTTTCGGCATAGCAGTGTGTTGCTATTTGTAGTCCTTGTTTGCTTTTACATTACAGCCATGGTAGTTTGTACCTGAACCCTTTTTTCCCATTTTTTTTCGAGATACTGCTGTAACTTTGTTTTTTGCATTCTTGGCTGCCCCGATTTGGACCATGCACTCACTGCCCATCTCCCCAGGGGTTCTAATCAGAGTATAATATAACTGGATTCTACACTTTTCTGAATTAAGTAGGCCAAAAGCCCAGGAGAGGTAGTATAAAAGTGTAGGTCCCATCTGTTGGAATCCACTTTGTCGCTGGTAGAGTCTGACACAATTTAGATAAAAATGTTTCGCAAAGAGGTTCTAATTTTCATAGTAAGTAGTAGTAACAGTAATGCAATTTATATCTATTAATGTTTCCAATGTGTGCATGTGTTTTTGTGCACTGCAGTATGCTGATACTTGTAGTCCTTGTTTGCTTTTACACTGTAACCATGGTAGCATGCAACTGAACCCTTTTTTCATATTTTTGAAGGTATATTTATGCAGTTTCTTTTTTTTTAATTTACATGACACAATTGGGCAGATATATATTAAGATAGGTTTGTTTTTGTGCCAAAATATGCCTGCGCCATTTTTAGTTTGTGACACAATGCACCATAGGGCTTTATATAAATCAGAATGCTATGCCACTTTTTCTATCACCTTGGAGCTGGTATAGTTTTTATCCAAAATGCGGCAAAAACTGTCAAGACTGCAACAAAACGGTGCAAATTAGGTGCAGACAAAAATTTGGTTTTAAAAAGACTTCAGTCTAGCATGTCATAAATGAAAGAAAATTGTAGCATATGCAGTTCATATATTTGGTACAGCAGGCATGAGAAATATCTACCCAATATGTATGTATATACATAATATCTTGGTTGGAATAAAAAAAATCAAAGACAAAGTACCACACTCTGCAGATCCCACTTTTCTGGATCCTGTTACTTCATTTCCATATCTATCAACACACCAACATTGGCCAATACTTCCATGACATTGAGCTGGTTTGTAATAGCCATCTTCATCACACGCTGGGATATAATAGCCTTAAGGATGATAATAATAATAATATAAATAATTAAACAAAGCTCCATAAAGTAAAACAGTGAACATCATAGTAGGTTATAAGTAGGATATGAAGTCTTTAAAAACTTGGCTGTAGCATAACTGATCATGTAATAACATGCTACTTTCTCCTTGTAATTTAACCCTCCAGTGTTGGAAGGCTTAGTTCTGGTTACATTGTGAAGACCGTAAAAAAGTTAATCACTAAAATACACAGTGATCTAACCTTACTCACTGTAGGTTTTTACTCGGGTCTGTAGATTTTTACTGTGGGGAAAATCTAGCCCAGGAATCTAGTATGTTAAATGTACCATTGATCCAAGATTCTTTTAATCTAGCATTAAAGCCGGTCATAATGTAAAATTCAGTCTTGTCCTATGAATTTTTTTATTTATTTAGAAATATCACTTTGACACCCTTTCAGCAAATCCAAACATGTGGTTCAATACTGTAAGAAACGTACCTGTCTGGGCTCCGGCGGTGTGATAATAAGCCTCAGCATGGCCACATTGGGAGAGGTGCGCTGCTGAGCCATGTCCCCTGGTGACGTGAAAGCATCCTTAGCAACAGAATGCAATGCTATGTTTTTCCCTGCAATGGGTGTGTGCTAGGGGAGATTAGCAGTGGGCTTATTGCTCAGCTGCTCTACAACTGTGTTCTAGTGTTTCTGACAAATGGAGCTCCATGTCATGGGCCTATCGGGTTCTGATCCAGGGACTCGACGCTCTATTTAAACCCCTTCCTGGTCATGTGCCAGTGATAGTCTCTGACTCAATAGCGGTGTTTCTGGTTCCTTGTTCCTGTGATTATTGGATTGCTTATTCCTCTGACCCATGCTTGTCTTCTGACCACTTTCTGTCTCTTGTTTGGTCCCTTGTCTGTCCCTACCTACAGTCGCAACATTATCAGTGGCCCAAAAAAAAAGACTTTGTACCTGCACTACTATGGACGCCATGGAAGCTTTAGCCTCACAGATGGAGGACATTGCTCAGTTGGTGCAGGATTTTGTTGAGAGGGTCCAACATCAGGAGTCCCATCAGACCAGTCTTCCACAACCCCGTCACCGATGTAGCCTAAGATTAAGTTCCCTAACCACTTCTCTGGTTACAATAAGGGTTTTGCAACTTTTATGGAAAGTTTCAAACTGTATTTTCGGTTGAGACCTCACTCCTGGTTAACCAAGGCACAGAGAGTTGAAATAATCATGTCTCTTTTGCAAAGTAACACCCAAGAGTGGGCATTTGCACTTCCGCCTAATTCCCCTGAACATTATTCTGTAAACAGTTTTTTTTCAGCCCTTGGTCTTCTTTATGATGAGCCTGACAAGGCAGCCTATGCTGAAAGTCAGCACTTCTCTTTAAATCAAGGCAGGTGGTCTGTCGAGGAGAATTGCTCCGAGTTTCGCAGGTGCTGTACTGCATCTGGCTGAAACCATCCATCTTAGATCACAGTTCAGACTGGGTCTCAGAGAGATCTGTTAGTCATCCAACCCCAGGGTCTTTAGACAAGGCAATGTCTCTAGCTAATCAAGTAGATCGATGTTTAAGTATAAATGTTCTGTTTCTGTCCATCTTCCTCACTTCCCTCCTCCTCACGTCTCTCAGTCTAATAAGGTGAAGGCACCAGTAGAGTCCAAAGTGCCCATGGAAGTGAGTACCATGTTTTCTCAGCAAAGGACAAAATACCACTTCAAGAAGGACCTTTGCTTCTACTGACACAGTCCTACACATCTACTATGATCCTGTCCAACTAGGCTGGAGGTGGAAAACTTGAAGCGTGATAATCAGAGAGGTCACTCAGACGCACAGGTATTTCCCCAAAAAGCCTACAGGGTTCTATTACCTATAAATCTCTCTTCATACAGGAGATCTGTTACTGGCTTAGCTTTTGTGGATTCAAAGGCTGCAGCTAGCTTTGTTAATTTTGATTAGAGATGAGTGAATCGAAGTTGACTTAGAATTTCTGGAAAAATTGTTGAGGTTTGTGGTAATGATTTGCATTTTTTTCTAAAATGGCCGATGCACAAAGTGAAAGTAAGAAGCCCGGCGACGAAGGAGATCCCATAATGCCATGCATGCAGCCAATAGATGTCACAGCCCTATAAAAAGTCTCAGCCTGCTCCATCTCTGCCATTTTGTAGTGAAAGATGTTGCAGGCACTAGGAACAGTGATTAGGAAAGACTTTATTCAAAACAATAACTACTAAGAAGTTCAGATAAAGATTATTCATATTGTAGGGAAAGGATAGGGAGGCCATATCCACACTGTAGGGAGAGAGTAATAGGGGAGTGTAAAGCCTGGGTAATAGAAGCGATTCCTTGCTGAACTAATTGGGGTTACTAAAAGTGATTTATTACTACAGATTTTAGGTTGTTTTAAAGAGTAGTTGCAGTAATCCTAGAATATTTTTTTGCAGTCTGCAGTCTGATTCAACCAGTTTTGGGGTGTATTTATTTTAAATATATAAAAGTATGTCAATTCATCCTTGCTTTTGGGATGAATATGCAGTCTGATAAGACCAGTTTTGGGGTGTGTTTATTTCATTTATAAAAGTACATCCATACATCCATGCTTTTGGTGTGAAAGTGCGGTCTGATACAACCAGTTTTGGGGTGTGTTTATTTCATATATAAAAGTATATAGTGTGTGACAGAACAGGTTCTGTAGAAATCTATGTGGAATTAGCTGACGACGGTGTAAAAGGAGTGTGCTTCTTCTTGACGGAAACATTTACCTGTAAGGCTGAGTTCACACTTGAGTTATTTGGTCAGTTTTTGCCCCGTAACTGACCAAATGAGTGAAGTGCGAAGTGATTCTAAGAGTGACGCCTGTCATCTGTGTGTCATGCTGACTCATAGTATTGTTTCACTAGCACATCGGACTCCCTATGCATATTTCTTTAAAGCACAGTGTTCTACACCAATATACAGGCTCTCAGCAGCCAGGAAATAACATGATTCATCACAAATAAATTCAGATCGAATCAAATGTTTTTGGGAAATTCGCCGAACCGTCCAAATCGAATTTTTGAGAAATCCGCTCATCTGTAATTTTGATTTTGTGATTGCTTTGTGTTTCAAATTATTTATGTTACTTTAATCGATTTTGGTATCCTGGGTGGATACTACTCCTTTAGGCCAGAGGATTTATTGACTTGTAGTACTCCAGATATGGTAATGAAAGTCCGTATCATTCATTCTGAGAGGTATGCCTTATATGTCATGAAAAACTTGTCTGCGGACATCGTCCTGGTGGTAGATGGACTATTCCCTTGTATCGACTATAAGGAAATAATAGTATCACTGTCAGGAACCAGTATCCTCTTCCCCTTATCACTGATCTTTTTAATCAAATTATTGGGGCTCAATGATTTTGAAAATTAACCTCAAAGGAGCCTACAATTTGATTAGAATCTGGAAGGGGACGAATAGAAGATGGCATTCAGTATCACTTTTGGGTTGTTTAATGCCCCAGCAGTGTTCCAAAAACACAATTATAATGTTCTTCATGAATTCCTGGGTCTCTTTGTTTTTGTCTATTTTGATGGTATTTTATTATTTTCTTCTGATTGGGCCTCACATGTTGTGCATATAAGAAAGGTTTTATAAAAATTTTGAGTAAAGCAACTGTATGCAAAATTCAGTAAATGTGTCTTTGGTGTTAGAGAAGTCTTTTTCCTGGGTTATATACTGACACTTCAAAATGTTTATATAGACCCAGCCAAGGTGCAAGCAGTTGTTGATTGGGTTAGACCCACATCCCTCAAGGCTCTACAGAGATTCCTGGGGTTTGCTAAATTTATTAGACCTTTTCAAAAATTGCCAAACCGTTGACAGATTTAAACAGGAAAGGGGCGGATCTAATCAAATGATCCTCTGATGCGTTGTCTGCTTTTGAAACCCTAAAAGAGAGATTGATTCATGCTCCTGTACTTATCCAGCCAGTTGTCACCAAGCAATTCATTGTTGAAGTGGATGCTTCAGAGGTTGGATTGGGTGCTGGATTGTCACAGGGGTCATCTTCTCTGAATAATTTGCAGCCATGTGCAATCTTTTTCAGAAAACTTTCCTTTTCAGAGAAAAATTATGACATAGGCAATTGGGAACTGCTGGCTATAAAATGGGGATTTGAGGAATGTCTGCCTTAGGCCTCATGCACACGACCTTTTTTTTTAAGGTCCGCAAAAACGTGGTCCGTAGGTCCGTGATCCGTGACCGTTTTTTCATCCGTGGGTCTTCCTTGATTTTTGGAGGATCCACGGACATGAAAAATGAAAAAAAAAATCTAAGTCAAGTTTGCCATTGAAATGATAGGAAAAAACGGACACGGATCACGGACACGGATCACACGGAACACGGATGACAATCTTGTGTGCATCCGTGATTTTTCACGGACCCATTGACTTGAATGGGTCCGTGAACCGTTGGCCGTGAAAAAAATAGGACAGGTCATATTTTTTTCACGGCCAGGAAACACGGATCACGGATGCGGCTGCCAAACGGTGCATTTTCCGATTTTTCCACTGACCCATTGAAAGTCAATGGGTCCGTGAAAAAAAACGGAAAACGGCACAACGGCCACGGATGCACACAACGGTCGTGTGCATGAGGCCTTACTTAGGTCATTGTACTTACAGATCATAAGAACCTAGTGTACCTTGATATTGCTAAGTGCTTGAACCCCAGGCAAGCATGCTGGGCCTTGTTCTTCATCAGGTTTAATTTTATTGTTACGTATTGCCCTGAGTCTGGTAATGTGAAAGCTGATGCCTTGCCACCTGTTAAGATGCCTTGCCTTAACCTGGTATTGTCATTTTCTTCAGTGTCTGACATTAGTTCTGTGAGTCCTGTAGTGGACGTCATCATGAATGATCTGTTCACAGCTTGGGCCTAGACTAGGGAGAGCCTGGAAAAAGCTCAAAGCGTCCAGTGTGAACAAGCCAAAAGGACATGTTCCTTGGGTCAGAATTTTGTTCTAGGGGAACTTGTATGGTTTTCTACTAAGAATTTGCAACTTAAGGTCCCATCTGCTAAACAATCGCTAATCGCTCTGAAATGTATTGGCCCATATAAGATCACTTCTATTATTAATCCAGTATCTTTGCTCTTAAGTTGCCATCCCCCATCAGTATATACAACATTTTCCACAAATCACTGCTTAACAAATACATTCCTCTTATGATTCCTCCATCTAAATCTCCTTTTCCAGTTGTTATCCAAGGTGAACTGGAGTACTAGGTAGAGAAAAGTCTTGACTCCTGGAGAGTTCAGGGCTCTCTGCAGTATCTTATCTATTGGAAGAGATATGGTGCTGAGCAGGGAACATGGGTTGTGGCACGGGATGTTCATGCTCCTCCTCTGATTAGGAAGTTTCATCTTGAGTTTTCATCAAAATCTGCTCTTTATGTTGAGGGTCTGGAGGCCCCTTCTATGAGGGTGGGTAATGTAAGAAACTTACCTGTCCGAGCCATGTCCCCTGGTGATGCAACAGTATGCTTAGCAACAGGATGCAATGATCTGTTTCTCCCTGCAGTGGGCGCATGCTGGGGGAGATTAGCATTAGGCTAATTGTTCAGCTGCTCATTACTGTGTGTTAGTGTTTCGGATTATTAGAGCGCCTATCAGGTGCTGTTCTAGGGACGCAGTGCTCTGTTTAAACCCCTTAGCTCAGAGAGTAGGCATCATTATATCACTTCTTCAGGGGGACCCTCAGGAGTGGGCCCTTTTACTTTTGCCCAACTCTCCTGAATTATTTACTGTTGACCCCGGTTCTTTTCCACTCTTGGTCTCCTGTATGATGAGCCAGACATAGGAAAGCAGGCTGGGTTCTAGCCTTGGGGCTCACTGTCCTAGCCTGTCCCTACCTACAGTCGCAACAAATACACAGCAAAAAGCTGTCTAGTGACAGTAAATTATAGATGGATATTGCAATTTTGATGTTCTTTTGTCCTATTCGTTCATATTTTTGACTCATTCAGCTATCTGGTGTATTAAAAAAAATTGAGGGAACCTGGAATTTAACCTTCTGCAATATTCCTGATATTTTTGCTTTTTTTTTTAACAATTTTTGTTTACTAATATTCCCCATTTTTTGTATTTTTATCTGTTTGATTCCTTCCAACAAATTATACTCTGGTCTATGTCATTTTTGTCAGATGCTTGACTAAATAACTAGCCTACAGAATGCCAAATTATTTGAATTCTACTCTAAACTTTTTTATATACTGTTATTGTTTGGTGTTGAATGAATTCTGACATTTTCTGCAAAGGAGTTAATATGAAATTGGTGCCGCAATTTCATATTACTGTATATCGATGCTTAAGTCCTTGCTGGCACCAGTGCACAATAACAGCCATTGTCAGTAAAGGTGCATCATTTTTTAAAAATTAAAAAAATCATATATTGCTAATGAGCACGTAACTCACCAAGAAGCTTCTTTAATCCTTGTTGCTTCTGAATGCTGTTAAATTCTGTCTGACATGGAGGATCTGTGAATAGTCAAAGATTTATGACTACAGTATGTAGACATATAATACAACTGACCGTTATATATTAGGTTTTCCTGATCCTGTTTTTCCCTCTTCAGAGAAAAACTAAGATGGTTCTGCTCTGTTTCACACTGGCCAATTACCTTCCACAGCACATCCTAACATTCATTCTATCTACCTATCTATTACATGAAGTATAATATATGAGATATAATTTACATCCTATTTTAAATCACAAGCATGTTAGAAGTCACTGATAAGTTATCTAATCTATTGGAAGGCGGACAGAGGGAGGGACCTTTGGGTATAAAGGGTTACAATATTCCTTGTAAGACACCTCATCTGCTGCAGAACTTCCCAATAAAGCAATACTTGTTCAAAGCAAGGTTCTATGTCAGGTGCAGTGTATATTACAGTAGCAGCGACTCCACAAAGTGTTAGCAACAGTGCCCCCATATCAGTAGCTACCACAATGCCCAATACATTTCTAGTTTCTGCTGCAATTTTAAAGGGGTTGTGCCAAGTTTTGAAGTTATCCCATATGCACAAGATAGGGAATAACTAAGTGAACGGTGGTGGACAGGGGAAAGCTTCAAAATTGGCACAACCCCTTTAACCTTTTATAGTGACAGCCACAGTGTGCCCAAAAACTGTCAGAATGTTCCTCTATACAGTGACAGACACAATGCCCTCATATAGTACTTGTGTCCATGCCTTGAAACACATCTATTATGTGTTTTAGATTCTTTTTGTGCATCACTGGACAAGGGTGTATCTTAAATATGGATGTGGTTTAGCAGGAAGAGGGCATGACTTAAAATGCTACAATATGCTCCAAAATAAAGCAAAACTTTGTCACAAAGTGAGATAACCCATATGTGTCTAACATGTTTTAAAGGGGTTGTCCGGGTTCAGAGCTGAACTCGGACATAACCTCTTCTTCACTCATTTAGCATGTCTGAGTGGAGCATTGGAGCATTTCTTGCTCCTATGCTCCCCCTTGTCTGCGCTGCTTCAAGCAGGGAAAGGACTGTTATGTTTATATCCTCACTATTTTAGGCGGAGACGTCCGTCTAGCAATGATCCCGGTATCACTGGCACAAATGGGCAGTCTATGCTGTTCTATAGACCGCCCATTTGTGCTGGTGACATAACCGGGATCACTGCTAGGCGGCCTATTTGTTATTTGGTTCCCATAACTCCCATTTACTTCTATTACAGGAATGAAAACAGTGTGGTATAGCCAGTTTATCTGTTTCCATAATCCTAGCCACCTCTGGCTGATAAAACACAGATATGTGTTACCATCTCGGCCATAAACAAATCTATCATATAAAGTGAGTAGGAATGAGCGAACCTGTGGAAGTTCGGGTTCACTGGGTTCTGAACTTCAGGTCAAAGTTTCGGTTCGGGACCCGAACTTGAACCCTAACCCCAATTGAAGTCAATGCAGACCCGAAACTTCACTTTATTATTTTCCGTTATAACATGGTTATATCGGAAAATAATAGCATTCTTAAGACAGAATGCAAAACAATATGGCCATTTAGGGGTTAAAAAAACAACTCACCTCATCCACTTGATCGTGCTGCAGCAGCTTCTTCTATTTTCACTGAACAGGACCTGCCAAAGGACATGCAATAATGATGATGTCACCGCGTGGGAGAGTGCTGTGACGTCGTCGCACACATCTCAGGTCCTTTGGCAGGTCCTGTTCAGTGAAGATAGAAGAAGCTGCTGCAGCCCGATCAATTGGATGAGGTGAGTTTTTTTTTACCTCAAAATGGCCATATTGTTTTGCATTCTGTCTTAAGAATGCTATTATTTTCCAATATAACCATGTTATAATGGAAAATAATAAAATCCCCGAACACTAAACCTGAACCTGGACTTCAGTGAAAAAGTCCAGGTTCGGGTCCCAGTACCTGACCTTGCAAAGTTCGGTACGAACCCGAACTTTGCAGTTCGGGTTCGATCATACCTAAATGTGAGCCGCTGTGATTAATTTGGTGCATTTGTAGACTGAATGATCTACGTTTACACTGTCTAGATATTAGACAGGATTGGTAAATCTGCACCACTGTGCCCCTCCACAACTGCCGCATACTTACCTACTCCATTTTTCCCATTACTTCCATATAATGTCTATTGTTCTAGAGGTCAACACATTCCCACCTAGCAGTAGTAATCTGAAGCAAATCACTTCTTTAGAGAGAGCTGAATGGGGCCTACAGACTGCGTGCTGGGGGACTGACAAGTATTGGCCTCGGTACATAACAATTATAATAACGTAATTGCCATGGTTAATTGAGGTGCATTATGTAATATCAGTAACCAAAATTCTACATAGTACATGTTTTAAAATCCATTACATTGTGAAATAACTATTACGTGAAAACTGCAACAGCATAGATTTTCTGCAATTTTAAACTTTTGTAACGTCATAATGATCTGCAATAACATACTGCAGTGCTGTAATATTATCAGTATTGTCCTCTACACAATACTGCACTGGTAGCTTTTTAAAAATGTATGCACATTCATGAACATCTTTTACGCTTACCTTGTTGTCGCTGGAAGCAGTAGCACCACTCATTGTTAGATATTAAACTGTCCTTATATGTGTCACAGGTATTGAAGAAAGCCTTTGTACACTGCTCATTCTTGTCAATATAAATGCTTCCAAGCTCAGACTGATCCAGCAACAGGTCATAATTCCGATCAAGTCTATTAAACATCCACCCAAGAGAATCCCTGCAGATTGGCAAAATGCTAGTATCAAACCCTAGGAGGCAGATAAACAAAAGTTATTTAGTACTCAATGGACCAGTAATGTCATTTTCTTAAAAGTAATAAGACATAGCAAAACATATTATCATCTTTATGTGCCAAATGTACCATGCAGAATGCTATCTTACATATTCATTTTCGTTTGTACAGAAACCCAAAAAATGTAAACTGATTTCTACAGCATGTTGTCAGTTCTGTGTGCAGACAGAAATGTAATGAAACTAAATATACCAAATATACCAACAGTGAAGCTGCAACACCAAGGAAAAGTTGTGGAATTATGGAAATCACAGGAGAAGAGAGGTCCTGCTACCAAACATTATACCACTCTACAACATCCTGGGAGTTGGACCGGTGTGACATTCCTTTGTGAATGCCTCTTTTAAGCCTCTTTAAAGAACAGAACTCCATTCCAGTCTCCATTGCCGTCTTGCTGTGGACCATGATGCCCTTTGACAGCAGCGGTGTGAGGTCAATGGAAATCCTGCAGCTAGACATCTGGCTTGTAACCCAATGCCGTTAAAACTCTTCTGAGGGTTTGTGTAGACAGTGTTTGTCACCTTAAGCTTGGTCCAATTTCACTGTCATTCCAGTTCATCCTTGTTCCCCAACCACCAGGCCACACAACTTTGAACAGTGCTGACACCTCGGCCTAGGCACATAGTGATCTGCCAGAGTGATAAACCAAGGTCTCTCATTTCAAGGATTCTGTCTGTTTCAGTTTGCGACAAATGGATATAACTGTCACGTCAATGAACAGGAGGCATTGTAGAATCATCCCATGAGAATTGATCCAATGTTGAGGTGTCATATGGCTGAAAAACGTTGCTTTTAATCTGGCTTTTATGCCGCTCCCACATGGGACAGATTGGAGCTAGGTGCTTGAAAATTTGATCATCTGCCGATCTTAGTGACATTGTTACTTCCGTGATTTGAATAACCTAACAGCTTTTCCTTCTTGGTGTTGCAATTTCAATGTTGAGAAGTGTAGATAAAATAAAAATTGTGTTTAAAAAAATTGTTACAAAAGTACAAGTTCTTAAGCAGATGAATACCTTTTGGGCATTAACCCTTTAACAAAGATTTCTAACCCCTCAGCTACCAAGCAAGTTTCAGTTTTTTACTCCCTGCCTTCGTATTTTTCTGTTTACACCACTATATGAGTGCTTTTTTTTTATATGGGAAGTTGAACTTTCTAATAGCAACATTTTATATTGCATACAATGTAAATTCAAAATGGGGTGGTATTGTGAAAATATGCAATACCGCCATAGTTTTATGGGTAACTACATGGAGAGCTGAAATGATGATGACCAGAGAGAGACCACCAGTGACAATGATTGGACCATAGATCAGGATCAAGTGACTAAAGTCTCAGGTGACAACTGGGACCCCTTAGATAAGAGGAGGCAGCAGGAAAATGATTAGTGCCACAGGACTGAAGAGGAGCCAATGCTCTGGTCTGTGCTGCAGCCCCTGGATACATCTGACACAGATGAGGTGGAGTAAGGTGACTCCTTGCCAAAGTCCTTGAGAATGAATTTCAACCAGGATATAACAGTTTCCTGTTAACTTTTTTTTAAGCAATTTAGAGAATGCATTCATAAACTTCTATCATTTCAGTTCACAGATTTTTCTTAGGTATATTTAATTAGCACCATTTACTGTAGATTATTGGTAAATTAAAATAACTGATTTGTGATGTTCTGTTCTTATGTTAGACATATGACCAAATTTACTGGAAGCTAACAAGAAAATCATCAATCATTTTAATGCACTTGGAACTGGTTACTGTACATGTATTTTAAAGGGAACCTGTCACCTGGATTTTGTGTATAGAGCTGAGGACATGGGTTGCTAGATGGCCGCTAGCACATCTGCAATATCCAGTCCCCATAGCTCTGTGTGCTTTCATTGTGTAAAAAAAAAAAAAAAATTTGATACATATGCAAATTAACCTGAGATGAGTCAGAGCTTGAAAATATGACTCTTCTCTAGTCACACAAGTAAGATATGACTTGTTTATGTTAATTTGCATAAAAGGCAGGAAGTAGAAAAATGCATAATACTTATTGAATTCATCTGCAAATAAAATTAAAAGTGTAATTTCTATGTTTAGGGTAACACGATGAACATTTAGAAACGCTCAGTGAGGGTAGCATAGTAGAGGTGACAGGCTCCCTTTAAAGTTGTGCAGAACTATGAAAACATGGCTGCTTTCTTCCAAAACCAGTATCATAACTGTCCACATGTTGTATGTGGTATTGCAGCTCAGCTCCACTCACTCCAATGGCGCTGAGCTGCAACACCAGACACAAACCATGGACAGTTGTGACAATTTTCTGGCATCAAAACTCCATGTTTTTCTAATTCTGTACAACATCCTTTACTTTACATAGGATGTAGAAAATGCTAAAGAGCACCCGCATGTGGCGGGTGAGGGCAAGATGGCTGACTAACCATGAGCAAAGCTGACCACATAGTAGTAACTTGGGTATAGCTAAAGTCACAACCATACAAAGATAACCCTGTGTGAGATGAGAAAGGAAGGTAGGACATGTTTGGCTTTCATAAAGACAAGATGGCTACTGCTAGAAGATGGGGCAGGACTCAAGAAGCAGGGGCAGATGGGAAACTAAGGTGGTTGGAAAGGCCAAACATATGAGAGCTCAGAAGGAGATAATTACTAATATAGGAGGTTGTATAAAAAAGGCTGCATCATGACAGTAGATGGTGCTGTTTGCAAAGTAATTCCTGGTGAATGACAAAACAGGGAAACATCGACTTTGCCCAAGGTTTTTGTGGTTCACCATCAATTATTACAACATTCTCCCAGGCCCGGGATAAGGTTGGGTCCCGGTGTAGTGCGGTTCCAAAATTTTCACCGGAGACATTGAAGTCTGCCCGGCAGCAAGTCCTCAACGTCTCCTACCAACACAGTCAGCGGGGTGTCTCCCCCTTTTCCACAGAAGTGGCGGTCACCCCTCCCGCCTCGGATTCCCAGGGTTCTGGCCTCCAGCCCGAGCCAGGACACTCTGTTGAAGTTACCCCTGACTCAGGGGGATCAACAACTCTCACAGCCAGCCACAGGACCAGGAAGCCTGGATAGTCTCTCCCTATTATTAGTTCATAAGGTAAAGTGGTGGCAATGGCCACCTCGTGGGCCTACTTGCCACCTCCTGTGGATAGAGACACCAGGGTGGTGGGATAGTCCTTTAAATCTCCATGTGTGCACACAACCCCAATTTGCCGGCCAGTATACTCGTTGGGCAGCACCAGGGTAGCTGTTACCAGGGATACCAGACTCCCTGAGTCCAACAAAGCCACTGACAGAGTGTCTCCCACTTATACCTGGCACAGGTGGTTATTATCTATAGTCTCTGGGATGCCTGGCATACAACGAGTTACGGTATCCATAGTTAGTCTCCATGGGTTCACCCCGATGGGGACAGTCGACTCTTAAGTGGCCAGACTCCTGACACCGCCAGCATATTATCAGAACCGGGTCGATTGGGGGTACACCCCGGATGGGCTTGGTTGGCAAAAGTCTCTGGGTGTGGAATGGAGATTGCTGGGCTTTGGCTGCCCCCAGGGGAGGACTGGCAGCCTTAGTCCTGGGGGGCAAATCCAGTCAAGTAGCCCATTTTTATTTTGCAGACTTATATTTTCTTTTATACAGGAACACATTGCATTTACTGCCCCCCAATGTGGCACATGTAGCCCGCACATTTTTCAAAGCCCCCTTCATATTTAAAAAGTAACAGTGCTCCCCAAAATAGAAATAATTATCTGCCAGAGCACAATTAGTAGTAATAATGCCCCTATAGTGCCCATACTAGTAATCATGTTCCTCATAGCCCCCTAATAGTAGTAAAGTTCCGCATAATACCCCCAGTAGTAATAATTATCCCTATAATATGACAGTACATGAAATACCCCCGCAGTTGAGCTAATGTCCCCATAATGTATGCCAGTATAAAATACCCCTATATAGTGCCCCAGTAAATGCCCTCATAGTTCTCCTCTCCCCCTTCCAAATAGTGCCCCCCATAATAAGCCAGTAAAAAATGCCCCTTCTTATTGCCCCCAGCAGATGCTTCTACAGTGCTCCTCTCCCCCATAATGTGCCAATAAAAAATGCCCCCTTAGTGCCACCAGATGCCATAGTGCCCACATAATGTGCCAATAAAAAAGTCCCCTTTAGAGCCCCCACTTCCCCATAGTGCCCCCAAATAATGCCCCTATAGTGCCAACAGATGCTCCACACTGCTCTCCCCCAATAAAAAAAAGCCCCTTTAGAGCCCCCAGATGCCCCCATAGTGCTTCTGTCCCCCATGGTGCCCCACCATAATATGCCAGTAAGAAATGCCCCCATAGTGTCCCCCCTAAAATGGGCAAGAAATAAATGCCCCCAGAGTGCCACCCAAAAAAAATGGGTCTGTAAGAAATGCCAGATGCCCCCATAGTGCCAGCTCCCCCCGCAAAGAGAAAAAAACCAAAACACAAATACTTACCTCCATCAGCAGTGATGCGATGCAGACCTCTTCTGGCCTGTGTCCCTGCTGTGTGCTGCCCGGCTCACGCAGTGCAATGATAATGGCGTCATCATGCCGCCTGAGCCAGCCTCTGATAGGCCACAGGCATTAGTGCCTGCAGCCTAGCAGAAGAACAGGAATGGGAGACGCCTCTCCCACCCCTGCCTTGCCCTGCCGCAGCACAGGCATCTGTATCGCTGTCCTGAGGACGGCGATACAGATGAATATGGAGATGAGTGCTTCCACAATGGAAGCGCTCATCTCCTACTGCCCCCCCACCGCCGCCAGCAACTAGAATCAGGGCCAAGCCGCCTGTGGTGATCGGCGGTGCGGCCCTGAGGAACAAAATAAATAAATAAATTATTTGCTAAAGACGGCCCAGCGACCGTTTTTACCATGCTTTAGGGTGGCCCCCCATGCCCCCGTCCCAGCCCGCCCCTGGCTGCCCCCTCCTAAACTTACTCCCTTTAAAATTCCTGGTAGCCTCCACTAGGTCCACCATCTCAAGGGCATTACCAAGAGACACCTGGCCGATCCAGTGCTGGAGGGGGTACGACAAAGCCCCCCAGAACACATCAGCCAACAGACGGTCTAATAAAGCAGTGGGGCTCAGCACGTCAGGTTGCAGCCAATGCAGCCAACAGGTGTAATAGGGTATAATACTGGGGCCTCGCAGGCTCAGCCGGGTTAAGCTCCCACTGATGCACCTGCTGGGCCCGGACTAATACATTAGCCCCCAGTGTTGCCAGGATCTCACCCTTTCTTGTCGGGTAATCAGCCACTTGATCATCCAGTAAGTCAAAATACACCCGCTGGTGTCCAGACACCAGGAACGGAGCGACAACCTCAGCCCATTGCTCCCGGGGTAGCTTCTCTCTCACGGCTACCTTCTCGAAGATCGACAAATAGGTCTCAACGTCATCTGCAGGGGTCATCTTAGGGATCGCCGCACGGACCGTTTTCCAGGCATCGTGGATACTCTGGAAAATCCTGTTTCTTGTAAAGCTATCACATGTTGTAACAGCAGCTGGTTTGTTTCTTGTTGTTACTTATTGGCCTCCTGCAGTTGGAGGTCACCTTCCACGAAGGCTTTCACGACAGCTTCCATTTTGTCGAGGGACACGGGTAAGACATACAACTCTGCCCGGAAAAACTAAAATATTTCAGCCTTCACACCAGCCTCACTGCAATGCTCGCATCCTCCACCAATTGTGGGGATTCGCTCTGGTAGTTGGGTTAAGCGGGTGCAGTACAGAGGCAAAGTACAAGTTCGTAATTCAAATGTCCGTGTTTATTCACACATAAGGTCAAACAAAAACACTCTTTACAAGGTTGGTGTTTGTTTACACCAAGTAGAAAGTTTGTGCATAACAAAAATGTCACCTTGTCGGCGGTTCTGCCTCCAGCAGTCCAAATGCAGGCTTTAGGTGGCCTGCACTCCCAAAACACAGGTCTCAGCTTGTCAGCCAAGCACAGAGCTGTTCCCACACCAGCGATTGCCATAGCTCCTCTGTCAGAGAGAGGTAATCACTCCCAGGTGACACTGCCGGCTGTTTTTTTTATAGGCCAGTCAAGACCTTGCCTGAAACATGGGGAGTAGTCACCCACCCAGCACTTTGACTACTACCAATAAGAGCCGTCCCAGATCAGCTATACAGCCATACTAAAATAGCAAAGTATCAATCAGCATTAGTTGCCACTGACACCTCAAAATACCGGCTCTTACTTCACCAAAGCCAGGAACCTCGGTGAAAAATACCTTCTGTCAACGATGGACCCTTGCACCTTCCTACAATACGGAAAAAGCTAAACAGAAAAACAGGGATTTTTTTTATGTAGAGTGATTGGTCTTATCATGTTATTATACACAGGGCCGGACTATCCAGGACCTACAGGGAAATTGCCCAGTGGGATGATGCCCAGGGGACTGCCCAAGCCCTCCTCTCTCCCTCTGGCCAGGTACATTATGAGCTCTCAGCGGTAATTAACGCTGTGGCCGCACATGCCCTCCTGAATTCAACTGCTATGATGAGCTACTCACCTTCTAAGCCCCCTGCTCAATATCAGTATCAGAGACAACTCTAAGGAAGGAAAATGTCAGCTTTTGATGGCTACCACAGAGGGACAGCTTTTTGAGCAATATATTGTGCTGCACTGTGGTATATGGTTCCTCTGGGATGGTATTTTGCGCTATGGTATTGTTGACCCTGCCTACTTGTGCTACCCTACCTTCTGTCAATTTGGACCTGCCTACAACATGGGTCCACATTTATGCTTTTTCTCCAGGGCCATTTTAAGCTCCCATTCCACCCTTGATTATACCACATTCAATATATAGCTTTCTAGTATTCATGTATATGATCTACATTACACCCACTTACTGGTAAAAAAAAGAATTGTTGATGGAATACAGATATTGCTTTGCCTAAAGGCTTGACTGGAAGAATGAACAAAAGCCATGACTACTGTTACTGTTCAGGAAATCTCAGGCAATGGGACAGGGAAGAATCAGGAAAATGATTTCTAAACAGTTTAGAAACAGTATGACGCAACTTACAACATAGTTACTATTTTAACCTGACTTGAGTGTACGCAGATGCCTAAATGTGTGTAGTTTCCATTAACTGTGAAAAGTGATTATATATTGAAACTTGAATTATAATATTGCATCAAATAATGATATTATAGTGCCATTTATAATACTGGCATCTTAGGGCCGCTTCACACGAGCGGATGCCGTGCGTGGCATCCGCTCCGTGAAAGAGTGCCAAGACCCGCTGCAGACTGCAGAGGCACGGAGCAGTAACATGACTGTTAATGCTCCGTGCCTCTCTGTGATCTCTTTACTACGAAATCACAGTTGTCACTGTGATTTCGAAGTAAAGAGATCACAGAGAGGCACGGAGCATTAACAGTCATGTTACTGCTCCGTGCCTCTGCAGTCTGCAGCGGGTCTTGGCACTCTTTCACGGAGCGGATGCCACGCACGGCATCCGCTCGTGTGAAGCGGCCCTTATTTTGTGGCAGGGGGCAATTGGACCAGCTCAGATACCTAAGGCAATGAGCAACTGTAACCACTGCCTTCTCTGACGTAGTTATAACAGTGTAACAAATATTTCTTACTACTTCTTTCTGGTCTTGAAGTTGATTTGGTTTTCTTCTTTTGGAATCCACTCTCATGAAGCGCTTTAAACCAGTCTCTTAGTCGATTAGCAATTTCTCTGAACTCCTGATCAGTGCACACTGAAAATGAAAAAAAAAAAAAAAAAAAGATAAATGTACATTTACTTGACATGATATTTCTACATCAACATTTGTGTTCACACATTGCTTTTTTCTATATTTGATTTTCTGACTGGATGATATATAACATAAAATGTGTAATAAAATATATGAAATATATTCCATAACATAGTATTAAACAGATACATAGATCTACCTAAACTTTATGCTACTCTACAATTACATGAAATATTGGAAACATCATAGTGATCACACCAATTGTCCTATCGCGACACTACTGTGCACTGCGTAATGCTTAAAGGGTAACTATCATATTATTATTTTTATGTATTTGGATTAGTCTGAATAAGTTTACCTTAGTTCCCTAGTTAATACTTTTGTATAGGTATTGAATTACCTAGTAATTGCAGCATGTTCTTTCCTCCCCCAGGCATTTTAGTGGTGCTGCTAAAGCAGCGTTGCTAGGTGTTCTCCGTCTCCTATCTTTTATATACAGAAGATGGAGGACGTAGTATTGAGCAGTCCCCAACGCTGCGTGCGCACTCCTGTTGGACTGGGATAGTGCCGATATTTGCAACTAGAATAATCAAGATCAACTACTCGGGAGGAAGAGGGCGTGTTTAAGTCGGGAGAAATCTGATTGCTTGGGTAGAGGCTGCGCGTTCCCAAGATGAGCTGAATGAATTGTGGGTAGGTGGGGATTCGCTCTGGTAGTTAGGATAAGTGGAGTGCAGTACAGGGGCAAAATACAAGTTCATAATTCAAACGTCAGTGTTTATTCACACATGATGCCAAAAACAAAACATCACAGTGTCAGTGTTACTTCACACCCAATGGCAAGTTAATATAACAAAAGTCACCTTGGTAGCAGTTATGCCTCAGAAAGTCCAAATACAGGCTTTAGGCGGCCTGTTCCCCTGACACACGGGTCTCCGCTCTCCAGCCCTGCACAGGCCTCAGATCCCAGTTCACAGACCTGGCTTCTGAGCCCAGCTGCCTATTTAAGAACAGCCAGGTGCTGCCAAAACCCAGACTGGCACTTAATATCCGGTCGGGTATTTGATCTCACCTGGCTGGAAATCAGCCCAGCAGCACATGCTGGGAGGAAAATAACTGTTTTCCCAGACCAAACCTCTTACTGTGTCACAGTAGTTAGGGAGGGAGGTCTTAGCCTCAGTGTAAGGGCATCGTGGCCATCTTGAGAAGATAGTCACAAAGAAGTCTTGGGAGGAGTGGTTGCTATGGACGGAATCTTATTAAACAAGTGGTATGTGAACACAATAATTAGTGATTATGGATTATGATTAGAGTTGAGCGAACACCTGGATGTTCGGGTTCGAGAAGTTCGGCCGAACTTCCCGGAAATGTTCGGGTTCGGGATCCGAACCCGATCCGAACTTCGTCCCGAACCCGAACCCCATTGAAGTCAATGGGGACCCGAACTTTTCGGTACTAAAAAGGCTGTAAAACAGCCCAGGAAAGGGCTAGAGGGCTGCAAAAGGCAGCAACATGTAGGTAAATCCCCTGCAAACAAATGTGGATAGGGAAATGAATAAAAATAAAAATTTAATAAATAAAAATTAACCAAAATCAATTGGAGAGAGGTCCCATAGCAGAGAATCTGGCTTCACGTCACCCACCACTGGAACAGTCCATTCTCAGATATTTAGGCCCCGGCACCCAGGCAGAGGAGAGAGGTCCCGTAACAGAGAATCTGTCTTCATGTCAGCAGAGAATCAGTCTGCATGTCATAGCAGAGAATCAGGCTTCACGTCAGCCACCACTGCAACAGTCCATTGCCATAAATTTAGGCCAAGCACCCAGGCAGAGGAGAGAGGTCCCGTAACAGACAATCTGGCTTCATGTCAGCAGAGAATCAGTCTTCATATCATAGCAGAGAATCAGGCTTCACGTCACCCACCACTGTAAGAGTCCATTTTCATAAATTTAGGCCCAGCACCCAGGCAGAGGAGAGAGGTCCCGTAACAGACAATCTGGCTTCATGTCAGCAGAGAATCAGTCTTCATATCATAGCAGAGAATCAGGCTTCACGTCACCCACCAATGTAAGAGTCCATTTTCATAAATTTAGGCCCAGCACCCAGGCAGAGGAGAGAGGTCCCGTAACAGACAATCTGGCTTCATGTCAGCAGAGAATCAGTCTGCATGTCATAGCAGAGAATCAGGCTTCACGTCACCCACCACTGCAACAGTCCATTGTCATAAATTTAGGCCCAGCACCCAGGCAGAGGAGAGAAGTCCCGTAACAGACAATCTGGCTTCATGTCAGCAGAGAATCAGTCTTCATATCATAGCAGAGAATCAGGCTTCACCTCACCCACCACTGTAAGAGTCCATTTTCATAAATTTAGGCCCAGCACCCAGGCAGAGGAGAGAGGTCCCGTAACAGACAATCTGGCTTCATGTCAGCAGAGAATCAGTCTTCATGTCATAGCAGAGAATCAGGCTTCACGTCACCCACCACTGTAAGAGTCCATTTTCATAAATTTAGGCCCAGCACCCAGGCAGAGGAGAGAGGTCCCGTAACAGAGGATCTGGCTTCATGTCAGCAGAGAATCAGTCTGCATGTCATAGCAGAGAATCAGGCTTCACGTCACCCAACATTGGAACAGTCCATTGGCATATATTTAGGCCCCGGCACCCAGACAGAGGAGAGGTTCATTCAACTTTGGGTAGCCTCGCAATATAATGGTAAAATGAAAATAAAAATAGGATTGAATGAGGAAGTGCCCTGGAGTACAATAATATATGGTTAAGGGGAGGTAGTTAATGTCTAATCTGGACAAGGGACGGACAGATCCTGTGGGATCCATGCCTGGTTCATTTTTATGAACGTCAGCTTGTCCACATTGGCTGTAGACAGGCGGCTGCGTTTGTCTGTAATGACGCCCCCTGCCGTGCTGAATACACGTTCAGACAAAACGCTGGCCGCCGGGCAGGCCAGCACCTCCAAGGCATAAAAGGCTAGCTCTGGCCACGTGGACAATTTAGAGACCCAGAAGTTGAATGGGGCCGAACCATCAGTCAGTACGTGGAGGGGTGTGCACACGTACTGTTCCACCATGTTAGTGAAATGTTGCCTCCTGCTAACACGTTGCGTATCAGGTGGTGGTGCAGTTAGCTGTGGCGTGTTGACAAAAGTTTTCCACATCTCTGCCATGCTAACCCTGCCCTCAGAGGAGCTGGCCATGACACAGCTGCCTTGGCGACCTCTTGCTCCTCCTCTGCCTTGGCCTTGGGCTTCCACTTGTTCCCCTGTGACATTTGGGAATGCTCTCAGTAGCGCGTCTACCAATGTGCGCTTGTACTCGCGCATCTTCCTATCGCGCTCCAGTGCAGGAAGTAAGGTGGGCACATTGTCTTTATAGCGTGGATCCAGCAGGGTGGCAACCCAGTAGTCCGCACAGGTTAAAATGTGGGCAACTCTGCTGTCGTTGCGCAGGCACTGCAGCATGTAGTCGCTCATGTGTGCCAGGCTGCCCAGGGGTAAGGACAAGCTGTCCTCTGTGGGAGGCGTATCGTCATCGTCCTGCCTTTCCCCCCAGCCACGCACCAGTGATGGACCCGAGCTGCGTTGGGTGCCACCCCGCTGTGACCATGCTTCATCCTCATCCTCCTCCACCTCCTCCTTGTCCTCCTCGTCCTCCAGTAGTGGGCCCTGGCTGGCCACATTTGTACCTGGCCTCTGCTGTTGCCAAAAACCTCCCTCTGAGTCACTTCGAAGAGACTGGCCTGAAAGTGCTAAAAATGACCCCTCTTCCTCCTCCTCCTCCTCCTCCTCCTCCCTGGCCACCTCCTCTTCCATCATCGCCCTAAGTGTTTTCTCAAGGAGACATAGAAGTGGTATTGTAACGCTGATAACGGCGTCATCGCCACTGGCCATGTTGGTGGAGTACTCGAAACAGCGCAACAGGACACACAGGTCTCGCATGGAGGCCCAGTCATTGGTGGTGAAGTGGTGCTGTTCTGTAGTGCGACTGACCCGTGCGTGCTGCAGCTGAAACTCCACTATGGCCTGCTGCTGCTCGCACAGTCTGTCCAGCATGTGCAAGGTGGAGTTCCACCTGGTGGGCACGTCGCATATGAGGCGGTGAGCGGGAAGGCCGAAGTTACGCTGTAGCGCAGACAGGCGAGCAGCAGCAGGATGTGAACGCCGGAAGCGCGAACAGACGGCCCGCACTTTATGCAGCAGCTTTGACATGTCGGGGTAGTTGTGAATGAACTTCTGCACCACCAAATTCAGCACATGCGCCAAGCAAGGGATGTGCGTCAAATTGGCTAGTCCCAGAGCTGCAACGAGATTTCGCCCATTATCACACACCACCAGGCCGGGCTTGAGGCTCACCGGCAGCAACCACTCGTCGGTCTGTTGTTCTATACCCCGCCACAACTCCTGTGCGGTGTGGGGCCTGTCCCCCAAACATATGAGTTTCAGAATGGCCTGCTGACGTTTACCCCGGGCTGTGCTGAAGTTGGTGGTGAAGGTGTGTGGCTGACTGGATGAGCAGGTGGAAGAAGAGGAGGAGGAAGCCGAGAAGGAGGAGGTGGCAACAGGAGGCAAAGAATGTTGCCCTGCGATCCTTGGCGGCGGAAGGACGTGCGCTAAACAGCTCTCCGCCTGGGGCCCAGCTGCCACTACATTTACCCAGTGTGCAGTTAGGGAGATATAGCGTCCCTGGCCGTGCTTACTGGTCCACGTATCTGTGGTTAGGTGGACCTTGCTACAGATGGCGTTGCGCAGTGCACACTTGATTTTATCGGATACTTGGTTGTGCAGGGAAGGCACGGCTCTCTTGGAGAAGTAGTGGCGGCTGGGAACAACATACTGTGGGACAGCAAGCGACATGAGCTGTTTGAAGCTGTCTGTGTCCACCAGCCTAAATGACTGCATTTCATAGGCCAGTAGTTTAGAAATGCTGGCATTCAGGGCCAGGGATCGAGGGTGGCTAGGTGGGAATTTACGCTTTCTCTCAAATGTTTGTGAGATGGAGAGCTGAACGCTGCCGTGTGACATGGTTGAGACGCTTGGTGACGGAGGTGGTGGTGGTGTTGGTGGTACATCCCCTGTTTGCTGGGCGGCAGGTGCCAACGTTCCTCCAGAGGCGGAGGAAGAGGCCGAGGCGGCAGCAGCAGAAGAGGCTGAGGCGGCAGCAGCAGAAGAGGTAGCAGGGGGAGCCTGAGTGACTTCCTTGGTTTTAAGGTGTTTACTCCACTGCAGTTCATGCTTTGCATGCAGGTGCCTGGTCATGCAGGTTGTGCTCAGGTTCAGAACGTTAATGCCTCGCTTCAGGCTCTGATGGCACAGCGTGCAAACCACTCGGGTCTTGTTGTCAGCACATTGTTTGAAGAAGTGCCATGCCAGGGAACTCCTTGAAGCTGCCTTTGGGGTGCTCGGTCCCAGATGGCGGCGGTCAGTAGCAGGCGGAGTCTCTTGTCGGCTGGTGTTCTGCTTTTGCCCACTGCTCCCTCTTTTGCTACGCTGTTGGCTCGGTCTCACCACTGCCTCTTCTTCCGAACTGTGAAAGTCAGTGGCACGACCTTCATTCCATGTGGGGTCTAGGACCTCATCGTCCCCTGCATCGTCTTCCACCCTGTCTTGATCCCTGACCTCCTGTTCAGTCTGCACACTGCAGAAAGACGCAGCAGTTGGCACCTGTGTTTCGTCATCATCAGAGACATGCTGAGGTGGTATTCCCATGTCCTCATCATCAGGAAACATAAGTGGTTGTGCGTCAGTGCAGTCTATGTCTTCCACCGCTGGGGAAGGGCTAGGTGGATGCCCTTGGGAAACCCTGCCAGCAGAGTCTTCAAACAGCATAAGAGACTGCTGCATAACTTGAGGCTCAGACAGTTTCCCTGATATGCATGGGGGTGATGTGACAGACTGATGGGGTTGGTTTTCAGGCGCCATCTGTGCACCTTTCTGCAGAAGACTGGGTGGGAGATAATGTGAACGTGCTGGATCCACTGTCGGCCACCCAATTGACTAATGCCTGTACCTGCTCAGGCCTTAGCATCCTTAGAACGGCATTGGGCCCCACCATATATCGCTGTAAATTCTGGCGGCTACTGGGACCTGAGGTAGTTGGTACACTAGGACGTGTGGATGTGGCAGAACGGCCACGTCCTCTCCCAGCACCAGAGGGTCCACTAACACCACCACGACCATGTCCACGTCCGCGTCCCTTACTAGATGTTTTCCTCATTGTTATCGTTCACCACAACAACAAAAATATTATTTGGCCCAATGTATTGTATTCAAATTCAGCTGAATATAAATTTGAGGCCTAGTATTTAGGCGCTGGGTGACCGGTATGGATTTACTAACAGAATTAGACTTGGAAATGCACAGTAGCGTGTGTGTGAAGTTATTCTGAATGACCCTATGTGCACCTTGAATATTATATACCCTTTTAGGGATAGATTTCAAATAGCTCTGATATAGCAGAAACCACTAAATTATGAAATTGCTAAATTGGGAATTGTATTTCAACCCAGAACAAAAAATGTGCTTTGACTGACACTAAATAACTTTTCCAGCCACAACAGTACAGCGGTAACGACAGATTTAGCGGGATATAAATTTGAGGCCTAGTATTTAGGCACTGGGTGACCGGTATGGATTTACTAACAGAATTAGACTTGGAAATGCACAGTAGCGTGTGTGTGAAGTTATTCTGAATGACCCTATGTGCACCTTGAATATTATATACCCTTTTAGGGATAGATTTCAAATAGCTCTAATATAGCAGAAACCACTAAATTATGAAATTGCTAAATTGGGAATTGTATTTCAACCCAGAACAAAAATGTGCTTTGACGGACACTAAATAACTTGCCCAGCCACAACAGTACAGCGGTAACGACAGATTTAGCAGGATATAAATTTGAGGCCTAGTATTTAGGCGCTGGGTGACCGGTATGGATTTACTAACAGAATTAGACTTTGAAATGCACAGTAGCGTGTGTGTGAAGTTATTCTGAATGACCCTATGTGCACCTTGAATATTATATACCCTTTTAGGGATAGATTTCAAATAGCTCTGATATAGCAGAAACCACTAAATTATGAAATTGCTAAATTGGGAATTGTATTTCAACCCTGAACAAAAAATGTGCTTTGACGGACACTAAATAACTTGCCCAGCCACAACAGTACAGCGGTAACGACAGATTTAGCGGGATATAAATTTGAGGCCTAGTATTTAGGCGCTGGGTGACCGGTATGGATTTACTGACAGAATTAGACTGGGATATGGCCAAAAAATAACCACACTATTGCTGGTTAAATGCACTTGGTGTGACAGCTTGACCAACCACACTACTGAGGGTTAAATGCACTTGGTGACAGGCGCAGCTTGCCCCTGATGTAGTATATGGCCAAAAAATGAACAGACTATTGCTGGTTAAATGCACTTGGTGTGACAGCTTGACCAACCACACTACTGAGGGTTAAATGCACTTGGTGACGGGCGCAGCTTGCCCCTGATGTAGTATATGGCCAAAAAATAAACAGACTATTGCTGGTTAAATGCACTTGGTGTGACAGCTTCACCCTGATGTAGGCTTTAGCCAAAAAACAACCACACCATTGAGGGTTAAATGCACTTGGTGACAGGCGCAGCTTGCCCCTGATGTAGTATATGGCCAAAAAATAAACAGACTATTGCTGGTTAAATGCACTTGGTGTGACAGCTTCACCCTGATGTAGGCTTTAGCCAAAAAAACAACCACACCATTGAGGGTTAAATGCACTTGGTCGCAGCTTGTGCTGGCGCACCACAAGACACAGAATGGCCGCCGATCACCCCAGAAAAAAGTGACTGACAAACGGTCTGGGCAGCCTAAAAACAGTGAGCAATTGAATTTCAGCAGCTCAATGATGCACAGCTGCAGATCGATCGATTAATCAAGTCCTTTGGAGGAGTTAATCTGCCTAATCTCGCCCTACTGTCGCAGCCGCAACCTCTCCCTACGCTAATCAGAGCAGAGTGACGGGCGGCGCTATGAGACTCCAGCTTAAATAGAGGCTGGGTCACATGGTGCTCTGGCCAATCACAGCCATGCCAATAGTAGGCATGGCTGTGACGGCCTCTTGGGGCAAGTAGTATGACGCTTGTTGATTGGCTGCCTTGCAGCCTTTCAAAAAGCGCCAAGAAAGCGTCACAAAAGCGCCAAGAAAGCGATGAACACCGAACCCGAACCCGGACTTTTACGAAAATGTCCGGGTTCGGGTCCATGTCACGGACACCCCAAAATTCGGTACGAACCCGAACTATACAGTTCGAGTTCGCTCATCCCTAATTATGATCACAGCAGCAACAACATATATGAAAATTTTATTTTGAGTGAAAATATGACAGCTATCCTTTAATTTACCTTTTTTTTATATCAGATCATTTTTATAGAGTTTTTATAACATTCAAAAATGACAGTAACAACCCCGTGCCAAAGCATGGTATTCCAGTATACTAAAGAATATCTAAAGTACAATATTTCACATTGATATCCCCCTAAATCCTTAAACCCCCAAGCCCCCCCTGCAGCAACCACCAGCAAATTAGGAATAGGTCATAAATCTGTCAATAGTCCCTATTATATTATAAAGGGTAAAATTTATTTAGTAATTTCAAATACACTAAGAATGTGTGCTTCTGATTCTAAGGGCAGACAATTCATAATATTCTATCCATGTCTGCCATTGATCAATATGTCTTTTTTGTGTTCGCCTTTTGATGAAAATTCCTTTTTCTAACTTGAGTAAACTTGATATTCTTTTCATGAGGGCGCAGAGAGTAGGGGCCTCTGGGTCTTTCCACAGAGATGCTATTAGTTTTCTAGCCTGGTACATAACACCTTTGCTATTGCCATTTTATCACTGTCCTGCAGGGGCAGGTTGTCCACATATCCCAACACACTTGTTAAGAGATTCTGTGGCATAGAGACCTGGTAAACTCTTCTGAGTTAATTCATCAATGCAGACCAAAAGACTGTTAATTCATCAATGCAGACCAAAAGACTATCAGCTTTGGACAGCTCCCAAAAACATATAATAAATCTGCTGGAGTTCCTCCACATCGTGCACATTGAGGAGTGTCACGTACCCCAATTTTGTGTAAAAAATATGGGGTACGACACATTATATCGAGGAAAAACAGTTGAGATACACGGTGTGCAGGACTGATGGACAGATACTTAGTTTACTGTAGCATCCATTCCCAAACATCGAGAGATATCTCCCCAACATCTTTATCCATGAGTTCCTGACTTCCTGTAGATACAAGACTTGTTTCCTCATTAAATGTCTGTACCCCGCAGAGATCAGCCATTTTGTGGATAGAGCAGTTTTCAAGTCATATATAACACAATTAGTTGGGAGAATAGATCTAAGTTTATTCTGGGCCTGCAAAGCATGCCTAACATGAAGGTAGTAATAAAATGTAGTGTGGGGTATCTGGAACTCCTCCTGTAGCTGGGTGAATGATTTAAGAACCCATCCCTATACATATAGCAAACCAATACAATGCCATGTGAGTACCAAGTATCAAATTGTGATAGATTATACACCTCTGGCAATCTGGCGTTATTCCAAAGAGGTGTACAATATATACTGCCCTCTATTCCCAGCTCCTGTTTGCCCCTATCCCAAACTCTGCACATCAACTGAAAAACTGGCCTTCCTATTCCCGCCTGTTGAAAAGCATCTGTCTCAAGCTTTAGAAAAATGGGACCGTAACCTACCATCTTCTGGATTATATTGGCATTAGAATCTACAGAATTGGATAATCCCCACCCAGCAAAATGTTGCATCTGGGAAGCTAGAAAATATAGCCACATATTAGGCAGTAGATATTTTGTGGATGTCTTATTGTAAAGAGATGCTCCAAACAAGTAGGGATTGCCAAAAGCAGAGAATTTCTTTACCACCAAAAGATGCAGCGAGTTCACGTTTTTTTTGTTTTCATTTTATACTTCCTACCTTCCTGGAACTATAACTGTTTAATTTTTGCATTCACATTGCCATATGAAAGCTATTTTTTTCCAGACAAGTTCTACTTTCTTATAGCAGCATTTAGTAGTACTGAATATGGTGTAGTGGGAAGCAGGGAAAAAAAATCCAAATCGGGGGAACTGGAAAAAAAACAAAACACAATTCTGCTATAGTTTTATGGGTTTCAATTTGACTGCATTTCCGATGTGGTAAAATGGACCTAATGTAACTTCATTCTCTGGTTCAGTATAATTATGGCAACACCACATTTTTATATTTTTTCTTGGGTTTTAAAACTTTTTTTTTTCTTTGCACTGCCATATTATGGCCCCTGTAATGTTTTTATATTTACAGTGGTATGTAAAACATTGGGCACTCCTGTTCAAAATTTCAGTTACAGTTCAGCAAGTTGAAGATAAAATTATCTCCAAAAGGCATAAAATTAAAGACGACACATTCCCTTTGTATTTTAAGCAAAACTTTTTTTTTTATCTCCTACATAAAAAATAAAAAAATGAATAATGCCAGAAGCAAAAGTTTGGGCATCCTGCATGGTTAGTACCTAGTAGCACCCTATTTGGCAAGTATCACAGCTTGTAAACACATTTTGTAGCCAGCCAAGAGTCTTTCAATTCTTGTTTGAGGAATTTTCATCTATTCCATCTTGCAAAAGTCTTTTAGTTCTGTGAGATTCCTGGGCCTATCCACTGAATTTCAATGCTGTTCATTGAGGGCCATGGTAAAACCTTCAGCTTGCACCTTTTGAGGTCTATTGTGGATTTTGAGGTGTGTTTAAGATTTTTTACAGATTGTGTTATGTTTGCATCCAGAATTTGCTTGAATTTCACTGAATCCATTCTTCCCTCTACCCATTAAATATTCCCTGTGCCATTGGCTGCAACACAACCTCAAAGAATGATTGATCTTCCCCCATGCTTAATGGTTGGAGAGGTGTTCTTTTCATGAAATTCTGTACCCTTTTTCTCCAAACATACCTTTGCTCATTGTAGCCAAAGAGTTCTAGTTTAACCTCATTGGTCCATAGGAGTTGTTTCCAAAATACATCAGGCTTAGATGTTCTTTTGCATACTTTGCATGCTGAATTTTGGGGAGAGGACGCAGGAGAGGTTTCCTTCTAATGACTCTCTAATCAATGCCATATTTGTACAAGGTGTTGCTGAACAGTATAAGAGTATCAGAGTCTGTTAAATCTTTCTGAAGGTCTTTTGCAGTCAAGTGGGGGTTCTGATTTACCTTTCTAGCAATCCTATGAGTGGCTGTCTCCTAAGGGACTTTACAATGCGATCATTTGATGGCTTCTCCAAATAAACTGAATTGATATTAGTATTGCAGCCTATGGGATATTCACTATGTTTCTATGGAGCCCTGCCACAGGGTAGGCCTTGGAGCCTTCAGAAGAACGGTGGCTGTTATAGCAACTAAACGGCTAAATTGATCTGAGTGCAGCGCACCAAAGAAAAGACCAATCAGATGACTTGATTGAAATTGATCACAGCATCCAAGGAGTTAAATGCCTATGATCTGCTTTATTGCCAATCATGGACTCTTGCCCTGTAGATGTATGGTGCAAGTTGTGAAGAGATTAAAACATTAAGTTGTTGAGAACTGCAAATAAGAGGTTTTGACATTCTCTTTGGCATACTAGAAGAATCTAACGTTTGGTTGGAGTATATTGACTGGCAGCATATTTAATCCTTTAGATGGTCTGTCTAGACTTGCACCAGATTTATCATACTGGCTCAGGGTGGATAATACATTTGGTACGAAGATAGATATAGCCCCTTGACATCTAGGCATAGCAGATTTTGGTGAAAAAAGATTAGCTAAAAATGCACCACATTTTGAAGCATGTTTGGTAAAGTCTAGATGCCCTGTCACTATTAAATGTGGGCCTTTATTAGTAGAATAATATACAAACCGGATTCCAAAAAAGTTGGGACACTAAACAAATTGTGAATAAAAACTGAATGCAATGATGTGGAGATGGCAAATGTCAATATTTTATTTGTAATTGAACGTAGATGACAGATCAAACGTTTAATCCGAGTAAATGTATCATTTTAAAGGAAAAATATGTTGATTCAAATTTTCACGGTGTCAACAAATCCCCAAAAAGTTGGGACAAGTAGCAATAAGAGGCTGGAAAAAGTAAATTTGAGCATAGTGAAGAGCTGGAAGACCAATTAACACTAATTAGGTCAATTGGCAACATGATTGGGTATAAAAAGAGCTTCTCAGAGTGGCAGTGTCTCTCAGAAGACAAGATAGGTAGAGGATCACCAATTCCCACAATGTTGCGCAGAAAGATAGTGGAGCAATATCAGAAAGGTGTTACCCAGCGAAAAATTGCAAAGACTTTGCGTCTATCATCATCAACTGTGCATAACATCATCCGAAGTTTCCGAGAATCTGGAACAATCTCTGTGCATAAGGGTCAAGGCCGTAAAACCATACTGGATGCCCGTGATCTCCGGGCCCTTAAACGACACTGCACCACAAACAGGAATACTACTGTAAAGGAAATCACAGAATGGGCTCAGGAATACTTCCAGAACCCATTGTCAGTGAACATAATCCACCGTGCCATCCGCTGTTGCCAGCTGAAACTATACAGTGCAAAGAAGATGCCAAGATCCACAAGCTCAGGTGTTTTCACTGGACCAGGGATCATTTAAAATGGAGTGTGGCAAAATGAAAGACTGTTCTGTGGTCAGACGAGTCACAATTCGAAGATCTTTTTGGAAATCTGGGACGCCATGTCATCCGGACCAAAGAGGACAAGGACAACCCAAGTTGTTATCAACGCTCAGTTCAGAAGCCTGCATCTCTGATGGTATGGGGTTGCATGAGTGCATGTGGCATGGGCAGCTTGCATGTCTGGAAAGGCACCATCAATGCAGAAAAATATATTCAGGTTCTAGAACAACATATGCTCCCATCCAGACGTCATCTCTTTCAGGGAAGACCCTGCATTTTTCAACAAGATAATGCCAGACCACATTCTGCATCAATCACAACATCATGGCTGCGTAGGAGAAGGATCCGGGTACTGAAATGGCCAGTCTCCAGTCCAGATCTTTCACCTATAGAGAACATTTGGCGCATCATAAAGTGAAAGGTGCAACAAAGAAGGCCAAAGATTGAACAGTTAGAGGCCTATATTAGACAAGAATGGGAGAGCATTCCTATTTCTAAACTTGAGAAACTGGTCTGCTCGGTCGCCAGACGTCTGTTGAGTGTTGTAAGAAGAAGGGGAGATGCCACACAGTGGTAAAAAATGGCCTTGTCCCAACTTTTCAGGGATTTGTTGACACCATGAAATTCTGATTCAACATATTTTTCCCTTAAAATCCCTCCACATCATTGCATTCAGTTTTTATTCACGATTTGTATAGTGTCCCAACTTTTTGGGAATCCGGTTTGTACCTGTATGCCACAAAAGTGGCGTATATCAATATATAAATGGGCCACATAGAGTATATCTTATTCATCCTTATATGATAGCCACAACGATGATATTTTGTAAAGTTTTTCTTTAATTTTATAGACTAGTATTGGAAGGATTAGAGAATCACATACAGGCAATGATTTACTAGAGATTTTACTAAATTAAGGCATGTTTCTAAAGATCTCAACAAATACCAATGCGAGATATAAGAAAACATTATGCTACTTGCTGCTTCAGAGTGCCTGCTCGATTTTTATGTGCATTGTAAAAACAAGAGCACTTCATCCCTCAGGCTCCCACTTGTTCATCATACAAAAAAATGTTTTCTCTCTCTACATGGTGCATATGAATACTGTTATTCAACTTTGCTTGACATGCTGTCAAATACTTACACACAATTTTGTGATATAAAGAACAAATAAAATAATTTATAGTACAAGCCCTGACAAATGCATTCAAAAACAAGTCAACTTAAAAAAAATCTTTGCTGCTATAAAATATTTATTATGCTTAGCTTAAAGGAAATGTGTCCCCCAAATTTTTATCTGCCAGTTAAAATCAGATAGCAGCACATCTCCTTTTTCTAATCTCTTTTTATTTTCTAATTTCAGATTTATTTCCTCTATTTCCTAAACATGATTATGGGGGCTGCCATCTTGCCTGAGCTGTTCTTAACAGCATTTACAAAGCATTAAGAAAATTGCTTTACGGCAGCCCCATGGTCCATAGACACAATGAGTTTTCTAAGCATGCTCTGTGACCTGTGCAGAGATCATTGTACAATCAAGGATTAGGTAATCTTTCACAATCACCTATTGTGACTGGTGGTTCCAGTGGCGTACATAGAGAAGCAGGGATGAAACCAGGCCCCCCAGACAGGACAGAAGGATTTCTGCATAAACAGAGGGTTTAGAGGGTAGAGTCCTAATCAAGTTTTCACCTCCAGTCTAAGAGGAGATAATTAGAGATTGCCTTATGGTTCGCCCAGCGGTCATTTTGTGGCAAACTTTGCTCGTTCCGCCAGCGAAATATTATTTTGCGTTGTGCCGATCTTTGATCGTGACACATCCATCAGGTGGGACAGGACAGCCAATTGAGATGTTTCAGCACATGGACATACCCCCTACATTATAAATAAACCTGATCTGACTGCCATTTTACCTTCTGTCTTTTGCCAGTGTAGGGACAGGTTCCTGTGTGGATTAGTGACAGACTGTTAGGGACACCAAACGCTAGCTAATAGGGCCACAAAAGTCCTTTTAAGGACTGATATATCTGTGCTATTGATAGGTGTGACATACTGAGGGGTGTGATATACTTATAATATACTTTCTAACATAGAAAGTATATTGTAGTGCATTTGTATTGTGCAGCAATTGTGTGCGGTTCTACGGCGATACCGCAGCTAGATAGAGGGATAAACGCTATTTGAATAACTAATTACAACTGGTGTGATATACCTGTTTCCCCCCCTCAAAAAAAAAAAAAAACTGATTGAGGGGTGTGATATAGCTATAATATACCTTCTAACATAGAAAGTATATTATAGTGCATTTTTTATTGTGCAGCAGTTGTCTGCAGTTCTGCTGAGATACAGCAGCTAGATAGAGGGACAAACGCTATTGGAATAACTAATTGCAACTAGTCTGATATACCTGTTGCCCCCCCAAAAAAAAAACTGATTGAGGGGTGTGATATACCTATAATATACCTTCTAACATAGAAAGTATATTATAGTGCATTTGTATTGTGCAGCATTGTGTGCGGTTCTGCTGAGATACCACAGCTAGATAGAGGGACTAACGCCATTGGAATAACTAATTGCAACTCGTGTGATATACCTGTTGCCACCCATAAAAAAACTGATTGAGGGGTGTGATATACCTATAGTATACCTTCTAACATAGAAAGTATATTATAGTGCATTTGTATTGTATTAGCTCCAAAAATAGTGATTTATTGGTTGTTTTTAAAACATAACTTTTACTTCTAAAATTAAGAAAATAGGCCCAAAAATATAAGTATAATAAAATTTTCAGAGCGGCGGTATAACAGGTCAAATGTGCACGGCGGCACCCAGACAATACGTGAAAAGAGGTACTCGGCGGCACCCAAAATGAAACCCGTACTCCTACCGCTCTGTCGTCAACGTCCAGGGTGCAGGTAGCGTCCAGATGACACTGAAGTGAATGGCTCCAAACCGGACACTCAGCTGCTGGAGACGGCTGGGTCCAAGGCAACCCTAATTTGTCCCTATAAAGTGGTCTAAAGCTTGCACTAATAACTAATTAGGGATAGCAGCCTAACCACAGGGCACTTGTCATTATAAGGGCGACCCTGTCTGGAACCTCTTCCTGTGACCTGGCCCTATGTGGCCCTAATCTAGTCCCGCTCCCTACATGCACGTTTCATAGAAATCATCAGGGGAAATTTAACTAGGACTTGTTTTAAGAAAGACGATCGGGAGATACCAGATATAATCGAAAATAACAAACAAAGAAATCCCCCAGGGGAGTTGCTACGCCACTATTTAACATAAATTTGAAATTTAATGGTCACTGGGACCAGGGCGTATTTTTGCAGCTCCTCTGACTAGTAATAATAAAACTCGATTTTATTTCAATACTTTAAAACCAATGTATTTCTTAGGAACATATTTAAAACTTTAGGAGTCACAGAATCAGGGTTGATTGCCAAGTCTCCATGTACACTACTTATACTTCTTGTACCTTAATCTTCCTAGTGTTTTGAATAAACTAGTTGTGTATCATCTCTTGATTCAGAAGATTATTCATAGGCACCCTGACTAACTCCTGCCTCAAACTCAAAACCTGTGTCCCTACATGTTTCGCCGAGCCTGTCAGCGTCTTCAGGGGAAACTA
This sequence comes from Bufo gargarizans, assembly GCF_014858855.1. Taxonomy (NCBI): domain Eukaryota; kingdom Metazoa; phylum Chordata; class Amphibia; order Anura; family Bufonidae; genus Bufo; species Bufo gargarizans. The sequence continues at coordinate 97,803,096 of NC_058080.1, forward strand.
AACAGGTCGTTTATTACTAGTCAGAGGAGCTGCAAAAATGCGCTCGGTCCCAGTGACCATTAAATTTCAAATACCAGATATAACACACCCGTATGATCGACTATAAATAATGTGGACTACTGAAAGGGAGTACTAGATGACGCTCCTTAACCATAATACGGGCATCTTCTCAATAGCCGCGGGCAATAGGTCGCACCCGCACTAAGTTTAGCGCCAGTTTTTAAATGCCAGGTAAGTTAATCACCTGTCCGGCGTGCCGCGTCATCTCTTCGGAGCGTATGACGAAACAAAGGCCTCTGCGCATGCTCACTAGCATAATACACATGCGCGCATGCGCAATGGCCCGACTGCTCGGCAGGGATCTGTAAGGACGCCGCTCAAGCTCGATGACGTAAGCGCGTCCGAGCACCCTGTATTAACGAGGCGATCAGCTGACACTGATACAGCAGTCTCCAGGCACATACACGAGGTTCACAACGGGAATCCCAAATGTCTAAGTGCCACCGGGATAGAACTAGTAAGACAACCAATAAGGGGAGGAGACTGGGACCGCACACTGTTGCAGCATGAGACCCGATGGATCTTTAGACTGCGTACAGTATCACCAACTGGTTTTAACGAACAACTCAATTTCAGTTGTTTCGTTTGTAATCTCCCAGTCATCTCTACAGTAATAATGGAAGCAGAACTGGATGTCCAATTATGGCTTAATGTCGAGGCATTATAAATGCACGTACTATTAACCTATACATCCTTTGTTCACAGTATATGTGCATACTATCATCTACTTTTATAACTGATACTTTAATGTTCAGCTATAATTCATATTTCAATGTGTTATGTTACTGTACCCCACTTTTAGCTTGACCACCTGTAGGATCTGAGTCCAAAACCCCAAATCTATGGTCTCTTTATATACACACAAAAACGCTGTAAATGTCTTTTGATCTAATATGGTCTATATCAAAAGACCATCTTGCGACTGGTTGCTAGGGACGCACCCGGGACTCCTGGCAACCAGTGTCAGCTGATCGCCTTATTAATACAGGGCGCTCGGACGCGCTTACGTCATCTAGCTTGAGCGGCGTCCTTACAGATCCCTGCCGAGTGGTCGGGCCATTGCGCATGCGAGCACGAGTATTATGCTAGTGCGCATGCGCAGAGGCCTTTGTTACCTGGCATTTAAAAGCTGGAGCTAAACTTAGCGTAGGTGCGACCTATTGCCCGTGGCTATTGAGAAGATGCCCGTATTATGGTTAAGGAGCGTCATCTAGTACTCCCTTCCAGTAGTCCACGTTATTTATAGACGATCATACGGGTGTGTTATATCTAGTATCACCCGATCGTCTTCCTTAAAACAGGTCCTAGTTAAATTCCCCTGATGATTTCTATGAAACATGCATGTAGGTAGGGAGCGGGACTAGATTAGGGCCACATAGGGCCAGGTCACAGGGAGAGGTTCCGGACGGGGTCGCCCTTATAAGGACGAGTGCCCTGTGGTTAGGCTGCTATCCCTAATTAGTTATTAGGGCAAGCTTTAGACCACTTTATAGGGACAAATTAGGGTTGCCTTGGACCCCGCCGTCTCCAGCAGCTGAGCGTTCGGTTTGGAGCCATTCACTTCAGTGTCATCTGGACGCTACCTGCACCCTGGAGCGGTAGGAGTATGGGTTTCATTTTGGGTGCCGCCGAGTACCTCTTTTCACTTATTGTCTGGGTGCCGCCGTGCACATTTGACCTGTTATACCGCCGCTCTGATAATTTTATTATACTAATATTATATTAATTTTAGAAGTAAAAGTTATGTTTTAAAAACAACCAATAAATCACTATTTTGGAGCTAATGCAAATGATATATAGTGACGTCTATCCAGAGGATTAAAGTCCATTTTTGTTAGACATGCATTTGTATTGTGCAGCAGTTGTGTGCAGTTCTGCTGAGATACCGCAGCTAGATAGAGGGACAAATGCTATTGGAATAACTAATTTCAACTGGTGTGATATACCTGTTGCCCCCCAAAAAACTGATTAAGGGGTTTGATATACCTGCTTCCACAAGATACTGATTGAGGGGTGTGATGCACGGGCTTCCACAAAATATTAATTAAGGACTGCGATACACCGGCTTCCACAAAATATTGATTAAGGGGTTTGATATACCTGCTTCCAGCAAATACTCATTAAGGGGTTCTATATACCTTTTTCCACAAAATACTGATAGAGGGGATTGATATACCATCTTCCATCAAATATTGATTGAAGCCTGCGATATACCAGCTTCCACCAAATATTGATTAAGGGGTTTGATATACCAGCTTCCAGCAAATACTCATTAAGGAGTTCTATATACCTGTTTCCCCAAAATACTAATAGAGGGGATTTATATACTGGCTTCCACTAAATATAGATTGAGGCCTGCGATACACCGCCTTCCACCAAATATTGATTAAGGGGTTTGATATACCAGCTTCCAGCAAATACTCATTAAGGGGTTCTGTATACCTGTTTCAACAAAATACTGATAGAGGGAATTGATATATCGGCTTCCACCAAATATTGATTGAGGCCTGCGATACAACAGCGACACATGGGAAGATGAACAGGTATGACGGCACTGCCTCAACTTTCCTCCACGGCATCTGGGAAAACACACTACGCAGCGGTGACACTGTAAACTACCAACGGATCTCAGTGGTGCTCAGTCTCGCTAGAGTAAATGAACATGGAGTTCGAAGATAAGAGATGGCACTCACCAATAAGAGTCCAAATGTTACTTTATTCATCCATATAGGTATGGACATAGGGGTGCAGGATGCCACACAGGCATTGAAAGGCGATGGACATTTTGAGTGGAATCACGCTTCCTCAGGCCTCCTAGCGTGGTGACGTCAATACGCCATATAAATACGTCAGCGCTTCCCACTCAGACATGTGCACAACTAGCGCTGACAATAATATTAAATGCAATACAAAATGGTACAAATACCTACTAAAAACGGTGCGGCAATACAACTAAGCCTATAGAAACACACTTAAGTCATTACAGTCATTAAGACCCTATGGACCCATAGCGTTGGCTCTGATAATCCAGCTACCATTTTGTATTGTATTTTATATTATTGTCAGCGCTAGTTGTGCGCATGTCTGTGTGGGCGGCGCTGACGTATATATATATATGGCGTATTGGCGTCACCACGCTAGGAGCCCTGAGGAAGCGTGATTCCACGTGAATATAGATTTGGTGAAAGCCATCACCTTTCAATGCCTGTGTAGCGTCCTGCACCCCTATTGCCTGTCTGTGTGTCCACACCTATATGGATGAATAAAGTAACATTTGGACTCTTATTGGTGAGTGCCAACACTCACCTATGGACGACCGCCTTAAGAAGGCACCTGGCCTTCCATCACCGAGCCCGGTGGGAGCAACACCATCAGAACCCACAAAGCCACACTCCCGGCGCTCCACGTCCTGCCTCTTCTCCTTCTCTCCTCCCATTTGTCCTCCATTCCACCTTCCACCGTGCCGTCGTCACGTTCATCTGGCAAAAGGCAGGCTTCCGTGGTTCAAATGTTCGAGCATAAAAAGTTGATGACGCCGGATAACCCTCTTGCCCAACAGCTGACCACTGGCTTATCCAAACTGCTAGCCAGTCAACTATTGCCATATAAATTGGTGGACTCGGAGGCCTTTAGAAAATTTGTGGCCATTGGCACACCGCAATGGAAAGTCCCCAGAAAGAAATATTTCTCCCAAAAGGACATCCCGGAGCTATATGGCCATGTTCAGCGGCAAGTGAATGTATCTCTGGCACACAGTGTTGGTGCCAAGATATATCTGACCACAGACACGTGGTTTAGCAAACACAGGCAGGGAAGGAACATAACTTTTACTGCCCACTGTCACGTACCGGCAGGACAGGTAGTGGATCCTCTGGACCAGAGAGGCGATGGCGCGGGTTGTACTAAAGGAACCGGTTCTAAGCAGTTACTGGTCTTCACCAGAGCCTGCCGCAAGGCGGGATGGATTTGCTGCGGCGGTAACTACCAGGTCGTGTCCCCTAGTAACAACTCGACCTCTCTGGCAGCTGATAAGGCGTGGTACACAGGGAGAAGGCAAGAGCGTAGTCGGACGTAGCAGAGGTCAGGGCAGGCGGCAAAGGTTCAAAGGCGAGTAGACGGTAGCAACGGGTTCGGCAACAGGCAAGGCAAACAAACACAGTGGAACGCTTTCTCTGAGGCACAAGGCACAAAGATCCGGCAGGAAGCTGCGGGAGGAGAAGGTATAAATGGGCAGTGCACAGGTGCAGCCTAATTAAGTCAGCACTGCCTCTCACAAACCTTAACCCTTAATAACCCTTTTGGACCAGGCACCAATCACTGGTGCACTGGCCCTTTGAATCTAAGAGTCCCGGCGCACGCGCGCCCTAGAGAGCGAGGACGCACACGCCGAGACACTGGAGTGCTGCCTGGGGGCATACGCTGTGAGCGCTCCGAGGCCAGCAGGGGACCCGGAGCGCTCAGCGTAACACCCACTGGGTGAACCTTCTGACGGCTGTCAAGCATGCAACTCGTGGCACCCATGTGGATTTGGTGTTACCACCACGGATTGCATGCAGGCCTGCTTCTTCTTCTACTCCTCCTCCTACTTTATCCTCCGTCTTCTCCTCGGCTGACTCTTCCTTTTCCACTGCTACTGCCTATTCCACTGCACCACCTAAGCTCTCCAGAACCTATTCGACGTGCCAGGTGAGACGTTGCCATGCTGTGCTGCGGCTGTGGTGCCTGGAAGCCAAGACCCACACCGGTCCTGCACAGCTTTCAGCTCTAAAGTCACATGCCGATCAGTGGCTAACCCCGCTCAATTTGACAGTTGGTAAAGTGGTGTGCGACAACGGTGCCAATCTACTGAGCGCGCTGAAACAGGATTCGTTGCCAAATACCCCGGGGTCCAGGATGTCTTGTGGCAGGTCAGGAAAATCTCTGGCCATTTTAGAAGATCTTACATGGCCATGGATCGCCTTGCTGACATCAGCGGTGAAACCACCTGCCCGTCAGATGTCTGATTTGTTACAGCCCAACATGCTAGAACTCCACCTTGTATATGCTTGATAGGCTGCTCCAGCAGCAACGTACCATCAACGACTATCTGTACGAACTCTGCAGCAGGACAGGTTCTGGGGAGCTTGGTCTCTTTTCACCACGCCAGTGCTGCTCATGCGTGACGCATGCATACTTCTGCAGCCATTTGATGAGATCACCAAACTGGTCAGTTGCAGTCAGGGCACCATCAGTGACATCGTACCTTACGCCTTCTTTCTGAAGCGTGTATTGCGTCATGTCATTGCTCAAGCCATCGAGGAGCAGGAAGATGAGGAAGTCGCAATGCTGAATGAATTCCTAGGGGAGGCTAATCCATCTAAGACAAGTCATCAGGTGTCTGAAGAGGACTCAGAGGAGGATGGTGGCTGGGGGGAGGAGGAGGAGCAAGAAGAGCAGGCCTTAAGGGGGACTTTAAACTTTTCGAGGATCCTTGTTGTTGTCCGTGGCTGGGGGTAGGAGACTGAGGACGGCATTCTCCTGGGCGATGAGCAGGAGCCAAGGCGCTCCACCGCTTCCAATTTAGTGCAAATGGGGGCCTTCATGCTCCAGTGTTTGAAGAGGAACCCCTGTATAAAAAGCATAAAGGGAAAGGAACAGAACTGGGTGGCAACGTACTTAGACCCCCGGTACAAACACAAAATCGCGGACATGTTACCAGCATCACAGAGAGCTGTCAGAATGCAGCATTTCCAGGCCTTGCTGCGAGAAATGCTGCATTCTGCTGTTGCGGGCGCTGACAGAGGAATTTCCACCCACAGAGAAACATGCACGGGTACCAATCCTACCGAGCATGCAAGAAGAGGGCGGTTTGAAGATGTGTCACTTCGGATATTAGATCATTCCTGCAGCCAACCCATCAACAGCCGCCTTCTGGATCCAGCCTCAGGGAATGCCTAGACCGACAGGTATCTGACTACATTGGATTAACAGCCTATGTGGATGCTCTGAGAAGCGAGAAATCCCTGGACTACTGGGTGTGCAGGTTTGATCTGTGGCCAGAGCGGGCACAATTTGCCATGGAACTCTTGGCTTGCCCCTCGTCGAGTGTCCTGTCTGAAAGGATGTTCAGCAAAGCAGGAGGGATTGTGACCGATAAGCGCACTCGGTAGTGTGGACTACCTCACATTTCTAAAAATGAATGAAGCAAGGATCTTGGAGGGATTCAACACCTGTGACTACCATGTTTAATTGAATTTCCTCATGCCAGCGTACACATATCCGCCACCACCCAGAACAAAGAATGGTCCTTGTCTTATGTAAATACAGCAGCATAAAAGGCCAATTCTGTCCGGTGAATGCCTAATGTTTGGGGCCTGTACTCTACTGGCCTGCAGTAAAATTGTTATCCAATGACTGTCTAATATATCTCCAGCTACATAATCACTTGATCTTTTCTGTACGGTGAATACATAATTTTTGGGGCCTGTAATCTAACTGGCCAACAGTAAAATTGTTATACGGTGATGTACCTCCAGCCACATAATTACTTGATCTTTTCTGTACGGTGAATGCCTAATGTTTGGGGCCCGTACTCCAGTGGGCTACAGTAAAATTTTTAACCATTGACCGCATAATGTACCTCGAGCCACATAATCACTTGTTCTTTTATGTCAGGTGAATGCCTAATTTTTAGGGCCCGTACTCCCGGGGCGTAATATAAATATTTTCTAGGCTCCAGCAGGGCACCTTTTTGAGAATTAAAATGGCCCCTGATTAAAAAACATATTTTTTGTGGGAATTTTTGTCATTGATCCCCCTCTAGTACGTCACTGTCCATGTTGTGGGACTATTTGTGCACTTCTAGTAAGTATTTGGTGGCTGAAAATATGACCTGCAGGTTTTCCAGGTTCGCCTGCCATTAAAGTAAATGGGGCAAGCCGCAAACTTGCGTTTCGCGAAAACTTTTGATTGCGTTCGCACGATCGCGTTTGCGAACCGTCCAGGCCGATGTTCATCCATTACTAGAGATTATCCAACTAAGACTGGGCCCCTTCTTGACCTGGGATCCCTTTTGCCCAGGGCTTCATAGTGGTCGCATGGTCTGCCGCTATGGTAGTTACGCCCCTGGGTGGTTCCTGTCTTATCTATACACAGAGGTGATATCATTACAGGCAGTATTAGAATGAGTTAACTGCAGTAAAGTGATCTGTACAAACCAAGTGGCACCAATTATTAGACATAGTGGCAAATGTGAAAACTGCAAGATTTTATCTTTTTTTAAATATATCAAATACATGGAAAAGTAAAAACAACATCAAAAAGTCTTTAAAAAATATGTTAAGCATAAAAAAGTGATTTAAACAGCAGGTCATTTTCTAAAGACACATTTCCTTTAAAACAGTAAAGGATTTAACATTTCACCAATCTGGTTGCAATATTTATCAGTTTATGTACAGGTAGGTCTTACAAAGTATGCAGTCTATCATGTGCAGTATAATTACTGAGGAGCGAATCGAAGTCCACAAAGTCGACTTCGATCTGAATTTTAGGATAAATTTGATTCGCCCCAAAGCTGATTTTCCTCTTGCATCTGGTAGCAAATCAATTTAACCTAAAATAGTGTAAAAAACTAAAATAAATAATACTTACCAGATCCATTCGCTTGCGAAGGGCTGGCCACTGCCATCTTGCTAGAAGATCTCGTCCGAAATCTCGTGCACGGTCATGTATGACGTCACCACGCCAGCCAGCATGATGACATAATCTCAGACCATGCAAGATTTTGCACCAGTCCTTTAAGCAAAATGGCGGCAGCCAAGCCGAGTAGATGGATCAGGTAAATATTATTTATTAATTTTACACTGTATTATTCCTATCAGATGCCGCGATCAGCTATGAACGTGGCATCTGAGGGGTGCAATGATGGGGGGTGGTGCAATCGCTGCTCTGTCACTGCACCCACTACTTACAAAGAAATGTACTTTGTGACAAAATAATTTGCTACAAAGTGAGTTTTACAAAACTTTGCTCATCTCTAAGTATAATGTTAACCCTTTCTACCCCGGGCCAGTTTTCACCTTCCTGCCCAGGCCATTTTTTGCAAATCCGACATGTGTCTCTTTAAATGGTAATAACTTTGGAACACTTTTACTTATCCAGGCCATTCTGAGATTGGTTTCTCGCGACACATTGTACTTCACAACAGTGCTAAATTTGAGTCAATATATTTTTCCTTTATGGAAAAATTCACAATTTTCTAAATTAATTTCTCTACTTTTAAGACAGATAGTAATACCTCATAAAAAAGTTAGCAGTCATCGTTCCCCATATGTCTGCTTTATGTTGGCACCATTTTGTCAATGTCTTTTTTTTTTTTCAGAACATTAGAAAGCTTAGAAGTTTAGACGCCATTTTTTTAATTTTCAACTAATTTTCCACCAATTCAAAGCACCAATTCAGATATAAAGTGATTTTGAGGGGCTTACATAATGGAACTACCCATAAATGACCCAATTTTAGAGACTACACCCCTCAAATTATTCAAAACGAATGTTACAAACTTTGTTAACCCTTTAGGTGTTCCACAAGAATTAATGGAAAATGGAGGCAAAATTCCAGAATGTCATTTTTTATGCAGAATCAAATATTTTTTTTGCAACACAGCAAGGGTCAACAGCAAACTAAACCTCAATATGCATTACTCTGATTCTGCAGTTTGCAGTTTACAGAAATACCCCATATGTGGTAAACTGCTCTACTGCACTGGTGGCATTGGTGAGAAGGAAAGGAGGGCCATATGGATTTTGCTAGAATTGTTTTTGGGCACCATTTTGTATTTGAAGAGACCCTGACGTAGCCCTACTGTGGAAACCCTCAAAAAGTGACCCCATTTTTTAAACTAAACCCTTCAAAGAGTATATTAAGTGGTTTACGGAAATTGAAAAAACTTGGCTGTGAAAATGAAAAGTTTTATTTCTACCAATAAAATGTTCCTTTAGCTCCAAATTTTTCATTTTCACAAGGGATGACAGGAGAAAAAGCACCCCATGATTTGTTACCCATTCTCTCCTGAATATGGCAACACCCCATATGGTGGTGGTAAACTGCTACGGGGTCACATGGCAGGACTCAGAACGGAATGAGCGCCATATGGCTTTTGCAGTGCAGATTTTGATCGATTGGTTTATGGGCACCATTGGTTTTTATTTTTTTAGTGATTGTCTAGTGTGATGGCTCATTTTTTGCAGGATGAGGTGGTGGTTTGATTGGTACCATTTTGGGGTAAATAAGACTTTTTTGATCGCTTGGCATTACACTTTTTTTGCGGCAAGGTGAAAAAAAAGGCTGTTCTGGCGTATTTTTTTTTTACAGAATTCACCTGAGGGGGCAAAAAAAATGTGATATATTTATAGAGCAGGTTGTTACAGATGTGGAGATACCCAATATCTCTATTATTTTTATTTTTGTAAAGTTTTACACAGTAAATGCATTTTTGAACAGAATGAAATCTTGTTTTTGTGTTGCCATTTTCTGACTGCCCAATTTCTTTTTATTTTTTGGGCGACTGTCTTAAGTAGGGGCTCATTTTTTGCGGGATAAGATGCCGGTTTGATTGTTACCATTTTGGGGTACATAAGACTTTTTGATTGCTTGGTACACTTTTTGTAAGGCAAGGTCTGTTTTGGCATAGTTTATTTATTTTTATTTTTTCACCTCAGGGGGCATATAACGTGATATTTTTATAGAGCAGGTTGTTACGGACGCGGCAATACCTAATATGTCTATAATTTTTGTTAAGTTTTACACAATTAAATCATTTTTGAACAGAATAACATTTTGTGTTGCCATTTTCTGAGAGCCCTATTTTATTATTTTTTGGGGCGATTGTCTTAGGTAGGGGCTTTTTTTTGCAGGATGAGATGATGGTTTGATTGGTACCATTTTGGGTCACTTGGTATCACACTTTTTCTGAGGCAAGGTGACAAAAAATTTCTTTTTTGACACTGTTTTTATTTTAATTTTTTACGGCGTTCATCTGACTGGGTGGACCATGTGATATTTTTATAGAGCCAGTTAATACTGATGCGGTGATACCTAATATGTCAATTTTTTCAACTTTATTTTGGGAAAAGGATGTTTTTTTTTTACTTTTATTTTTTAAATACTTAATTTTTTCACTTTTTCCCCCACAACTTTTGGGGGTCCGATATCCTTTACAATGCATTATAATACTTCTGCATTGTAATGCATTGGCTGTAAGGGGACTGGATCTCACAGGCTTATATGGTAGGCAGCCACGATGCCCAAGGACCCGATAGGGAAGAGCAGGGAGCTCTCTTCCTCCACACACCGCGAACATGCCGTGGTCAGCTCTGACCACAGCATAGTAAGGGTTAATGCGAGGGTTAATATTATGGCGCTGGTCGGGAAAGGGTTAAATGAATTCATGGAGAAATGCATGATTTCGTCTTTCTTTACTTATTAATTGTACTAAGAGTTTCATAGAAAGTTTCATTCTACATTGGTTGAAGCTGTTCAGACAAGTTAAGACGAGGAGGATAATCCACTTGCATCTTATCATTAGATTTGCAATAATCTATTCTGAAGATACAAGCCAATATTTAGTAAAGTGTCTGCACCAAAAGTCTGCCTAAAAAGTGGGTTTCAAATTTTTTTTTCTGAAATGCTTGATAAATGGGTAGGGCTGAGCGTAGGTAGCAGAAGGGAGCATAAAAATCTGTTTCAAAATATGCCAACCAATAGTTAATATAGGGTCACAGAAATGTTTATATCCCTGCCCCACATGCAGGCAGGAGTTTTTGCCTGGCCAACAACCGGTATTTATGCTGGATCAGGCAGCCAGATCATCTCTGAGGGAGATGAGGCCTAAGCTTACACCATTTATAAGATTAGTAAATCTGGACGATAGTGCGATAGAAGGAAATCTTGAGAGGAAACAATATGAAGTTTTCCTATGTCTCTCAGAAAGAGAGACTTAGGGAGGTTTGCTACCATCATTGCCACCTCGTATATACAATTTTTGGGAGAATCCTGTTGATTCATGTGCCTGGAAAAAGTATTCATACTCCTTGAACTTTTCCCAAAAAAATTCACATTACACTCTCACACTTAAATGTATTTTATTGGGATAAACACAAAAGTAGAACACAACACAAAGTAGCAAGTATGTGTGATGTGAAAAGAAAATGATACATGGTTTTCAACATTTTTAATAAATAAAAATTGGGAAAGTGTGGCGTGCATTTCTATTAAGCCCCTCTGAGTCAATACTTTGTGGGACTTTCACTGCAATTACAGTTGAAAGTGTTTTGGGGTATGTCTTTACCAGCTTTGAACATCTAGAGGATGAAATTGTTGCCATTTTTCTTTTCAAAATAGCTCAGGCAGCTTGGATGGAGAGCGTCTGTAAACAGCAATTTTTAAGTCTTGTCACAATGGGATTCTCAGTGGGATTTAGGTCTGGACTTTGACTGGGCTATTCTAACATATGAATATGCTTTGATCTAAATCATTCCATTGTAACTCTTGCTGTATGTTTAGGGTAGTTGTCTTTATCTCTATCAATCTTCCGATCAACTCTGGCCAGCTTCCCTACCCCTACTGAAGAAAAGCATCCCCACAGCATGATACTGCCACCACATAGTGTTTTGCATTTAGGCCAAAAAGTTCAACTTTGGTCTCATATGACCAGGGCACCTTCTTCCACGTTCTCTATGTCCCCTGCACGGCTTGTGGAAAACTGCAAATGGGATGTCTTATGGGAGGAATCATGACTTCAGATGGAAAAAAATGCTGAATATTCTAAAAAACAAATATATAGCACTATATTCAATATAGTGCTATATTATAGTTTTTTGAATATTCGTCATTGACAAATATTCTAAAAAGCAAATAAATAGCACTATAGTCAATATAATGCTATCTATTTGTTTTTTAGAATATTCGTCATTTTTTTCCATCTGAAGTCATGATTCCTCTCTGCTTAAGTTGCTTGTTAATATTTGGCATTTTTTTCCATCTGAAGTGAACAGTGTTCAGTGTTCACTTCAGAAGGAAAATGGAAAATACAAAAATATAGCACTATATTGAATACAGTGCTATATATAAGTTTTTTTAGAATATTCGTCATTTTTTTTCCATCTGAAGTCATGATTCCTCCCTGCTTAAGTTGCTTGTGGGCCAATGACTTATTGGCCCACAATCAAGAAGCAAGGAGGAATCATGTGTTCAGATGGAAAAAATGATGAATATTCTAAAAACAAATATATAGCACTATATTCTATAGTGCTATATATTCTTTTTTCACCCACGTCTGTATTGATTGCGTAATATTCGCATATTACGCGATCATTACCTTGCCGATTTTCGAGTAAAAAAAAAAAGAATATAACAAATTTTCACATTTGCGAATATTCAACGAATATTCAACAAAATACTCGCAAAATATCATGAATTCGAATATGACCCCTACTGCTCATGACTAGTATTTACCACAATAAAATAACTATCTTCATATTCTTTTACACTTTATATGTGATGCTACATTTATAGCATCTGAACTAAACAGATATAGTAGCCTATTAATAATATAAGCTTAAAAGACAAAATACAAAGATATTATATTGGTATTTGCATTTAGCACTGTATGACAGCAAACTAGAACTTCTCCATGTCTGTCCTCTCTTATATTAACATAAGGACATGCTATTAATCTACTTGAAATATTTATATATTCCTATACCAGCTCGACTTTATACTCATGTATACACTAATTATTGTCTTTCAAATTATATAGCTTGGCATAGCTTATCATCTATTGGATTTTCTTTCTAATTGGTTTACAAGATGTGTGGCATCTCATCTCTAGGATTTTCTTCACACAATCTGATGCCTCCTAAAAAATAGCAAACTTTGCTACGGTCTTATGATTTCAGAACTGTATCCAAGACCATATTCTGATGAGGTAGTCAGTGTAATCGTTATCTTTTGAAGAATTTCTTTCCTGCCATAATGTTGATCACTATCCCTGCCAATTCTATTCGATGGGACCACAAAGGATTGACAGTGATGTGGAATAACAACACAGGCCACAACCTGATTTTTTAAGCTATACATAACTATAATATGGAGAAAAGAAGTTGAGAAAATCCAGCTCCACTTAAAAAGGAATAGGCGTTTATTCAGCTTGCGGTTAAAAACTTATCCGAGGATACAAAATAGCAGTCTTGTCTAAGCTTTTCGGGCTACTAGAAACAATTCCAGCCCTTCTTCTTAAGTGGAGCTGGATTTTCTCAACTTCTTTTCTCCATTGCCGCCCGCACCTGACACGGGCTGTCCGTGCTCACAACTAAAGGAAGGGCAGGTGAGAGCTGCTACACTCCTCTTTTTCTATATAACTATAATATATAATATATGATATGTTGGTAAGGCTGATTAGTCAGCCTGCATTTGTGGGAGGGGCGGAGGCTCTTCATATACGAGCCACACCCTCACTCACAGGTGTGTGTTTTCAGGTGCCATTAGCACACTAGCTTCTCTGGTGGTAGGAGTCTTTCTTTGCAGCATGGAGCTTGTTATTTTGCTCTCTGCTACCATAGCATGCACGCGCCATATTACGTAAGTAGGTTGGGCTGGGGCCGTCTCTCCAGGCCGGTCGGATCCGACTTTGCTAGCGAACGGGAGGCTTCACCTCAGAATCTGCTACCTCAGGTTTGCTCGTTTGGGCCTAAATACTTCCATTTGCTTTTCATTTTTGTTTGTTGGTAATAAGAGTTGGTTCCCATAAATCTTTGCTTCGTTCGTCTCGTATGAAAAGTTTCTTTACAGCAAACCGGCTGAAGTAAGAGTTACCCGGGCTGCACGTGACGTCATGTTTGGAGATCGGACGCAGCGTTTATTGTTTAGGCCTTTGCTGTAGCTGTTCCTTGCCATGTGTCTCCCTCCCCCCCCCCCTTTTTCCCCCGCTACCACCATCTTTAAACTTCATGTATTTCCCTTTCGTAAGCCGTGTACCGGGGTGGGCTCCCCAGGATACAGCAAAGTCACAGACATGGAAGCAACACTGACACCAGCGTTATATGCAAGAATATAAACTTTACTTTGGAAACAGTATTAACACAAGTACAAACAGTATAAGTAATACCCCAGGCCCACAGTCACCGTCCCTGTCCGAGGGACAGGCCTAGCCTGCTGGCGTACACAGCAGAGCCTACAAGTCGTACTGTGCTGCTATAGAAGACACACCTAACCGGTGGCAGACGCAGCAGAGCCTACAAGTCAATTACTGCGCTGCAGTCCAGTACAGTAAGGACTAACAAAGCTATAACCCTATCTAACTAGCGCGTACAAGGCCTAGGCTAGTCTCTGTTACTTTAGGCGCCAAACAGTGAAGTACAATTGGTAATCAGGTGTACTGACCTGCGTCCGTTCTGGGCCGCAGGATGCCGCTTACCCGGGATGGCCACCAAGCTCTCGGCAACCGTGCGGCCTTGCTTGATGCTAAGGTTTTCTGTCCATACACTGGAACTGGTCTTCCTGGGACAACCTCGCTTTCAAAGTGCTGGATCCAGACAGGGGACAGCAGATACTCTCCTTCCTTTGAGTATCCATTCACTGCCGGACATCTGCAAGCCAGGATGGAGTCGGATTCAGCCCCTCACAGCACAATCCTTCCACCATGTCAGATCAACACTTACTGGTTCACCCAGAAGCATGCTGACTGTGCTGCAAAACAGCGGCCTCTAGTGCCCGGAATGCCAAATGACAGCTCCAGTACAATTTAAACATAAATATACAGGCAGAGCTTATCCACAATCTCATACTTTCATGCTCCGCTGTTATCCTGAGCGGCATTTACACTTTTGGCTTTTATTTAATGTCTTATGCTGCATCCGCACATCTTCACTATACTGCACTTTTCTACTCTTGGTTAGTTTTCACTCAGATTGGTCTCACATTCAAGCTGCGCTCACCTGTTTGCTGTTACATCTCATTCCGTCCCCAGCCGACAGCCGGATCCGTATTACATGCCTGTTATCACATGTTGTATACTCGGCTTACAGCCATAGCTGCTACTGCTACTCCGTTTTCATGCTCTGGACGCACCACCCTGGTGTTCCCACCTTGCTCCACTCACAACCAGAGCTGCGTTTATACCAATTTTCATGCTCTGCTTATACCCAAAGTTGTGTTCACACTTCTACTGCTACACCAGGTTGTATACCCCACTCACCAAAGCCGCTTTCCATGTCTGCGATCACATCAAGTTAATATTCCGTTCACATCCAAAGCTGCGTCCGCATGTCTGCTTCACATCTTGTCCTATACTCCTTTCACTACTAGAGCTGCATCCACATGTCTGCTTTCGCATCACGTCAATACTCTGCTCACTTTCAGGTTGCATTTATACGTCTGCTTTATATCATGCTATTCATGCGCTACCCATACTCAGAGCTGCGCCTATACCATGTTTTTAGGTACCACTCACATCCAAAGCTGCATTCACCCATTTGTTGTTACATCATGTGTTGTACTCTGCTCCCACTCAAAGCTGCATTCTCCTGTTATTGCTACATCATGGTTTTGCTCAATCTCACCGGGGCAGTCTGCACCCACCGCTCCGGTACCTCTCTCCTGACAAACATAACTGCGTTCTTTTCAGGCTTGCGTTCCCTTCCTCGGTGGTCTGTCACATTCCATAGGCCTAGTTTCTGTTTAATCCTGGTTCGTATTCACTCAGACTGGTCTCCTTTTACTTCTGGTTCATGTTCACTCAGATTGGTCTCCTGCCCCAGTTCACCAAACAGCTCCTCAGCGGAGGTCAGTAGGCCAGTAAGTTTCCTGCTATGTTTTCACAAGCTGTTCATTTGTTTATCATGATAAGAGACTTCTCTTAGCGAACTTGCAATGCCCCAGGCATTTCATGTTTACGTTTATGGTTCGCGGTGGTTAGTGTTTTATGTATGCACGTGCTTCGGATTACTAATGTCTATATTTTTAACGCCTGTTGGCAGTCCTTAGGCCACCTTCTAGCCAATCCAATCATTCAAGTCGCTTCATATGCCATCAGGTCCGGCTTACGTTTTAATTACTTATCGTCACCGCAACGTCATCCCTCTGGCTTCGGGGGCCCTATGACCGATCCGGCCACATGGCTGCGGGGGCCCCTTGACTGCTTTTCATGTTTTGTTTGTTAAGGGTACGACATGGTTGTAGGCTGATTAGTGTCTCAGGTTTCTGTTGGAGGTTATGCGAGTCCATGTCTTTGTCTTTCTAGGTTATCGAGTCCCGGTTGCTTACTAAACCCGTTGGGTTAAGGCCCAATCTTTTCCCGAGCCGTCCTCAATTCTAAGGTTTGCATCCCGACGGCTGCCCGGCCCCATGGGCCCCTGGTGGTTGCTTCAGCCCCATTGCTTCAGGGGTCTGACCAATGGTTGCCTGTCCACCTGTGCAGCTATGCTTTTGAATGACTCATATCTTTACCTGCTTACCAACTTATGTTATTCATTTTAGTTAATGTCCGTTATTATCTCCATTTTCTGTCACGTTTCCCTTCGTCTTTTCAGGTCATGCAGTTGAACTATTGGGGTCACCTTCCACGTCGGTCAGGTCTCGTTCCTAACGATATTTCGCCTTGCATGTTATTCAGGCCACGTAGTTCTAGTATCTTGGGTATCGCCTGCCACATCGGTCAGGCTCATGGTTTAATTCACGTGCACCTTATTCATGTCACTTTTCATAGTTATAATTCTTAAAAAAAAAAAAAAAAAAAAAAAAAACTACCCCATGGCTTCGGGGGCCCGACGACTGCTTCGGCCCCATGGCTTCGGGGGCCCGACGACTGCTTCGGCCCCATGGCTTCGGGGGCCCGACGACTGCTTCGGCCCCATGGCTTCGGGGGCCCGACGACTGCTTCGGCCCCATGGCTTCGGGGGCCCGACGACTGCTTCGGCCCCATGGCTTCGGGGGCCCAACGACTGCTTCGGCCCCATGGCTTCGGGGGCCTGACGACTGTTTTCAAACCTGCTGGGCTGATTGCCTGGTTGGTTGTCCATCTGTGCATCTAGGCTGATTTGGCCCCTATGTATCGCACACATACCTGCTTTCCTAATAATCCATGTTGATCGCTCCATGTTGATCCATAGCTTCGGGGGCCCGACGACCTGCTTCGGCCCCATGGCTTCGGGGGCCCGACGAGCTGCTTCGGCCCCATGGCTTCGGGGGCCTGACGACTGTTTTCAAACCT
Source organism: Bufo gargarizans (assembly GCF_014858855.1). Lineage (NCBI taxonomy): Eukaryota > Metazoa > Chordata > Amphibia > Anura > Bufonidae > Bufo > Bufo gargarizans. The sequence continues at coordinate 97,820,401 of NC_058080.1, forward strand.
GCTGGGCTGATTGCCTGGTTGGTTGTCCATCTGTGCATCTAGGCTGGCCCCTATGTATCGCATACATACCTGCTTCCCTAATTTCCAAATAATCCATGTTGATCGCTCCATGTTGATCCATGGCTTCGGGGGCCCGACGTCTGCTTCGGCCCCATGGCTTCGGGGGCCCGACGTCTGCTTCGGCCCCATGGCTTCGGGGGCCCGACGTCTGCTTCGGCCCCATGGCTTCGGGGGCCCGACGTCTGCTTCGGCCCCATGGCTTCGGGGGCCCAACGTCTGCTTCGGCCCCATGGCTTCGGGGGCCAGACGTCTGCTTCGGCCCCATGGCTTCGGGGGCCCGACGTCTGCTTCGGCCCCATGGCTTCGGGGGCCCGACGTCTGCTTCGGCCCCATGGCTTCGGGGGCCCGACGAATGCTTCGGCCCCACGGCTTCGGGGGCCCAACGACTGCTTTGGCCCCACGGCTTCGGGGGCCCGACGACTGCTTCGGCCCCACGGCTTCGGGGGCCCGACGACTGCTTCGGCCCCTCGGCTTCGGGGGCCCGACGACTGTTTTCAAACCTGCTGGGCTGATTGCCTGGTTGGTTGTCCATCTGTGCATCTAGGCTGATTTGGCCCCTATGTATCGCATACATACCTGCTTCCCTAATTTCCTAATAATCCATGTTGATCGCTCATTTTATGTTTTGACCGCAAACTGGTCCGGTTCGCCCTACAGCATTATTGCCATGTCTTACGCAGATATTTCGTCTTTCTTTAATTGTTCATGCTTTCGTTCAGGTCCTGCCAGAGGTCTTTGCCGTTTTACCACGACCAGGAATTCATTTTCGCCAGTAGCTTCATTGCATTGCATTCCTTCACTCATGGGAGGGCATAGACAGAATCTTGTATATTATGGCTTCATAGCTTCTTGCCCCACTAACCTCCGACTCCCTACAACCACGTTGAATCGGATTTTGGACAAGGTCCAGCATTTTCTCACGGTAGAAGATTCAGATAGGAGGTCGGTCTTCACGTCTCAAGCATAAAAACAATTCTCAGGGGCGCACAGTAGAACAAAGCGCGGATAGCTGTTGTCTGGGTAACTATTCAAGGATTCTCTTCCTATCTACATGGTTCTTTTTGGCCCTCATTCCTGCATAGTCTAGGCAGTTAGGCTTTGGTCCCACGATCTCCTGACGCTAGGGCATTGCCAGTACTCGCACTAGAACCAAACTTTACAAGTTTTCAGTTGGTTTTTATGATCCATTTCACAACTTATTCTCGGTCCTCCATTCCGCTTTGGTGCAGTATCCGCAATATTGAGCATCATGTCTCTGGCCTTGTCATCCACAAGATGGGTTGTAGGTTTCCTACTGGTCTTGCCTCACATACCCCGAATTTTCGCTCTAGATCCCGGATGCCTTGCAGTTGGCTTGGGGATTAGTTTGTACATGCCATTCAAATTCCTTTTCTACCCTACTTGGCTTGGTTTTTGCCCACTTATAGGCCTACCCACGATCATGGCTTAGGGCACACAACAAGCCATTTAGTCAGGTCAGCTAAGACACGCCTAGCTGGGTTAGGTTGTTCCCGTTGTTTTCTCCCTAGGGTTCTTCGGATACCTCTTGGCCGTAGCCATGACCACAAGTTGGTAAGGCTGATTAGTCAGCCTGCATTTGTGGGAGGGGCGGAGGCTCTTCATATACGAGCCACACCCTCACTCACAGGTGTGTGTTTTCAGGTGCCCCACCCTCCCTCCCTTATCTTCTCATTTCCACAGGGTATGCCCACTTATAGGCCTACCCACGATCATGGCTTAGGGCACACAACAAGCCATTTAGTCAGGTCAGCTAAGACACGCCTAGCTGGGTTAGGTTGTTCCTGTTGTTTTCTCCCTAGGGTTCTTCGGATACCTCTTGGCCGTAGCCATGACCACAAATAATATATATGGAATGTTATAGCTGGTCTTAAAATTCAGATAGACAAGCTTGTTCTTTCCTCATTCCCAAATACTCATACTTAAGTCAATTTCTTAAGGCCTTCATAAACATTAGACATATAATGTGCATGGGAAGCTCCTGACTTTCCCTAAATTGATGATGTTAGGGGAAGAAAAGAATTAGGCCTGCTGATTTTTAACACCTGATCTTTTTGTACTTCTGCAAGGTAAGCCACTGCCAAAGGTATCTATCAACAGGTTTCTCCTTTTTCCTATTGAAAACACATATTATATATGCTTTTCTGGGCAACGTATCCCAAAACTATGGACAGCCAACATGTTTTACAGAGACATTGGAAAACCATAAACAATGATAAAGATTATTAAAAAGCAATACATTTCTATAGCTCAATATACTGATAACACCTAATTACCAGCATTTATTGTGAGCTGTAAAATGATAATAATTACCATTGAAATAATCTAGTCAAGTACCACCAGCCTTAAAAAATCATGGACACAGTGAGAGGTTTGGTCTGGGAAAACAGGCATTTTCCTCCCAGCATGTGCTGCTGGGCTGATTTACAGCCAGGTGAGGTCAAATACCAGACCGGATTTTAAATGCCGGTCTGGATCTGGGAGCCTTGTGTCTGGATGAAGGCTTGCTACCTGTTCGGCTTGAAAACAGGTTGGTGCTGCTATGAACAGGGACTCTTTGAGGCAGAATTGCATGGTGTGAATTACCACCAACACCGCAAGGTGAACTTTGTTTGAATATGACTGCTTGTTTTGTCATTTGCCTAAAGTGTGAATAAAACACTGTACTGTTTCATCCAAAGAACTTGTTGTTGCCTCTATACTGCGTCCGCTAATCCTGTCTACCAGAGCAAGTCCCCACAATTGGTGGAGGATGCGGGTAGGCGCAGTGAAGCTGGCGTGAATGTCGATATTTTTGGTTTCTGCATTTTTCAGGCACGGTTGTATGTTGTACATTAAACCAGCTGTATTACAACCAGTGCCTCACGACTAAATGGAGGCTGTTGTGAAGGCCCTCATGGTGGCTAATCTGTAGCATCAAGACACAAACCTGCAGCAACGCAAGGCTAATAAGCAGCAGCAAGAGACTAACCAGTTGCTGCTACAACACGTGATGGCTTTGCATACAGCAGGAGCAACCCCGAGCATCAACGATGCCTAGAAAGAGGTCTGTGCCGTGATTCCTAAGATGACCCCCGCAGACTACATCAAAACCTACCTGGCAATGTACGAGAAAGTAGCCATCAGGGAAAAGCTACCCTGTGACCAGTGGGCTGAGGTCGTCACTCCATTCCTGGCATCCAATACCCAGCGGGTGTATTTCGACTTACTGGACGATCAATCGGTTGACTACCAAAAAGTAAAAGGTGAGATTTTGGCATAACTGGGGGTGAATGTGTTGGTCCGAGTCCAGTGGTTACATCAGTGGGGGTTTAAGCCGGCTGAGCCTGCTAGGACCCAGTATTATAACTTACTCCACCTCTTGCAAAAGTGGCTACAGCCTGATGTGCTGAGTCCCCCGGATATGCTGGATAGACTATTAGCCAATATGTTCTGGAGGGCTTTGCCATACACTCTCCAGCACTGGATCGGTCAGATGTCTCCTGGCAATGCCCTTGAGATGGTGGACCTGGTGGAACACTATGAAGCTACCAGGAATCTGAAGGAGGGCTCTGTCGGGAGGGGGGTCGGCAAACCATGGAAATCTCCACCCCAGGCATAGAGATTTGAGCTGATAAAACTCGCCTGGGATGTACCCATGGCTGACCTATCTCCGATAGTCTGCTGGCGGTGTCAGGAGCCTGGCCATATAAGGGCTGACTGTCCTCATCGGGTTGAGCCCATGGACACTAACTATGGCTACTGTCAGTCTCTATATGCCAGGAGGCTGTGTGCAACAGGTAACCCAGAGTCTCTAGATCACTTGTGCCGGGTGGAAGCGGGAGACACTCCGACGGAGGCTCTGCTGGACTCAGGGAGTCTAGTGACCCTAGTAAGAGCTACCCTAGTGCGGTCCACTGAGTATACTGGCCGGAAAGTCAGGGTGATGTGCATCCACGGAGACATAAAAGACTACCCCACTGTGCTGGTGTCTCTAACCAAGGTGGCTGGTAGATGGACTTATGGGGTAGCTGTTGCCACAAATCTACATTATGAACTCATAATAGGGAGAGACTTTCCGGGCTTCCCGGCACTGTGGCCTGCTATGAGAGTGACTGATACACATGAGAGAGGAGTATAACCCTAGCAGAGTGGCCCAGCTCATGGGGGGGAACAGAACCCTGGGAACCTGAGACCGAAGGGCCAGCATTAGGGGTGAACGCCACTTCAGTGGAAGAGGGGGAGACAACCCCACTAAGTGTGATGGTGGGAGACGTGGAGAACTTGCTGCCGGGTCCTGAATTGGCAAACAATGTCTCCGGGGATAATTTTGGTACTGCCCAATGTCGGGACCCAACCCTATTTCGCGCTTGGGAAAATGTGTTAATAGGAGATGGTGAACCACAACAAGCTGGGGGCAGAGTCAGTGTTTCCCTGTTTGTGGTTCATCAAGATATGTTGTAATGGGTAAACCAACTACGGGGTAAACATATTGAACAGTTGGTGGTCCCCAAGGCTTAACATAAGCTTATGTTAGATCTAGCCCACCAACATGTTCTCGGGGTTACCTGGGGCTGCAGAAAACTCAGAATCGTATTCTACAGCGGTTTTACTGGCCCAGCATATTCAAGGAAGTGAAAGAGTTTTGTAAGTCTTGCCTGACCTGCCAGATAACTAGCCCCCAGACAAATTTCCATAGTCCCCTAGTGCCTCTCCTGATTATCAAAGTACCGGTAGACCGAATAGCTATGGACCTGATAGGCCCAGTACCGAAGTTCACCAGAGGGCATCAACTCATCTTAGTCATTCTAGACTACGCCACTTGGTACCCGCAGGAGGTGCCACTGCGACATACCTCGGCCAAACTCATAGCTAAGGAGTTAATGGAGATGTTTTCCCGGGTAGGACTACCTAAAGAGGTTCTGACTGACCAAAGGACGCCTTTTATGTCCAAGGTGATGAGGGAACTCTGTAAGTTGCTGCACATAAAACAACTACGGACGTCCGTTTACCATCCGCAAACGGACGGTCTGGTAGAACGGTTTAACCAAACAATAAAAAATATGTTGAAAAAGGTAGTGAATAAAGATGGGAAGGACTGGGACCTCTTTCAGCCGTATCTCATGTTCGCAGTGCGAGAAGTACCCATGGCCTCTACTCGGTTCTCGCCCTTCGAACTGCTATATGGCAGACACCCTCACGGTCTCTTGGACGTGGCCAAAGAGGTGTGGGAACAACAATCCACTCCACATAAAAGTGTCATTGAGTACGTTACCCAGATGCAAGATCAGAGAGAGACAGTGTTGCCTCTTGCAAGGGAGCATATGGAGGCAGCTCAGCGAGCCCAGAGTCGGGTCTATAATCGGCAGGCTCGGGTCCGGATCTTTAACCCGGGTGATCCAGTTTTAGTTCTGGTGCCGACCATGGACAGTAAGTTCCTGGCTAGGTAGCATAGGCCCTACGAGATGTTCAAGAAAATTGGAAATGTAAACTACAAGGTACACCAGCCAGGGCGTAGAAAGCCGGAGCAGGTTTACCTTGTGAATTTACTCAAACTGTGGAAAGATAGGAAAAACTGTACAGAAGACAGCCTGTGGCCGGGTTTTCTAGGAGAAGAGGTACCGGCCCCTGTGTCTGATGCAAGAGAGGCAGCTGCCACAGTAAAAATTGCTGACAGCCTTTATTTTAAACAGACTCAGGAGGCCAGGGAGTTCGTTGGTCGGAACGCGGATGTGTTCTTGGACCTCCCTAGACGCACTTCCATAATCCAGCATAACATTGTCACTGAGCCTCAGGCAAAAGTCAGATTAAAACCATACCGAGTACCCGAGCCTCGGCAACAAGCCATATCGGAGGAGGTGCAGCTAATGTTGCAGATAGACATTATTGAGGAGTCAAAAAGTGAGTGAGCCAGTCCTATAGTATTGATACCCAAGCCAGACGGGACGTTGCAGTTTTGTAACGACTTTCAAAAACTTTCCAAATTCGATGCGTATTCCATGCCCCAGGTGGATGAGCTCATCGAGAGGTTAGGACAAGCCCGGTATTTTTCTGTTTTGGACTTCACGAAAGGGTACTGGCCGTTGCCCTTAACGGAGGCTGCCAAAGAGAAAACTGCCTTCATCACGCCTGAGGAGCTGTATTAATATAAGGTTTTATCCTTTGGTCTGCATGGCGCCCCCGCCACGTTTCAGCGACTAATGGACATTGTGCTTCATCTACATCGTCGGTACACTTTGGCTTACCTGGACAATATTGTCATCCACAGTACCGACTGGGAAAGTCATCTACCCAAAGTGCAGGCTGTAGTGGACTTCTTTCGGAAAGCTGACCTAACCGCTAACCCCCAGAAAAAGTGCGATAGGGTTAGAAGAGACTAAGTACCTGGGGTAAGTCATTGGGCACGGAGTCATTAAACCCCAAGTAAACAAAATAGAGGTGATATGGAATTGGCCCCGACCTGTCACCACTAGGCAAATAAAGTAATTGTTGGGCAATTACATGAGGTTTGTTCCCCACTTTGCTACTATAGCCGCAGCCTTAATAGGACTCTTGAAGGGACACAAGTCAATGATAGTTCGCCGGGGTGATTGGGCGGAAGAGGCTTTCTCCGCTTTGAAGTCATCCCCATGCAGGTCCCCTGTTTTGGTGACATCCGACTTCAAAAGGGAGTTTATAGTACAGACCGATGCCTCCGAAGTAGGCCTCGGTGCTGTACTGTCTCAGGTAGTCAACAGGGAGGAGCATCCCGTTGTCTTCCTCAGCCATAAGCTCAACCCAGCTGAGACCCGGTGTAGTATAGTGCAGAGAGAGAGCCTGGCTATCAAGTGGACACTAGAATCTCTCCACTATTATTTATTGGGTAGAAAATTCTGCCTGGTGACTGACCACTCCCCTCTCAAGTGCATGAGCCAGGCCAAGGACAAAAATGCCCAGGTCACCTGATGGTTTTCTCCCTACAAAACTTTACGCTTTTGGTGGAACACAGGGCAGGGTGGTTACAGGGAAACGCAGATGCCCTGTCCCGGGTACACTGTCTGGTGTGTGTTCACCCCGTCAGGGTTGAACGAAGGGGTGGTATGTGACACAGTGAGAGGTTTGGTCTAGGAAAACAGGCATTTTCCACCAAGCATGTGCTGCTGGGCTGATTTACAGCCAGGTGAGGTAAAATACCAGACCGGATTTTAAATGCCGATCCAGGTTTTGGCAGCACCTAGCTGTCCTTAAATAGGCAGCTGGGCTAAGAAGCCATGTCTCTGTGATGGGATCTGGGAGCCTTGTGTCAGAATGAAGGCTTGCTACCTGTTCGGCATGAAAACAGGTTTGTGCTGCTATAAGCAAGGACTCTTTGAGGCAGAATTGCCGCATGGTGTGAATTACCACCAACACTGCAAGGTGACTTTTTGTTTGAATATGACTGCTTTTTTTTTTTTTCATTTGCCTAAAGTGTGAATAAAATACTGAACTGCTTCATCCAAAGAACTTGTTGTTGCCTCTATACTGCGTCTGCTAATCCTGTCTACCAGAGCAAGTCCCCTCATCACGGAAAAAAGTTTTACAAACTGTCCAGAAATTTTTAGACGCTTTGAATCTCTGCTGCTGAATGCTCATTGGACTGACAGTTCTTTTTCCTGGACCCTCCCTACCCATACTCGCTGAGCTGCACTTGCACAATATGTTCAAAGGGAACATAGGAGAAAACCACTACCAGACACCTTTGTCGATGGCGTGTCTTCCAGAAGAATAAAAGCATTAGGCGTTTAAAGTGTATGATCAGGTATAGGTACCTATAGGAAGTCAACTGACCTTACATTTTTTGGGATTTTGGAAACAAATAAGAGTGCCCAAAAGAAGGGAGGAACGGAAAATACCCAAGACTTCCGTACTGTACTAATAGTAAATAATAAGTCTTGTTAAGTACATACAAATAAGATTTTCAACATTCAGCTCTATAAAAAATTAAAAATTAAAGCCCGTATTTACTTTACAATAATCTTGCTTTCCTAATAGATTGCTCTTATGAAAATAAATCAAAAGAAACAACTTTCTTTATTAAATTCTGAGAACTAACTTGGCGCTGATGCTTCATCAAATCCCAAGAAAAAAAAAACAGCAGCACAATGTAGATTGTCAGGGAAAAATCTAGCTAGCAATAAATGGGCTTGTTAATCACAAAGCATGAACATTATTTGAACTAACTGGATGTGTTGATTATCAGCTCGATTGCTTTCAGCTCAAAAGATCTGTCATATTCTATCAGCCGTGTGCTTCTTTTTCGCTACATGCCAGTGCTCCAACAATGGCTGTATTAAGTCCTATAACTTCATCACCATTCTATACTGCTTGATAGATTTGTGAAACAGAGACTGACTGCTTTGTCATGATGACATCAGCGATTCTTCAGAAACTGTCTGAAAGTAATCCATCTGTAGCTTGTGCCTAAAGAAAGAAAATGACAAATGGATCATCTCTTCATTGTGCCTTCTCTATTCTTCCAAATGAATTCATGAAAACCCAACAGGGAACGTTAAATATATTTATTTACTTCTCTCTTTTGACACTTAATGCAAAACTAGATTTTTGGGCACTGGTGCCATTTTAGCACCTATAAAATATGATGCAGACAGATTTAAATTTGAATTTAGAACTTGTCCATTTTTTTAATTTCATTAAAGAATTACTGTTTTATGGAAATATATATATATATATATATATATGCATATTTCTGTATGGTAAAGGGGGATTGGAAAAATGTGGGGCTCATATGCATAACTATATTACATCTCAAAGTTTTGTAGTCATAATGATGAACCTTTCGAAGTTTACTAGGCATTACTGTACTATGTATTTTCAAATCCATAGGAAGACATACAGGAAACAAATTATGCCAAGCTCAATCACGCATTGTGACAAGATTCTACCTGGAGATGAATGAACCAGTTGAGAGTTGTTTTGGGTTCAGTTTGTGGAATTTGTGAAAACGTTTGTTTCAGACCCAAATTAGTAAATTGCCCTAAAAGTTGGTATATAACCGCCTCTAGCCTCCTAGGACTCATAATTTTTTGGGAAACCCTCAATGAGAGGGTAACCAGTGTGTCCTACCGGTACCGAGGGAAGGTTGTCGGCTGCTTCACCACACGATATTCAGGTAGTCGTTCTTCCTGTATGGATGGTCGGATGAATCAATAGGGAGATAGCAACCGGCTGACAGTCTAACACATGTGTGTAGGGTCCCTAGGGAAATCCTATGACTGTCTAACCAATACCCTAAAAACTAGATGTGTGGTAGCGACCTGACCACAGGGCACTCGTCCTTGAAAGGACGACCCTGTCTGGAACCTTTCCCTGATTCTAATAACTATATGTCCCTAATTATGCATGAGCATTGTCCCTACACGCATGTTTCACTGCCAGGACATTGGGCAGTTCTTCAGGCGAGATGATATAATAGTAAAGCAGGTCAATCCCAGATAAAGTGGTAAAACCTGATGACCAGAAATGACACAGTCAGTCAAAGTGGTCAGTAGGTGCACGAGGATGATCGGCTCCTATGTGGGCTACCCCATAGATAGGGGGTTAGGAATAATGCAGTAAACCGATGTGTGTAGCTGCATATGGGACGCCAACTAACCTGGCGTTCACTCCTTATTTAAATAGCCCAGTTCCCGCTGCTGATGACGTCAGTAACAGACGTCAGGTGGCGCAGCGCTCGCCCGCACGTAGGCGTCGCGCATGCGCACAACACAGAGTGGAAACGAGGCTTGGGGCGCAGGACAAGTGCCTGATGCGAAATGCACTTCTGCGCATGCGCGAACTCGCATCAGATATCGCGAGATCGCGGAAGCTAATGCCGACAACGAGAGAAGTTGTAGGCGACTCAGGTATTTAATGCTTCACAGTCTGCAAATAATGTACCTACGATCGGACAATCATGGGTACAGCCAAGCATATTGAACCACAATCGGCTCTAATTTATAGATATTTGGGGCTATTCTTCCCATGTGGGATCGGAACAGCTGACAGATAGTGAAAAAAGCACAGTAACTGGTTATAGAAGATGGTCACAGGAGATAAGAAAATATCTCATATAGGCTCTTGGTCAATATAAGTAAAAGACCTATAACCTGATATCGCAAAATTATGGTACAATTGATTGTTATCGAATGGGTGTTCAAACTACACACATAAGTTAGAAAGTGGTGTCTCAGGTATTTCTAAGATAACAGAAAGTGGCAAGAGTAAGTGGATAATGGCTAGTACATTATAGCTGCTGTCAAAGAGGCGGTGGTAACAGTGGCATAGACCCACAAAAATGTCAGTCTACAAAAAACAGCTGTAATTCAACTGTTCATTGAGACCGTTAGGTGTGACAGTTTTTAAGAGAAATATCCACCGTGTCTCACGCTGTAGAAGGATTTTATCCCAATCGCCGCCTCTTTTGGGGGGGCTGATGGTCTCAATGCCCATAACCTTAATGACCCTGGGATCGCCTTGGTGTAGGTCACAGACATGTCGTGCCACTGGAGTATCGCGACGCTTATCAATATCTAGGAGATGCTCACCTATGCGTCTACGCAACTCGCGCTTTGTTTTTCCAATATATTCCATGTGGCAAACACAAGTGATTTTATATATCACCCCAACTGTTCTGCATGAGATGAAGTCTTTAATCTCAAAGTTACGTTTAAGGTTTGTACTGTAAAAAGTTTTTCCTGGGCTGATATTGCCACAGGCCACACACCCACTGCATCTGAAACAGCCCACAGGCCGACGTCCAAGCCACATATTGGGCTTTACCGGTGGTGCAAGATGGCTATGCACCAATAAATCTTTGAGACTTTGTCCCTTTCTAAAAGTCACCTGTGGGTGTTCATGCAGGACTTCCCGGACATCCGGGTCCATAAGTAAAATGGGCCAGTGTCGTTTTAAAATCTCTTTTGATTCCTTTGCGGAACCGTCAAAAGTTGTAATAAACCTCACTTTTCTGTCACTTTCTTGTTTAGTCTTTGGGGTAAGTAGTGTCTCTCTTGGGGTATTTTTGGCCCTCTGAAATGCTCCTCTCAGTACCTTATCAGGGTAACCCCTGGCCCTAAATCTTTGCCGGAGGTCTGCTGCCTGTCGTAGGAACTCTTGTTCCTCAGAACAGTTTCTGCGCAAACGCAGGTACTGTCCGTAAGGTATTCCTCTCTTTAGTGGCAGAGGGTGGCTACTCTGCCAGTGTAGGACTGAGTTTGTAGCAGTTGTCTTGCGAAAAACGGTTGTAGAGAGCTCACCACCAGGGTTCTTGGAGATGCGGACATCAAGAAAAGGTAGTGAACTCTCGCCAATCTCGTAGGTAAAACGGAGGCCTATACTGTTAAAGTTAAGAGAGTCCACAAACTTTTTGAAATCCTGGGTGCCCGCATTCCAGACAATCAGAATGTCATCGATGTACCGGGCCCATAAAGTGATGGGCCCGGTCATCGATTCACCTTCCCCAAAGACGACGGTCGCCTCCCACCAGCCCAGGAGCAGGTTGGCATAGGACGGCGCACAGGAGCAACCCATGGCCGTGCCCCTGAGCTGGTGGTAAATGCGACCGTCGAAGGTGAAGAAATTATGCGTCAACAGAAATCTGAGTAACCGTAGAACAAAAGCATTATGCGCCTGATACTTTTGTCCTCGCATGCTGAGGTAGTAACTAACAGCCGAAAGGCCAGCCTTGTGTGGTATGGAGGAATACAACGCCTCCACATCTATACTGGTCAGCAAGGAATGGTCCTCAATATAGATCCCTTCCACCCGTTTCAGAAGGTCCATCGTATCGCGGGTGTACGAGGGGAGTGCAGTCACAAAAGGCATAAGGATCTGGTCTATATATATCCCTATGTTTTGGCAGATGCTCCCAATGCCGGCAACGATTGGTCTCCCCTTGAGTGGTCTAAGGCCTTTATGGACCTTGGGGAGACTATAAAACGTGGCCATAATGGGGTGCCTGGGATACATGAAGTCCAGCTCCTCTTGTGATATAAGATTCTCAGCTCTTCCGGCCAGGAGAATCTCCCGTAGTTCAACCACGTATGGTGCTGTAGGATTGGACGTCAATAACTGATAACTATTGCGGTCTTTCAGGATATGTTCACACATAGATTGATAGACTAAACAAGAAAGTGACAGAAAAGTGAGGTTTATTCCAACTTTTGACGGTTCCGCAAAGGAATCAAAAGAGATTTTAAAACGACACTGGCCCATTTTACTTATGGACCCGGATGTCCGGGAAGTCCTGCATGAACACCCACAGGTGACTTTTAGAAAGGGACAAAGTCTCAAAGATTTATTGGTGCATAGCCATCTTGCACCACCGGTAAAGCCCAATATGTGGCTTGGACGTCGGCCTGTGGGCTGTTTCAGATGCAGTGGGTGTGTGGCCTGTGGCAATATCAGCCCAGGAAAAACTTTTTACAGTACAAACCTTAAACGTAACTTTGAGATTAAAGACTTCATCTCATGCAGAACAGTTGGGGTGATATATAAAATCACTTGTGTTTGCCACATGGAATATATTGGAAAAACAAAGCGCGAGTTGCGTAGACGCATAGGTGAGCATCTCCTAGATATTGATAAGCGTCGCGATACTCCAGTGGCACGACATGTCTGTGACCTACACCAAGGCGATCCCAGGGTCATTAAGGTTATGGGCATTGAGACCGTCAGTCCCCCCAAAAGAGGCGGCGATTGGGATAAAATCCTTCTACAGCGTGAGACACGGTGGATATTTCTCTTAAAAACTGTCACACCTAACGGTCTCAATGAACAGTTGAATTACAGCTGTTTTTTGTAGACTGACATTTTTGTGGGTCTATGCCACTGTTACCACCGCCTCTTTGACAGCAGCTATAATGTACTAGCCATTATCCACTTACTCTTGCCACTTTCTGTTATCTTAGAAATACCTGAGACACCACTTTCTAACTTATGTGTGTAGTTTGAACACCCATTCGATAACAATCAATTGTACCATAATTTTGCGATATCAGGTTATAGGTCTTTTACTTATATTGACCAAGAGCCTATATGAGATATTTTCTTATCTCCTGTGACCATCTTCTATAACCAGTTACTGTGCTTTTTTCACTATCCGTCAGCTGTTCCGATCCCACATGGGAAGAATAGCCCCAAATATCTATAAATTAGAGCCGATTGTGGTTCAATATGCTTGGCTGTACCCATGATTGTCCGATCGTAGGTACATCATTTGCAGACTGTGAAGCATTAAATACCTGAGTCGCCTCCAACTTCTCTCGTTGTCGGCATTAGCTTCCGCGATCTCGCGATATCTGATGAAGTGCATTTTGCATCAGGCACTTGTCCTTCGCCCCAAGCCTCGTTTCCACTCTGTGTTGTGCGCATGCGCGACGCCTACGTGCGGGCGAGCGCTGCGCCACCTGACGTCTGTTACTGACGTCATCAGCAGCGGGAACTGGGCTATTTAAATAAGGAGTGAACGCCAGGTTAGTTGGCGTCCCATATGCAGCTACACACATCGGTTTACTGCATTATTCCTAACCCCCTATCTATGGGGTAGCCCACATAGGAGCCGATCATCCTCGTGCACCTACTGACCACTTTGACTGACTGTGTCATTTCTGGTCATCAGGTTTTACCACTTTATCTGGGATTGACCTGCTTTACTATTATATCATCTCCCCTGAAGAACTGCCCAATGTCCTGGCAGTGAAACATGCGTGTAGGGACAATGCTCATGCATAATTAGGGACATATAGTTATTAGAATCAGGGAAAGGTTCCAGACAGGGTCGTCCTTTCAAGGACGAGTGCCCTGTGGTCAGGTCGCTACCACACATCTAGTTTTTAGGGTATTGGTTAGACAGCCATAGGATTTCCCTAGGGACCCTACACACATGTGTTAGACTGTCAGCCGGTTGCTATCTCCCTATTGATTCATCCGACCATCCATACAGGAAGAACGACTACCTGAATATCGTGTGGTGAAGCAGCCGACAACCTTCCCTCGGTACCGGTAGGACACACTGGTTACCCTCTCAGTGCCGCCGCGCACTTTAAATTTATTATCAATATACTGAGATGACCATGGGCCTTAGCCATTAATGGTCCTACACCGTGTTCATCTCATTATATTTATTTTTCTTTTTCGCACATAGTATCAAGGATTTTTTATTAGCAAAGATATTAAATGTTATGTTTTAAGATTATTCCTCCAGAGTGACAAACTTCTCTTTTCAGTCATTTTTTATGAATTTTGTTTTTCCCTCATGTCTGAGTGGCATACAGTCGTGGCCAAAAGTTTTGAGAATGACACAAATATTAGTTTTCACAAAGTTTGCTGCTAAACTGCTTTTAGATCTTTGTTTCAGTTGTTTCTGTGATGTAGTGAAATATAATTACACGCACTTCATACGTTTCAAAGGCTTTTATCGACAATTACATGACATTTATGCAAAGAGTCAGTATTTGCAGTGTTGGCCCTTCTTTTTCAGGACCTCTGCAATTCGACTGGGCATGCTTTCAATCAACTTCTGGGCCAAATTCCTGACTGATAGCAACCCATTCTTTCATAATCACTTCTTGGAGTTTGTCAGAATTTGTGGGTTTTTGTTTGTCCACCCGCCTCTTGAGGTTCGACCACAAGTTCTTAATGGGATTAAGATCTGGGGAGTTTCCAGGCCATGGAGCCAAAATGTCAACGTTTTGGTCCCCGAGCCAGTTAGTTATCACTTTTGCCTTATGGCACGGTGCTCCATTGTGCTGGAAAATGCATTGTTCTTCACCAAACTGTTGTTGGATTGTTGGAAGAAGTTGCTGTTGGAGGGTGTTTTGGTACCATTCTTTATTCATGGCTGTGTTTTGGGGCAAAATTCACCATATTTTCAGCAGAAGATTAATCTGTCCCTGATGTTTTTTTTGGAGAGAAGTGGCTTCTTTGCTGCCCTTCTTGACCCCAGGCCATCTTCCAAAAGTCTTCGCCTCACTGTGCGTGCAGATGCGCTCACACCTGCCTGCTGCCATTCCTGAGCAAGCTCTGCACTGGTGGCACTCTGATCCCGCAGCTGAATCCTCTTTAGGAGACGATCCTGGCGTTTGCTGGACTTTATTGGACGCCCTGAAGCCTTCTTAACAAGAATTGAACCTCTTTACTTGAAGTTCTTAATGATCCTATAAATTGTTGATTGAGGTGTAATCTTAGTAGCCACAATATCCTTGCCTGTGAAGCCATTTTTATGCAACGCAATGATGGCTGCACGCGTTTCTTTGCAGGCCACCATGGTTAACAATGGAAGAACAATGATTTCAAGCATCATCCTCCTTTTAACAGGTCAAGTCTGCCATTTTAACCCAATCAGCCTGACATAATGATCTCCAGCCTTGTGCTCGTCAACATTCTCACCTGAGTTAACAAGACGATTACTGAAATCATCTCAGCAGGTCCTTTAATGACAGCAATGAAATGCAGTGGAAAGGTTTTTTGGGATGAAGTTAATTTTCATGGCAAAGAAGGACTATGCAATTCATCTGATCGCTCTTCATAACATTCTGGAGTATATGCAAATTGCTATTATAAAAACTTAAGCAGTAACTTTTCCAATTTCCAATATTTATGTAATTCTCAAAACTTTTGGCCATGGCTGTACATAGCTATGCGTAAACGCACGCTCACGGCATTAACATACAACATGTTTAAAAATACAGTGCTGTTACATATGTTATGCTTTTTCATATTCTAAAGCTTTAAAAAATTGGGGCAGATGATGTTTAACCCCTTAGTGACCAGCCTGTTTTGGGCTTTACTGACCAAGCGTTTTTCTTCTTTTTTCATCGTTGCCTTCCAAGAGTTATAATATTTTTATTTTACCATCTATGTAGCTATATGAGGGCTTGTTTTTTGCGGGCGCCATTTTGGGGTACTCATAACTTTCTGATGAACCTTTGTTAACACTTTCTGGGAGGGAGATAGGAAAAACAGCAACATTGCCACTGAGTTTTTACGCTATAAATTTTACAGCATTCATTTATCGGTATAAATAACATAATATCTTTATTCTCTGGGTCTGTATGATTACAGCAATACCAAATACATATAGTTTTTTTTTTAAAACACTTTTTTTTAAAAAGAATAAAATCTTTTTGCATTGCCGGTTCCCAAGACCCAAAAGTTTTTGTTTTTACGGAGTTGTGCAAGGGCTTGATTTTCGCAGGATTACTTGTAGTTTTCATTGGCATAACTTTGGAATAAATTACTCTTTTTGATTGCTTGTTATTACGTTTTTTCGGTGCAACTAAAAGTCTGTCCTTTTAAAAAATCATTTTTTATGGCGTTTACCGTAGAGGATAATTTACATGATATTTTTGTAGTGCAAGATGCAGTGATACCAAACATATATGGGGGGGGTTTATTGTAATTTTTTTTATATTTTTTATAAATGTGTTTTTTTTTTTTTACTTTTTTACCACTTAATAGTTCCACAAGGGTACTATAACAGACATTTTGACTGCTTTTAAAATGCATTATTCCTATAGTACATAGCATTTGAATGTCAGTCCTATACTGACATTGACCAGCAGGCTGTGCCAGAGAGACACAAATTACTCAACGCCGGCTAGGGGCCTAGATCAGACCCCTGCCAGCCTTTACACACATCGGCACTTTCACTTGCCAATGGGAGACAGACGGGGTACGCTCCCTCTGTCACCACTTTACATGCGGCTGGTACCATGTAAAGCATTAAACAGCCCAGATATACTCCTGCCCTCACTCCCTATTTTTTTATGGCCCCTAAATAAAAAGGCGTATGGATGGTCACTAAGGGGTTAAACACACATTATAGGATTTAAAAAAAATAAGTGGCTTGGGGTGCCAACCGTCCTAAAATGATGTTTTGACAGGGTCAGAATGCCTGCCCATACAAGTGTTGATTGTCAGAAGAAAAAGTGGCTCCTTGTGAACTTGCCTATATACTTTATCCCTTTTTTTGGGGAGCAGCAGCAGTGCAGTGTGGATTTGGAAAGGGTATGGTACGGATACCATGGCATGCAGCTGCAATAGTGGCAGTAGCAGTATAGAATAGAACATACAAGTCTGCCTATGGGTATAAGTGGCAATAGTATTAGTAGTGATAGTGGTGGTATATGCTTTGTGTTAATGGTGGTGGCAGTAGGGGATTAACAGCGAGGAGCAGCATCCATATAGTACATGTTGGCGGAAAAGCAGAAGCATGATGGAGGCAGCAACAGCCTTATAGAAGATGATGGTAGACAAACAAAGAAATCACTGTAGCTCTCACCTCTCACCTCCTGGTGGGGCACGGATAATCAGACCTGGACTCAGTCTGGAGCAAAATGTGAAAATAACACGGATTCCAGCTCTTCACAATAAAAGGCTCTTTTATTCGACTTCCTTAAAATCAGACATCAAAAGTAGAACAATATGCTGTGACACATTTCTGGCTGCTACATCTTAGGTGGGATGGAATCCTTAAACCAATAAAACCACATCATTTGTATTGTAAGGTTGAATCATGTTTCCTATTCAATCCCTTAGGTATACATGTTCCAAGATTGAACATCCAATATGTTTCTCGACTATATAATTTTTGTCTACGACCTCCCCCTCTGACCGGAATGGTGACTCTTTCCACACCTTGTACATGAAACGCAGAAGTATCACCCTTGTGGACTATCGCAAAGTGTGATGTGGCTGCTGAGACATTGCGCGATGAAATATGCGGGATGTCGCTCAGATGTTTTCGAATTCTCCCTTTGAGCTGATTAATCGTGCATCCAACATATTGCAATGCGCAGGCTTGACATGTGATGACATAAACTACATATTCCGTGTTGCAATTAATATATTGTTGCAATTTATGTATACTACCATTGGACGTGGATATGATATCTTTGCTAACTGACATATGCATGCAACATATACATTTTTTACTTCCACATTTAAAGTTTCCCTTGGTAGTTAGCCACACTGGTTCACACACTGCGTTTTCCACAAATAGGCTAGGGCTCACTTTTTGCCCAATGGTTGGTGCTTTTTTCGCAATGCATCTAATGCCTGCCTCTGCAATATCCCCTTAACCTTCATCAAAGCCTATCACTGACAAATGTCTGCGTAAAATATTGCAGACAAGGGGATATTCGGCACTGTAATTTGTAACAAAAGTTACAGGTTCGCTCGAATTTTGGGTGCAAGCTCATTTTTATTTCTATTAGTTTTTTTCTTTTTGTTCGCATTCCTTATTCGAGCGAATATAAGTGAGTCTCTATCTACCGATATTGCATGTTCCATCGCCTTATGAATATTCTATCTCGAATATCCCCTGGTCTGCAACCTTGCAGAGATGTCAGATTCTTCCTTCGCAAAAAGATTCAAGCATTAGCAATTACGCCATGCCCTTAACATCTCCCCTTTGGGGTTGTTCTTGGCTACATGAGGGGGATGGCACGATGATGCATGTAGTAGAGTATTTTCTGCAGTATTCTTACGGTGTGTACATGTACAGACTTTCTGGTTTTCTCGATTACCCCATAATAAAAGGTCCAGAAAAACAATCGAAACATACTGACCATAGTGAGTTTGATCAAGGGAACACAGCTATTCAAATACTCCACAAATGGCATCAAATCTTTTACATCAACCTGCCAGACCCATAACATGTCATCAATAAAGCGCCCATACCATTTCACTGACATTAAGTACGGGTTATTATCTGAAAACAAAAAGCTGTTCTCCCACCATGCCATAAACACATTTGCCACTGAAGGTGAGAATTTGGCACCCATTGAAACTCCGGATATCTGTAAATAATATGAACCATTAAACATAAAAAAAATTATGTTTAAGCAAAAAATCAGTACAAACACAGATATAATCTCGAAGTTCCAAGGTGTAATTGCTAAATACATCTAAAAACCATTTCAAGGCAGCAATCACCAAATGGTGAGGGATATTAGTATACAATGAATTAATGTCAGCAGTCACCCATACAAATTCCTTTTGCCATGTGAATTGATGGAAATTTTGAAGCATACTACATGTATCCCTGAGATAGCCCAGTATATGAGGTACAAGGGGTTGCCTATTCCGAAAGTCGTTCCGAATATGATCCAATTCCTGCCACGATCGGTCTTAATGGTGGAGGAAAACCCTCCTTATGTACTTTAGGAAGGACATGGAATATGGGTGTATTCGGATGCTCAATATATATGAATTATTTTTCCTTTTCAGATAGAACACCCAGGTGCACCCCTTCCTGAAGGATGTTGTATATCCTGGACTGATACTGGGTGAGGGGGTGGTTGCTAGAGGTAAATACACATTGGTGTCCTTCAATATATTCTTAATTTGCACTCTATAAACCTCACTATCTAGCAACACCACCGCTCCCCCCTTATCAGCCTTACGGACAACAACATCCTTCATATCAGACAGATTCACAAGAGCTATATTTTTCTCTTTCGATAAATTCCTATGTCGACAATCATATCTGATATGGTCCTTGAGGGAACAAAGATCTTTCTCCGCTAGTTCTTGGAGTCTATCGAGAACCAGGGACCTCGATTGGATGGGATAAAAATCCCTATTTGAGGTTTTAAAACCAATGGATGAATTTTGTAGAGGTACATCATCTGGCTCTCTATACATTCCCTGCAACTTCTGCGTTTCATGTACAAGGTGTGGAAAGAGTCACCATTCCGGTCAGAGGAAACATATTGGATGTGCAATCTTGGAACATGTATACCTAAGGGATTAAATAGGAAACATGATTTAACCTTACAATACAAATGATGTGGTTTTCTCCGTTTAAGGATTCCATCCCACCTGATTGGAATTATTTCCCTCATGACCAACATTCTAATGGACACCTGGTATTAGCTCCAGGGGATGGAAGTCATCCAATCAAGTGGGAGAGGTTTATCCTGACTGTGCATAAAATTGAGACTTTTAGTTTGTTTGTCTTGATGAAGGGCTAAGATGTAACAGCCCAAAACGCATATTGTTCTACTTTTGATGTCTGATTTTAAGGAAGTCGAATAAAAGAGCCTTTTATTGTGAAGAGCTGGAATCAGTGTTATTTTAACAGAAGATGATGGTAGGCAGGTCACAGTGGTGGCAGCTGGCGTACAAAACGTGCTGGTAGATAGTCAGATAGAAAGACAGCAACAGTAGCAAGATGGAGCACTGCCAGCAAGGCAATGTGTATTTATCGGAATCATCCTGAAATGTCCGAATTAACCACCTAACTGTTTTGCCCGAACTCAGCCCAGGCTGTGGGAAAAGCACTTTGTGGAGGAGGGAGGGATGCTTTAGCTGCTGTTATCTCCTCAATGGTAGCAGCTTGAAACATGCAGCTTGAAATCACTGTTAGAAATCGAGTCAGGAATAATCGTGGGTAAAACCTGCTTTTACTTTCACTTTCAGCTGCATTCTCTGCATCCTGATTTCTAACAGTGATATCTTCCCATGTACTGAAGATTGCCCTCGTTCTGGTATTGTCTGAAAGCTTGGAATGTCAGCTTTCAAACAACATAAAACCCATATGTCTAGCTGGTGCCAAACCAAAAATATGAACAGTTAAAGCAGCCACCTCCCCCTTCCTGTCAGTCTAGGGGAGAGTGAGGGAGCATCTGCAGAACTGACAAGCTGCAGGAGGAGAGATTTAAAAAAAAAAAATGTACAGCAATAGTGGCATTATCATCATTGTAGTGACCCAGATAATAAAATTATGTTGTTTTTACCACACAGTGAACACCGTAAATATATTTCACAAAATAATGTAAAAATTGCTGTTTTTTATCTTTCCCCCTAAAATTAATAATAATAAAAGTTATTTAATACACTATATATACACCCCAAAATGGTTCCTAAAAAACCTACAACTAATCCCGCAAAATAAAAATAAAAATGAGAAGAAAAAATTTAAAAGTTATCACTGCTGGAACACAAAGGGGAAAATATTATTGGTCCTTAACCCCTTCTAACGCAGAGGTTTTTTTGACTTTGCATTTTTGTTTTTCGCTACCCTCCTTCCCAAAGCCATAACTTTTTGTTTTTCCGTTCACATAGTCGTATAAGGGCTTATTTTTTTGCGGGACAAGTTGTACTTTCCAATGCCATCATTTAGGTGGCGGAATTGAAAGAAAAAAAATATATATTTGGCCACTGTTTTACAGTTTTTATTTTACGGTGTTCATTATGTGGTAAAACTGACTCTACCGAGCACCTGAGCACAATGGAAGTCAATGGGAGAACCCAAGCATTAAACCAAGCACCCCCTATTCTGAAGAGGGGAGGTTGTCTGACTCACAGGAAAAGGTCAGAAATTGATGGAAACACCACTGAAATGGTTCAGGAACAGCATGGGGAGGATGTCTGGATGCTTCTTGGACTCCCAGGTCGCTGTTGGGAATGATGTTGTCTGAGTAGTATGCCACTTTTACAGACTGACAATAATATGCACAAAACCGAAGATAAAATCGATTTTAGAGGAAAAATTGTTAGAAAACATTCTTTCCTGCATATTTACTTGTATATAAAGTGCAAGTGCTGCCATAAATTACAAGGAAGAGGCACTCTGATACAACCTGTATATCACATAAAGGAGGGCCTCATTCACATTGTGGTAAAATTGTTCAGGTAGTGGGACTCCTACACTCATAAGCCTATGCCAAGTGAAAGGGCTGCCAAAAATTACAAGGAACCGGCACACCAATACACCCTTTATTACACATAAAGGAGGCATCATACACACCCTTGAAAAATTATGATTGATAGCCTGCTGGTGACCCTCAAAAACTATCAGAGCAAGGGCCTGCTGAGCTGACCATCTAAAACATTAGGGGTGAGTGCCTGCTGCTGAGCAGACTCTCTAAAATATTAGGGGTGAGGGTCTGATGCTGAGCTGACCCTCTAAAACATTAGGGGTGAGTGCCTGCTGCTAATCTGACCATCTAAAACATAAGGGCGAGTAGCTGCTGCTGAGCTGACCCTCTAAAACATTAGGGGTGAGGGTCTGCTGCTGAGCTGACCCTCTAAAACATTAGGGGTGAGGGTCTGCTGCTGAGCTGACCCTCTAAAACATTAGGGGTCAGTGCCTGCTGCTGATCTGACCATCTAAAACATTAAGGGCGAGGGCCTGCTGGTGACCCTCAAAACATTATGACCAAAGACCTGATGGTAACCCTCTAAAACATTAGGGGTGAGGGCCTGCTGTTGACCCTCAAAAACATTAAGAGCAAGGGCTTGCAGGTGATGCTCTAAAATATTAAGAACAAGGGCCTGCTGGTGACCCTCTAAAACATTATGGGCGAGGGCCTGCTGGTGACCCTCAAAAACATTATGGGCGAGGGCCAGCTGATGACGCTCTAAAACATTAAGAACAAGGGCTTACTGGTGACCCTCTAAAACATTATGTGCGAGGGCCTGCTGGTGAACCTCAAAAACATTATGGGCGAGGGCCTGCTGATGACCCTCAAAGATATTATGGGCGAGGGTCTGCTGCTAAGCTGACCATCTAATATACCATGATATAATGGAGAAGGAGGACGAGAAAAGG
The DNA here is from genome assembly GCF_014858855.1 of Bufo gargarizans. Classification (NCBI taxonomy): domain Eukaryota; kingdom Metazoa; phylum Chordata; class Amphibia; order Anura; family Bufonidae; genus Bufo; species Bufo gargarizans. The sequence goes on from NC_058080.1 coordinate 97,843,034, forward strand.
GAAATTTAACCATATACCCTTTTTAGTGGTTGAAGGTGCATAAGAATACAGTGTATTCAATACACCATAAAAGCCACATTTAGAGTGCCTTTATGTTTAGCCGCTTTCCTCATGTGGAGTAGAGAAGTCAGGGGCGATGTAGGCTTTGTTCATTTTTATAAGAGTCAACCGGTCAGCATATTCAGTTGATAGGCGGATGCTCTTATCAGTTGTTATGCCCACAGCAGCACTAAATACACGCTCTGACAAAACGCTGGCGGCGGGGCAGGCCAGCACCTCCAAGGCGTAGAGTGTCAGTTCGTGCCACGTGTCCAGCTTGGACATCTAATAGTTGTAAGGCACAGAGGGATCACTGAGGATGCTAACACGGTCTGCTACGTAGTCCTTCACCATCTTCCAAATATTTTCCCTCCTTGTGACACTAGGCCGGGTATCAGGTTGAGAGTGCTGGTGGGGTGTCATAAAACTGTCCCAGGCCTTGAAGAGTGTTGTACTGTCTCTGTTGGAACTGCTGTGTGTTCCCCACGTCTCTCCTCCTTGGTTGGCTATGTACTCTGCAGCCAACGTTGTCAGCTGGAAATTTTGGGAGCAATCTTTCCACAAGGACCTTCTAATATTTTTCTCGTCCTCTCCACCACAAGAATGAGAGGTGAGAAGTTATTTTTGTAGCGGGGGTCAAGAAGAGTGAACAACCAGTAATCAGTGTTGGCCAAAATGCATACAACGCGAGTGTCACGGGAAAGGCAGCCTAACATGAAGTCAGCCATGTCTGCCAGAGTCCCAACAGACAAGACTTTGCTGTCCTCATCACGAGGATGACTCTCAATCTCCTCATCCTCTTCCTTCTCTTCTACCCATCCATGCTGAACAGATGGAATAAAACTTCCATGGGTACTACCCTCTGTAGCGGAGGCAACCCTCTCCTGCTCCTCCTCCTAATCTTCCAATTCGCAGAGAAGACGAAATGAGGGTGGTCTGGCTATCACCTTGTGTACTGTCTTCCCCCATTTCCACTTCTTCCACATGCAAAGCGTCTGCCTTAATTGTGAGCAGCGAGCATTTGAGTAGACACAAAAGTGGGATGGTTACACTGATAATAGTGTTATGCCCGCTCGCCATCTGTGTTTATTTCTCAAAGTTGCATAAAACCTCACAGAGGTCAGAAATCAATGCCCACTCATCGCTTGTGAAGAGCAGAAGCTGACTGGAAAGGTGACAACCATGTTGCAGCTGGTATTCCACTACTGCTCACAAAGCCTGGCCAATATGTGGAACGTGGAGTACCAGTGTGTGCTCACGTCACACAACTGTCGGTGAGCTGGCAATTGCAAGCGCTGCTGCAGCGTTGCCAGACCGGCGGAAGCTGTCGATGACTTGCAGAAATGGGCACATACGCGGCGTACCTTCACCACTAGCTCAGGCAAATTGTAGGTTTGCTGTAGGTTTTGAGAAACCGCTGAACCACTAAGTTGAACACGTGGGCTAGGCATGGTATGTGTGTGAGCTTGCCGAGCTCTAAAGCTGCCACCAAGTTACGGCCATTATCAGACACAACCACCATGCCTGGTTGTAGGTTGAGTGGCGAGAGCCACAACTCAGTCTGGTCCCATATACCCTGCCACAGCTCTGCGGCGGTGTGCTGTTTGACACCTAAGCAGATCAGTTTAAGCACGGCCTGTCGCTGCTTCCCCACTGCAGTGCTACACTGCTTCCAGCTACTGACTGATGTCTGACTGGTGCTGCAAGATGATAATTCAGAGCTGGAAGTGGAGGAGGAGGGAGAGGAGGAGAAGGAGAATGGGGGATTGCAGCAACTAATGTAGGGCCTGCAATCCTTGGCGTCGGTATCACTTATGCCATCCCAGGGTGCGACTCGCTCCTGGCCTCCACAACATTCACCCAGTGTGCCATCAGGGAAATGTAGTATCCCTGGCCAAAAGCACTTGTCCATGTGTCAGTCATTAAGTGGATCTTTCCAATAATTGCGTTGATCAGGGCACAGGTGATGTTACGGGACACATGCTGGTGTAAGGCTGGGACTGCACACCATGAAAAAAATTGCTGGCTGGGGACAGAGTAATGCGGGACGGCCTCCGCATTCAGGCTGCAGAAAGCCTCAGTGTCCACAAGCCTAAATGAAAAAATTTCCAGGGCCAGCAATTTGGAAAGGTGCACATTTAGTGCTATGGCCTGTGGGTGGGTGGCTGGGTATTTGCGCTTTCATTCAAAGGCCTGGGGTATAGACATCTTTACGCTGCACTAGGACACAGAAGTAAATGGGCTAGCTGATGGTGCTTGCGAAGGTCCAGGTGCAGAGCGGGAGGCATCCTAGCCTGCGTCTTGGACAGGGGATTGGCCAGCAAGTAACACAGGGGAAGAGGAGGCAGTGGTGTGACCCACAGACACTGATTGTGGACCCAGGCGTTCGGCCCACCTATTAGGGTGCTTTGATGCCATGTGGCGGATCATGCTGGTGGTGGTGAGGTTGCTAGTGTTCATACCCCTGTTCATTTTGGTATGGCACAGGTTGCAAATGACAATTCTTTTGTCGTCCGCACTTTCATAAAAAAAGCGCCAGACTGCAAAACACCTACCCCTTGGCAAGGGAGATTGACAAAAGGGGGTGCTCAGGGGTACAATTGCGGGCCTTTGTGGTGTGGCCCGCCTTCTCCCTTTTGCCACCCCACTGCCTCTTCCAACCTGTTGCGGTGCTGTGAATCCCTCCACCTCTGTACTGCTGTCCTGACTAAGACTGAGCAGAACATGTGTCATCGGGTGCTATATAGCACCCGATGGAGCGTTTTGGCCAGCCAATCACTGTAATGCCAGTAGCAATACAGTGAAATGCAGCACTTACCTGCACGTTTATTGGCTGTGTAGCATGCGTAGCATGCTCGCCCAACACTAGTCTTAATGGTTAAATGTTTGTTTGTCTGCTTACACCTACTTATAAGTAATGAAGAACATGATTTTATAGACTTCAAGGAAAGAGTAACTGATGAAGTTAATAATATGTCATTAAATGTAGAAAAGGGGCTAAGGGGTGTAGAAAATCATGTGCTATAGAATGTTTAGAAGTATTTTATACCATTATACTTCTGATTGGTTGCTTTAATATAGGATGATAATTTGTTGTATTGAACGTAAGGTGTAAGGGTGGGGATGAGGTAGATCCCCCAAGCAGGGGATGACTGGCAACTTTTGGCCCAGGGGGCAAGTAACACCCAGAGGCCCACTGAGCCCCCCTCCTGCTTTCCCATTTCCCCTGCTCCTCCTGACCCCCCCCCCCTTGCCACTTTCGTCAGCCATGTAAATTCCAACACAGGAAAACAAAATAAACTAGGAATGCTCCGATATATCGGTCGCCGAAACATATCAGCCGAAAATTGAATTTTTGGTATAATGCCGAAAGTGTCATTTTCTGGCTGATACAGTGTTGCATCCGTGTATTCTCTCCTCTCCGCTGGGCGCTGCTCTGTGTCCCCCCCGCCATGACACTTGATGACTTTTGCAGAAGAAACTGTATATTGTGGGGCACAGTGTAGGCTATATGTGTATAAAAAACATATTTCATATAATAACTTACAATTACTTGGCTTGACCCTTGGGGATCTCAGACACCTCCACACTTTGGCCGGGGGTTCGGCGGAGCTGATGTGTTTTATCCTAATGAGAAAAATTTAATAATAAGGATTTGGAGAAGAGGCAGAGGGATAGCAGAGCAGGGAGAGGCTGGTGCTGCTACTAGGGGGCTCAGACCATGGGGGAGTAATAAAGCCCACCATAATGCCCCCCCAGTAGAAATAATTCTCCTTATAATAGTGCAAAAAATACCCCCTTGTAATGTCCCCAATTGAGCTAATGTCCCCATAGTGCCCCCTATAATGTGCCAGTAGCCAATAGCCCCCCTATAATGTGCCAGTAGCTATAGGCCCCCCTATAATGTGCCAGTAGCCATAGGCCCCCCATATAATGTGCCAGTAGCCATAGGCCCCCCATATAATGTGCCAGTAGCCATAGGCCCCCCATATAATGTGCCAGTAGCCATAGCCCCCCATATAATGTGCCAGTAGCCAGATAGTGCCCCCCTATAATGTGCCAGTAGCCATAGGCCCCCCTATAATGTGCCAGTAGCCATAGGCCCCCCTATAATGTGCCAGTAGCCATAGGCCCCCCATAATGTGCCAGTAGCCATAGGCCCCCCTATAATGTGCCAGTAGCCATAGCCCCCCATTTAATGTGCCAGTAGCCATAGGCCCCCCTATAATGTGCCAGTAGCCATAGCCCCCTATTTAATGTGCCAGTAGCCATAGGCCCCCCAATAATGTGCCAGTAGCCATAGCCCCCCATATAATGTGCCAGTAGCCATAGGCCCAGCACTATAATGTGCCAGTAGTCAGATAGTGCCCCCCTATAATGTGCCAGTAGCCATAGGCCCCCTATAATGTGCCAGTAGCCAGATAGTGCCCCCCTATAATGTGCCAGTAGCCATAGGCCCCCCTATAATGTGCCAGTAGCCATAGCCCCCCCTATAATGTGCCAGTAGCCAGATAGGGCCCCCCTATAAAGTGCCAGTAGCCAGATAGGGCCCCCCTATAATGTGCCAGTAGCCAGATAGGAACCCCCCTATAATGTGCCAGTAGCCAGATAGGAACCCCCCCTATAATGTGCCAGTAGCCAGATAGGAACCCCCCCTATAATGTGCCAGTAGCCAGATAGGAACCCCCCCTATAATGTGCCAGTAGCCAGATAGGAACCCCCCCCTATAATGTGCCAGTAGCCAGATAGGAACCCCCCCTATAATGTGCCAGTAGCCAGATAGGAACTATAATGTGCCAGTAGCCAGATAGGAACCCCCCCTATAATGTGTCAGTAGCCAGATAGGAACCCCCCCATAATGTGCCAGTAGCCAGATAGGGGCCCTATCAGTGACAGAAAAATTAATAAAGAGTCAGTCAGACTTATACTTACCTCCTCGAGCACCTTCACTGAATCACCCCCGTCCCGCCTCCAGTGCTGCTGATGTCTTTACGGCAGCGCAGCGGCTTAGTCAGGCAGCGCAATGATGTCATCACGCTGCCTGCGCCGGTCCGGCGGCCTCTCTGATAGGCTGCCGGCAGCACACCTCCCTTTCTCCCTCCGCAGTCCGGAGCCGCAGGTAAATTAGTAACAGTGGCGGCGGAGGCAGTGCGCTTAGTGACAGTCTGATTCCGGCCTGGCCGGCCGGGACAGTGAGGCAACAGAGAGGCCCGGGGGGCAATTGCCCCCCTGCCCCCCGGCCCAGTCCGCCCCTGCCCCCAAGAGTTCCACAGGCTATGCCTGGGAGAAAATCCATTACAAAGCAAAGTTCTCTGAGTCTTTGATTCTTCAGCTGGATGAATTTCCTTGGCACAGAGGAAGATCATTAGCCAGTTTGAATCCCACAGACAAGTGAGGTGTAGTCCCCGAGTTTGTGACTGGTCCTAAATTGCAGCGACATGTGCACTCTTTTGGTATTTTTGAGCAATGTAGTAGTATGTCATGGGTGAGAAAGGGTTAATTGATGTTTAAATTCAACAAGTCTGCCTGTAATCTTGCCTAGGTATGGCTAGTGATATTGAAGTTGCTTAACTGGTTCATTTAATAGCTGAGGGGGAAATAATATTTTTTATAAGACCAGATAGGGCTGAACAGCATCTTACTTTTAATAAAAAAAGTATCATTTAACAACAGTATTTTGTGTTTACTTAGGTAATCTTCATCTAAAATTAAAGGTATTTTGATGATCTGGAACTTGCAAGAGTGCAAAATATGTAAACATTCTGCAAAAGATACTGGGAAGGGGCCAATACGTTTTCATAGCACTGTATATCTGTTACATAAGTGTGGACCCACTTTACAGAGTAACCGGTTTGCCTTTGGGTTAGTCCTAAGGACGTTAACATGGCGGTCTCCAAGTTTCCAACCTTTAACCCCTATACAGGGATCCGGACTTCACTGCAGTGGTGCCACCAGGCTGCTACCTCTTGGAATAGTGCTGGTGTGGTTTGCTGCTAACGAGGGATCAGGCAATACACGTAACAGGCAGGAAACAGGCAGGGGTCAGAATGGGAGAGAAAATATAAAGTACAGAGACATGTTCTCTTTCTTTTCAAATTCACTTTTCGTTTTGGCTTCCAAACCTGCCTGCAGAAACCTGACCATGTGATCATAACCTTAGATTGCTACTTTAATTGAGATATGATTACGAGAGCTCCAGGAAAATGTGTATATACAATGGTAGGACATAAGAGAATACATTTCCCATCATTTTCATGTAATCTAAAGCAGTCATTTTGCTGCCATTGACTACATCTGCCCATATATTTAATCTATAAAACATAGTACATAGTAGTACATTGTGCAGAGGTGCAATTCAACAGATTCATAGAAGTCTATATGCCCATACTCAGAATTTATATGTCACAAACTTACCTGTCTGCGCGGTGAGTCCGGCTGCACTATGGCAGAGTATTCAGTGTCACTCTGTTGCTACGGTAACCAACCCCATTGACAGAGGGGCTGCTCGACCTATCAGGAAGCTGGGAAATTAGTCCAATCAGGCTCTGTGCTGACATTTCATGCTTCCCAGGGGCAGGCTATTTAAACAGGCAGCTGTTGGCCACATTTGCCTGTGATTGGTATTCTTGCCTCACAAGCTTGTTGTGTGTTTGCTTCTCTGGATTACTAATATTGCCTCTGATTACTGATTTTGCCTCTGACATGACCATGTATTTGACAGCAGTTTGCTAGCCCGTGACCCTTGCCTTTTCCTGCTGACTTTGTCTCTGATGCTTTCTCCTGCTTCCACTTTGCTATGTATTTGTATCTGATTTTGGATCCTGATCTGGTCCTGGTTTTACCTAACTGATTTTCATCTCTTTCTGTCTAACTACTCCTTTCCTATTTTGGTTTAGGCCCCTGCACTAAGCTAAGTAAGGATTGTCATCTAGTTGTGGGCCACCACTTAGGATGGATCATGCAAGCAGGTAGGGACAGTGGTGCGGATGCAGTACAGAGCTAAACTGCATTTTCATGACATTATACACATTGTGCATTGCTTTGCTGGATGTTATATTATGGAGATATTATAATTTTGCTACTGGAGTACTTCCACAATACAGTGCCATACAGTGGAGTGCCTATTGCTCAGTTGTACAGAGAATCCATAAACATTTTGGGAGTCATTTATTAAACTGGTATAAAGTAGAACTGGCTTAGTTGCCCATAGCAACCAATCATATTCCACCATTCATTTTCCAAAGGAGCTGTACAAAATGAAAGGCGGAATCTGATTGGTTGCTATGGGCAACTAAGCCAGTTCTACTTTATACAAGTTTGATAAATGACCCCTTTGTCCTTCCCAGTACATATTTGGGTCTTAACATTTAACTTTTTTTTTTATATTCTTGAGAATCCATACAGCTGCAAGAAAAAAACATTTGTGTCTATGGAAGCCAAATCATAATGCCAATAATAAGCAATGAGGTAAAAGATAAAGAACTAGAAAAGGTATAATTAAAGATTCTGTATTTTTCCGACTATAAAACATTTTTTCACCCAAGAGTGAAGCAAAAGTGGGGATTGTCCGCTTGAACGTCCGTAAATGTACTATTTGCCTTATTTGTACTCGAAAAATGTACTAAATTGCTGTCTTCATTTTTCTTTATTGAAAATATTATAAATAAAGAATTTATATACATGTAAAAAAAAAAAAAAAAGTGGCAGTGTGTCTAATAGTCTGAATGCTAATGATGGCTTCCATTATTACATCAGGACGTAGTGCATGTAGGCACGCACTATGATCTGACACTGTGCGACGTCAGGTCACCGTGTAGCATGGACCGGAAGAAGACCAGGAAGTGGTGAGTGACAGTGCTGGCCGAAGCAAGTGAGGTAAGTTTTTTTTTCTTTTACATCTGATCTGAGGTCTGATGGGGATCTAATTTGAGACTGATGGGGTCTGATCTGAGACTGATGCGATCTGAGGCTGATGGGTCTGATCTGAGACTGATGGGGTCTGATCTGAGGCTGATGGGGTCTGATCTGAGGCTGATGGGGTCTGATCTGAGGCTGATGGGTCTGATCTGAGGTTGATGGGGTCTGATCTGAGTCTGATGGGGGTCTGCCCTGAGGCACATGCGGGTCTGATCTGAGGCTGATGGGGGTCTTATCTGAGGGGGATGGTCTGATCTGAGGCTGATGGAGGCTGGGTGGGTCTGATGGGGGAAGATCTGAGGTTGATGGAGCTTGGAGGTCTGAGGGTCTGATCTGAGGCTGATAGGGCTTGGGGTCTGATTTTGGGGTATGATCTGAAGTCTGATGAAGAATGGGGGTTCGATTTGGGGGTCTGATGAAGATTGGGGGTCTGATATGAGGTCTAATGAAAAAAAAAAATATCTTATTTTCCTCCTCCAAATCCTAGGTGCTTCTTATAGTCCAGTGCATATTATAGTGCAGAAAATATGGCAGGTTCATTTTCTACAACATTTTTTGCAGATGATCAGGGTTTAATAGTTCTTTCTGACAATTCTAATTTGAAATGATATTTAGATTTAGTCACTTAAGCTTCCAAGTTGCAAAAAAAAGAATAACTGTGTACCACAGAGTTTGCCTTGTAGACAAATGCAGATGTAGGAGCTTAAAATAGGACTCATTGTAAACTATTTATCCCTGTCACTGATAAAGTCATGTAGAATGGGAAGAAGTTTGAAAAACGACCTTTAGAATACAGTAGTGTGTTATAAGAAATTGCCTTGTTTACATCATTAAGCATGATTTGATTTGACTGAAAGAGTCTTGTGTGGGTATGTATGTAGTTTCATCCATTTCCATTTTGATATTTTATTAGATGCACTATTATTCCATTTAGTAATATGACAATCACATAACTGAAAAAATATGCAAAGAAAAGTAAAAAAAAGAAAAAAGCTTTTCATTGTAGGCTGCTTAGAGTCGTTATCCCATCACAGTACAGGATGATTGGTAAAGGTCTGACTGCTGGGGCCTTAAAGATCACAAGACCAGAGGTTCAGTGTTCCCCCGTTCCCTCTATCCGAATGGCTGTACTGTGGATAGTATTTTTTTATTTATGACCCCTTTACCCCCTTAAGGACACAGCTATTTGTGTCCTTAAAGTTAACCTGTCACTACATATCACCACATAATACAAAACCAAATACATTCTTAAATATGCTCTGGTCCCATCAGTAAAATGCTGTTTCTCCCACCCAGATTTTGAGTGCATTCTGTAGAAATTATTCCTTTTATTATATGCAAATTCAAGTCTAGTGCAACGGGGGCGTCACACTTGACCTTGTTAACCACGCTCATTAGTCCTGGCTGTTCTGTCTCCCCAACTTTGAGTGAAAAGGCCACGCACAGTATGGCCATGATGCTTGCCAGGGCTGAAGTCATCTGTACTGCATTTGCACTAATTACCAAAGAGATGGCGAGTGCATGCACAATTCAGATACAGTAACTTCAGCACTGGCAAGCATCAGGGCTGTTCTGCACCTGTGCTGATTATCAAAGCAAGGAAGCATGTGCAGTAACATTTGTCCAGGTCAGACTGCAATACTGCCTGGCCCTGTCACTCAGCTAGGACTGTTTTACAGTGCAACGAGGTGCAACAGTAACACACTGGTTGCACTGAGCATTAAATTTGCATATAATAAAATAAGAATTTTTATAGACTGCAACCAGTGACAATTTGAATAGTAGAAACATCAGTTTAGTGAAGGAAACAGCGCATATCTAAGAATTAATTTGAATTCATATCAAGGTATTTGGTGACAGATTGCCTTTAAAGGGTAACTGTCATATTTTTTTTTTATTTGCTAGTTTATTAGCGCTAGGCATGTATACCTGAGTTATTCTGTTAATGATTGTCAAAAGATCTGTAATTACCTTATAATAAGAGCTTTCACTGTCCCTTTACACTGCTCGCTTAAAAAAACATTACTAGGGCTTGTCTGTCTCCCAACTTAATGTAAACAGAAGAGGGGAGGTCCTTAACACTGCATGCCTGCATGCTGATTGGCTAGCAGGGAGATGCTGGCTACAGCAAGTATGTATGGGAAGTGAGGGAAAGCAGTTTTGGCCTCAGATAACTGGCAGAGGAGCCATCTTGAGAAGGTCCTCATATTGTAAATGTTTAAACAGCCGTAACTAAGGGAAAAACTCAAGGGAAACAGTGGTATGTAAAGAAACTAAAGATTGCTTTATGTATAATGCTGCTGCAGCAGTAACATATTCTAAAATTTATTGTTGGATGAAAACATGACAGTTACCCTTTAAGGATACACAATGCTTTGTTCTAACGAACATTACTTTTTAACTTTTACATCTATGTAGCTGCTTTCATTTCAATTAGCATTTTACCAGCATCATTTTGGGGTGCATATAATGGCCCAGATGTAATAACTTATCTGTGCCATAAATCTGTCTAAAAAGTAGAGTAAAATGGCATAAATTGGTGCAATTTTGTGCATCTAGGGTTTCTATACTTTTTCCAACATGCCCAAAGAGGGGGCAGGGCTTAAAGTAAATTAGGTGAAACTTTGTTGGAAAGGGGATGTAGTAAGATGTACCATTTTAAGCAAAAATTTTAGCCAATCATGCAATAAAAATCTATCACAAACAAAGCCCACCAATAGCTGGTATACAGTCAATGAAAAGTATCTATCCCTGCACCAGATCTTTCATCCAGCCTGAGCCCCTGTTATAAATGTGGTGCTGTTTCAGTTACATTTTAATGTTATGTACACTGCCTGTCCCAAAAAAATGTTGCCACCTGGATTTAACTAAGCAAATAGGTATGAGCCTCCTATTGGATATTTACTGCATGGGCGGTTATCTTTCAGCTGGCAATAAGTTATTTAACCCCAACTGGTGCAATGAGTTGCTTCTCATTTCTTAAACAACCATATTGAAAGACACATCTCGTGGTCATGGAAAAGATGTTAGTCTGTTTGAGAAGGGTCAAATCATTGCATGCATCAAGCAGAGAAAACATCTAAGGAGATTGCAGAAACTACTAAAATTGGGTTAAGAACTATCCAATGCATTATTAAAAACTGAAAGGATAGTGGGGACCCATCGTATTCAAGGAAGAAATGTGGCGGGAAAAAAATCCTGAATGATCGTGATCAGCGATCACTTAAACGTTTGGTGAAATCAAATTGAAGAAAAATAACAGTAGAACTCAGGGCTTTATTTAATAGTGTCTGTGAAGGTTCTCATTTATCCAGGTCATGGTATATCTGTAAAGAATAAATCAAGGCAACTGGACTTACTGTAGATTTCTTGAAAACGATTTTGGGACTGAACAGCTGTGATTGGGACTGAACAGCTGTGCAGCCGTAAGAAAACCACTAATCAGTGAGGCAAACCAGAAAAAAGGCTTCAAATTGCCAGGGAGCATAAAGATTTGACTCTGGATCAATGGAAGAAGGTCATGTGGTCTGATGAGTCCAAATTTACCCTGTTCCAGAGTGATGGGCGCATCAGGGTAAGAAGAGAGGCAGATGAAGTGATGCACCCATCATGCCTAGTGCCTACTGTACAAGGCTGTGGGAGCAGTGCTATGATCTGGGGTTGCTGCAGTTGGTCAGGTCTAGGTTCAGCAACAGTATGTGCTCCAAGAATGAGGTCAGCTGACTACCTGAACATACTGAATTACCAGGGTATTCCATCAATGAATTTGTTCTTTCCTGATGGCACGGGCATATTCCAAGATGACAATGCCAGGATTCATTTGGCTCAAATTGCGAAAGAGTCATTCAAGGAGCATGAGACATAATTTGGCCACCACAGAGTCCAGACCTTAACCCCATTGAGAATCTTTTTTTTTTTTTTTGGTGGCAACATTTTTGGGGACAGGCAGTTGCTTGACACTGGTTTCTACAATTCAGTTTACTATTTTCACAATTTTGGCCATGACAGATGTTAAAACAAATTAACGCTTGAACATACTGCATTATAACACATATAATCAAGAAAATATTGTTCAACTAAACCAAGCTAATGTTCAAGTTCCAGCTGGAAAAAACATGTTTACGAGCTAAATATAGACAATGTATTATGTATAAAAACTCCCAATTTGATTAGCAACTGAAATTACTGTCACTTGCTAATTATCCCTTTTAATTGCCAGGCTCCGAATTAATGATGTAGGGCACCCGCTCATTATATCGACCCACTGTTATTTACCTATTTACTACTACTTAATGTAATGTACTTCATTGTGAATTCAGCCTTTCAACCTCAACCCTTCACTATTGAAAATATTGGCCTTGCCTGTAGTGCTAGTTTCTGTATAAAAGAAAAAAGATCAAGCAATAAAAGACAGGAAAATAGAGATAGCAGAGGGTCAAAAAGAATGAGCAAGGCCTGAAAATAAAGAGAATGAAGTTGAAATCTCCTAGCTGTCTATATGTTCTGATTCCCTTAGCAACAGCCATCAGCATACAAATTGTTCTGTTGAGAATGCCATATGCACCCAGAACATTTTCCTTTTTATTACGCTGTAAGAAAATATGTAAATATATAAGGGTATGGCCACATGGTCAGATTTCCTGATGCAAGTAGAGAAAGTATAAAAGACAGATACGACTTCTCTTTTTTTTTAAATTACTTCTGGTTTAGCACCTGAACGTGTGGCCTTGTGATAATGCTTGTTTCCAATCTTCACATTAAATGTAGTGGCATTGAAATGTAATATAAATATATAATATGTTTTCTTTGATTGTTAAATCCTTCAATGCTATAGTTCAAGGCATGGTACATGCAGATATAGAAGTAGAGGATAATTCTGCAGGTGCACTGATTCTTTTAAACAATGAAAAATACATTATTAACTCAAGGACATCATTCCCCATTGCATTTCCTATAGTGTAATAAATCTACAAACATTTTATATAAATTACTTATTTTGCACAGAAAAGTGATCTAGTGTACATTATTGTAGTCAAGAGTCATGAATGTATTGGTTAAATCAATTCAGCTAAAAGAGTCCATGACTATGTCCTGTCCTGTCCCTAACTGAAAGAATGTATAACAGCATGGGGCAACATTAACAATTCTGCGTGATTTACAGCTGAAAGCTCTTACAATTCCTTGCTCACTCAGTAACTCCCATATTAAAGTCATTGCGCTTAGAATGTGTTGTAAAATGCAGAAATATTTAATTAATTATAAAGCAACTAAATCAAAATGAATAATCTACTGTGCATTGCTTGACAAAGGGGTGCGACTTAGCTGGAAAAAGCAGGTAACAGAAAGTGGTGTAACTTAAAATGCCGCAGTGTGTGCCAAAATTGTGGGAATTTTGTCCAACTAATAGGTGGTATAACGTTAGAAGCAAGTGTCCAGCCATCCATCAAATTTATCATCCAGCTCAAGACACCATTTTTCTCCTTATTGAATTACAGATTTGTCCAAAGTGGAATTGTGCATCTTTAACTAAGCCATCTTTTTAATTACATAGCTTTTGATGGTTAACTAATGGTAAATTATTAAATGTCCTCAGAATGGTACAAAGGATCTTTTGTACCACACTGAGGGTTTTCTGCACTGATACCAAGTAAAGACCAATTTATAAAAAAGACAGTTCTGTAAACTGCCATTATAAAACGCTGATTTACCTTTCCCTGTTTGTTCTTATTCTTTAATTAAGACCCAGGGTGCATATTTAATCCACTATTATCTTAAGAAAGTCCTATACTGTTGGATACCAGAAACATGCAAAAGCAAAAATGAACCAAAACATCTCAAGTTTTTTAAACTAGCCTAGTCACAAAGTAATTCACAGAAATGTAGCACAGTAAACGGCATGACAATATAGTTTGTATTTTTCTTGTCATTCTAACTTAAAGCAACTCTCTGCTCGAAGAAAAAAAATCACATTAACTTGGCAACCAGCAGAACACTTACAGCATCTGGTGACCTCCGTTACCTCTTTTTAGCTGCAGATCCATCGATTCCCAGGCTTCTCTTCTGTAATCCAAGATGGCCACACTGCTTCTCAGAGTACATGGGGCATACTGTGCACTTGGACTTGGATCAATGCACAGTGAGTCTGAGCAATGCAGCCATCCGAAGACAGAAGAGGAGCCTGTGAATCGGTGGATCTGCAGCTGACAAGGTAGACATGAGGGCACCATGTGAGTGTTCCGTTCCAGTTAATGCAACTTTTTGCTTCAACTCAGTATCACTTTACATTTTAACTTAAACAGAACCTATCACTTCTGTGATAAACTGAAACATAAAACTTTTTCCTAATATGTTTGGTACTCTAAGAACCTGAACTACGATGGCAATGGGCAGTTACCTGCAGAGGAGATATATAAATAAGATATATAACTAATATAAAATATCTCTGTAGATACTGAAGTCAGCTACAGGAGTGAAGGACCTGCATATGAGGGGTTAATCAGCATAGGAGAGGTACTGGCTCTCCTTGACCAGACCAGTGGTGTATAGACACTTAATGGCAATGCTCCATGGGGATATACTATGCAGAGAGGTATCTCCCAGGGAAAGAGAACCAACTCGCTTGTTCCACATTCTGGAAGTGACTTCCTTTGTGTCAATGTTTGATTTTTCTAAATGTTTTTGGAACACACAAGAAAAAATTTCCGAGGTATATAACCATCCTCACACAGCTATATTGGGGTGTCTGCCCCTCACCAGTAAAAAGCATGATTATGTCTAAGTTCACGGCATCAATCAGTCAGAATTCTACTCCATGCCGATGGGGAGCAAACACCTTTAAACTGCTGTCTGTGGATGGATATGTCACTTGGCTATTTTCCCTTGTATTCCAAGGCTTTTTAAAAGTCAAATTAGAAAGTTGAGGCAGCACTCCAAAGTAGTTGAAAGACATATGGTTTATTCAAAAAATAAAATTTTGGCTAATAAGCCTTTACCGGAAATGTGGTATCGGAAATAAACCTCTCTCTTTCTCTCTCTGCATTTAAATGGTAAATGTTTGATGTTCTTAATTATATGTATTTGAAAAAATACTGATATTATGGTCTTCTATCATCCCAAGAGGCAATCTTAGAAGTGAAAAGTTCTCTTTAAATGGGGTTTCCAGCTAAAAATTATTATCTTTTAATATGTTTTAAATAGCAATAAGATATTCACATAAAGGCCCCTTTACACTGGCTGAGCAGAGGCCAGATAATCGCTAACAAGCATTTGTAGGAATTATTCATTACATATGTGAAGGTGGAAAGGTGCCGCTGATTACCTGATGAACAAGCAAAACGGTAACATGATCATTTGTGCAGTCACCTAAATTGTTATTTGCTGGCAGGAGATTGAGCTGTCTAAACAGCACCCCGCTTCTGCCAAACAGTGATTCCATATGAGGAGGAGTAATGGTATTAGTGATCACTCCTCTCCATACTGTGGAGAAGATTGCTGCATGTAAATACAGTGGTCTCCTTTACCGAGGAGCAGGCAATTGTCGGGAAGGAGCATTCCTTCCCGTCAATCGTCTGCTACATCTAGCCGTGTACAGGGGCCTTTACTCATACTCTTCAATTTAAAAAGACGCCCCCATCTTCCGCTGTCATTGCTTTCTGTTCACAGACACTACTGATGACATGTCATCACAAGAAACACTATCCTATGTAAAGCACAAGCTAGAAGTAAAGCTGTGGAGCCTGGGACCGGTTAATTGAACAGTATGGGTAACATGCATAGCTTGCTATTTAAATCATATTAGAAGATATTGTTTGGGCTGGACAAACCTTTAAAAAAATGGTTTACAAGTCTTACCTCTTTTCTTATTTTTGGTTACTGGACTTGATTTGCTTGAAGAACAGGGACAATATCCATCACACTTCACAGATATTTGTTTACCCAGGATACAGGCCTGATATTCTAATTTACACTGAAATATACAGGAAAACATAATCTGCATATTACAGTTGATCATTCCATGGCAGTTTCAGACTTATTACAATTTGTTCACTTTCAATTATGCATTATAGATCTGTAAGCCATTATCTTAGGTACCTATTAGAGATGAGCAAAGTTTGGGGAATTCGAAATTTGATTGATACCCAAAAATTTGCTTTGGGACAAATTACTTCATCACTTTTTTTGTAAGTAGCAGGTACAATGACAGGGAGCTGCGATAGCACTGCTCCCCATCATTGCACCCCTCAGATGCCGCGTTCATACATGATCGCAGCATCTGAGAGTAAAAACTGTGTGAAATTTACAGAAAAAAAATTAAATCATACTTACCTCCTCCATTTGCTTCAGCCATCTGCCGCCATCTTGCTTGAAAATCTGGAGCGAAATCTTGCACAGCCCGAGAGTACGTCGTCACGCCTGAAGATATTTAATCAAGATGGCGGTAGGCGGTCCGTCACTAACAAATGGAGGAGGTATGATTTATTTATTTTTTTACATTCTTTCAGGTTAAATCGATTCACTATCATGAAGCACAAGGAAATTCAGCTTCCTGGCAAGTCGAATTTATCCTGAAATTGAGATTCCACTTTATACATTAGCTCATCTTTAGTACCTATTTTTGCACCAGCTTGGAACAAATACTACTATATTTACTACTGTAATGGTTTGTGTATATTAAGATAATGCTGCACAGTCGGACATCTTTGTTTGCTACCATTCGGAAATATGTTCATTAACTGAAAAGTCATATTACTTAGTAGTCAGTATATAACAATAGTGCAAAATGCCAGTTGAAATTTAATGTAAGGGAAAAACTGCTGATATAAGTACACCACTGGGGTCTGCCTAGGCAGGACATAGCACCAACTTGACACTGAGTAAAGATGAGCGAATCAATTCTATGGATTCAAAAAAATTCGGATTCTAACAAACCTGAATTTCTTGAGATTAGTTTTGAGTGAATCAGAGAGAGAACAATGCTTAATGCTCAAATGGAAAAGAGATATGCAAATCAGTTCCTCTACCAAAAGGAAAGACAATAAATGCTTCTTTGGAAAATATAGATATGCAGTATTAGATATGCAAATCACTCTTTCTACCAAAAATAAATAAAAAATGAGCATCTCATTCCAGCAAACAGCTCTTTTTTCACTAGAGCTGAGCAGAGAGAAATAGCTTAGCTGCCGGAGAGGCCATGATTGGGGTCTGTGTGGGTACTAGTTCTCCTAATAATGAGCGCCAAGTATGTCTGAGGAGTACTGTAGTCCAGAGAACGATCCTCTATGTTTCTGGGAAAAATATACATAAATTAGCACATCTTACATCTGTTGGAAGGAAAGCTAATTTGGACATCTTTCCCAGAAATCCCAAAATATACAAATTAGCTTTCCTTTAGAAAGGAAAAGAAAGCTAAGCTTTTCTAATGCCAGCAAATCTGCTAATTTGCCCATATTTTTTCCCAGAAACCCAGAGGAGCATTTCCTAGCCTAAAATACTCCTCACTTACTCTCCATAAGAGGGAATAGTACCTTTCCGGACACCAACCAAGTCTTTTCAGTCAACCTAATTCTCTCTGTTTAGACTGAGTTACGTATCTCTTTTCCAGAGAAGAGTTACATGTTAGTCTTTCTCTCTCTCTGATTCAGGTAGAACTAATTCAGACAGCATTGCATTTTTGGAATAATGTGGCAACTCAGATCAAGAAGTTCGCTCATCACTAATACAGAGGTAATAAACCAGATATATTAAGCAAGGATATTTTTCTTAGGCAACCTAGTCTTGGTACTATAAATTGCCTTGCAGAGAGAAGCTATGTCAGATTACCAGCAGTATCATTGGTAAATTCTTGACCATGAATGGCATGGTCAAGAATTGCTGCATGTAGGCAAGTATATAATGGTTTAGGCAATTAATGACACAATCACATTTAGTGATAAAGATTATGACAAACCAACATTTTCATGCAAAGATTATTGTATACAAATTTGTTTGCATGTGGTCATTTACTCATTTACCTAATTGAGGACTATTCACTGTATTTAGACAGCAATGGTTTACATAAAACACTACTGTTTTTATTTGCATCATCAAAACATCACACAATGTACTTTTACATTACCACAATTCAATAACAACAAATTATGATTTATTTATTCTCATATTTCAAGCATTGATCAAATATTTCAGTACAATTGTTCATTCGCTAAATACATTTACAATGCACAATGTTCTGCCTAGCATGGTTAGAAAATGATTCTAATTCATTCTGCCAGAGTGATGGTATTTCTCAAGTGGTTAGTGTGGCTATGGCACCATCTAGCGGTGTTAAGTTGTATTAGACTTTGTTTCTCTGATGTTTGTTTCAGAGATATTGTGCTATGCAGAGCTGTTCAGTTAGTTAGTAATTGTTACTCAGGGAGTTGTTACTACTGTTAGATAGACATGTAATCTTATGTACAGACAGCCATTTTACAATATGCTATAGTACATGCTATCTATACTTTATACTTATACATGCTATTTGTATTCTTAGAGTTTTACCAATCAAACAATCATTTTTTACCAATCAATTAATCACATATGTACGACTTGTTGACCAATAGACAAGTTAGACTACAAAGAACAGTCCTCTTATTTGGAGGACAGGAATGGTTTATTATGAATGTCAGACTGCACACTGTGTGAACGTGTATGAAGACAGAACACACAATTATCTTCAAACATGAATCATTAGCAATCGAATTGTAATCATTATCTACTCGTCTAAGTGTGCCATGAGGAACCAAAGCTCCTGCTACTGAAACAAGTGAAATTTATTCAAAAAGCATTCTGTCCTAAAATTGAAACCATTATGAAACCATCATCCTCTGACATCACCCCTGCTTTACTCCAAAACAGCTGTCGCTAACATGTCCTCTCTGATTGTAAAAGTGAACCTTTCAAAAACGGAACTTCTTGTCTTTCCCCCATCTACTAACCCACCTAAACTTGATATTTAAATTTCAGTCTGCAGCATTATCAAAACTTCTGTGCAACATGCCCACTGTCTTGGGGCCACGTTTGACTCAGATCTTTCCTTTGTTCTCATATTCAATCACTTGCATGCTCTTGTCATCTGCACCTCAAGAATATCACCAGAATCCACCCTTTTTGTTACGGTGGAAATGGCAAAAACTCTTGTTGTTCCTTGATTTATTCTTATCTTGACTACTGCAATGCATTACTAATCATTCTCTCTCTCACTAAACTCTCACCTCCAGTCTGTCCTAAATACTGCAGCCATACTCATCTATCCAACCGATACACTGATGCTACTAGCCTGTGCCAGTCACTTCACTGGTTGCCCATCCACCACAGAATACATTTCAAACTTCTCACCCTCACCCACAAAGCTCTCCACAGTGCTGCACCTCCATACATCTCCTCCCTCATTTCTGTCTACCACCCTACTCGTGCTCTTTGTTCTGTTAGTGACCTAAGGTTAACATCCTCCATAATTTGTACCTCTCACTCCCGTCTTCAAGACTTTTCTCGAGCTGCAACTACTCTCTGGAATACTCTGCCCCAGAATATCAGGACAATTCACAACTTTTTCACCTTCAAATGTGCCTTAAAAACACATGTTTTCAGGCAGGCTTATCAAGCTACCTAAAATGCCTATTTACCGAGTAAACCTCTCCCCCACCAACTCCTCTGGCCTGAACTCCTCTAACAGTCTCAAACTCTCCTTTCAGTTCAATAATGGCTTGAATACTACTTATCACAATCAACTACCTTATGTGTCACCCCCAATTCCTCATAGATTGTAAGCTCTTGTGAGCATGGCCCTGACTCCTAGTGTTTCAGTTGTATATTAGCCAGTGACTTTTGTTTTGTACATGAACTCTATGAATTTGTAAAGCGCTGTGGAATATGGTGGTGCTATATAAAGAAATATTATTGTTATAGTATTAAAGGGTTGTCAGAGAAAATAAAAAGCCCTGCGATAGCCTAAAATAGAAAAATCATCTTATACTTACCACTTTCTCCAGTACCATTCTCTGCAGCGCTGATCTAGTTTTCCTGCCCCTGCTTGTTTGCAAACTAGAGCGTGGATGACGTGCCAGTATCTAATGTTGAGGATAGTGATTGGCAGCAGAGAGGCTGCAAGAATCACGTGCCATACACCTGCACATCAATGTTTACATCACTAAAACTGCACATCATTGTATAAGTCACTGACACTGTGTTGTGCAAGTGTAGCAACATCACCTCTGGCTACAGCAAATCAATGTCCTCAGCATTATACCACTGAGAACAGTGATTGGCTGCAGCAGTCACATGCCATAAAACAATGCTGGCACATGAGGAGAACCAGGCCAGTTCCGCAGAGAATGGGGCTGGAGAAAGCAGAATATAATATGATTTTTTTTATTTGCAGGGCTTTTTCAACATTTTTAATCAAGGTTAAGAGGATTTTTTACTCAATTTCTACTCACATAGTAGTGTTAGAAGTGTATCTGCATGAGTCCATCAAGTCAATCAGCTAACATATTTTTTTTAAACAAATTGTTTCAAACTACCGGTACCGATTTTGAATTAGCATATGATCACAAATCTATTTTTTATCGATATTGAAGATGAGCGAACTTATAGAAATTCATTTCATGTTCAATTTATCAAATGAATCAATTCGCCATGATTCAAAGTTGCTCAAATTGCCCTGAAAATTGGAATATAACAAACTCTAATCTCCTACGACTCAGATTTTGTTTAGGAAAAGATCTTTTTTGCTTTTTCATTCCCAACTCTCTATGCAACTCTCTACAGCAATAACAAATAACGTCATAGTGACACTGACATATATAATTATAGATAAATGCATATTTGACGGTGTTAACAAACAGCATGTTTAAAAACACACTGCCCAGTCGCATGTGTTATGATTTTTCATATTTGAAAGCTTCCAAAAATTGTCCCAGACTTCAATAGAGGCAGATCCCTGCCTCATTTATATACACATATGTTACTGTCAGAAGAAAAAGTGGCTTTTCTGCACAAACATCCAAAAATGATGCATTAATGGGGGAAGAATGCCTGCCTGTATTTAAACACGCACAAGTGTTAATTGTCAGAAAGAAGAGTGGCTTGGCCTGAACAAGGTTGGAAACATTCTCCCTTTTAATTGTGAACCGAGTAGCTGTATAGTGTGGACGTAAAAGGATATGATAATCATGGCCTGTGGCAATAGCAGCAGCCCAGCAATGAACAGACATGGCAGTAGATGCGTGTAGTAGTAGTAGTGGCAACTGTGTAGTGGTAATGGTAGCGGCAGTAGGGGTAATGGAAGTGGCAGTAAGTTATTAGTAGCAGTAAATAGCAGTTGCTGCAGCAGCAGCCATATGGTGTGAAACATGATGGTAGGCAGGCAGACAGCACAGTAGTATGGTTCAATAATTGTCTGTTTGGGTGTCAAAACCCCCACTGCTCTGCTGAAAAACCTCTCTGAGATCAAATTGGAGGCTGGGCAAGAGAAAACTGAGAGATGATACTGGGCCAGTTCGGACCACTGTTCCAGTCTGTCTGCCCAGAAGACCATGAAGTCAGGGAAGAAGAGTTCAGATTACACTTAACTTTGGGGTTGAAGCTGTAGGTCTCTGTTAGCTGATCTGCCCCAGCCTGGCATGGCACATTGAAAAATTTGTCTTCTTTTGGGGGTGGAGAGGAGCCTCAGACATGTGGACATCAGATGTCTGCATACCAAAAGGTGCAGCAAGCTGTGTACACCGTGTTTCCTGGCAATAAAGTAATTTGGCTTCCCTTTTGGCAGGATGGAAACATCCCGCAATTATGATTTTATAGCAAGGGTTTAAAAGCATGGCTATCCAGTAATCATCAGACTGCTTCATATGAATGATAGGGCTGTCAGTACATAAAAAAGCAAGCTTACAGCTTTCCATTCTGGCCAGTGTGCCAAAGGAGCCAGTTCTTTCCGGCTCTGTCCCCCCACTGAGATGATTGGGTGTCATGGCCCTATGTCATCGCATCATCATCATTAGCGATGAGCGAAGTTATAAAAAATTTGATTCAGCTACTTCACCGAATTTCACAAAGAGATTTGATTTGTGACAATGAAGTGTATTCCTATGTATGTAGCAGGTGTAATGATGGGGAATGGCAATCATCCCTCGTCACTGAACCCCTCAGATACCACGTTGATTGTTGCATCTGATGCTACAATGTGAGGCCTTTCAGAAGTTAATCAGGTTAAAAAAATACAACTTGATTAAAAACACTGCATTAAATCTTGCGCAGTGACGTGATGTTATCACACTGGCCGGGTGCAGTGACGTCATAAGTAAAGATGTCACCGTGCCTGGCCAGCACACTGGCATTGTAACGTCACCCCATTTGAGATTTCTTGTGGTATCTTCAATCAAGATGGCTGCAACGGCCGATCTGTAAGCAAACGGAGTATGTTTTTTACCACCATTTCAAGAAAAATAGATTTGCTACCATAAAGTGCAAGGAATTCGGCTTTGTGGCAAATCAATTTTTTTTCCTGAAATTCAGATTGAAGTCAATTTGTTTGGCTTTGATTCGCTCAACTCTAAACATCATCATCCTGCTCCTACACCACCAACTTCTCCTCCACCAGCAGCAACTCCTCATTCTCCTCCTCCATGGGACTTGATGGTCCCCAAGAGCTACAGGGTGGATAACAAGATGTGTAAGCTGTTCTTCTTCCGCCATCGTACCTTGTTGCAGAGCGTGAGCATCTGTTTAAAGATAAATATGAAGGGAGTGACACATTTTGTGTTTGAACAGCTTCAGTACATAACAGGCCTTTTTTTTTCGAAAAAACATGCTCCCTGTGGAGGTGGTCTGGTGCATGACAAAATCATTCATGGCTTTACACTCCTCATACAGACACTTTAGCATGTGCAAAGTAGAAATCCAGCAAGTTGGAAAATTGCAAGTTAAGTGTTGTAACTGCAGACTGTTCTGTTGCTGCAAGTCTAGGAGGGCATTCCTTGCCACATAAAAATGCCTGAAATGTGAGGACAGTCTCCTAGACATTGCCAGCACCTTTCACAAAAAAGTGTTGCATTGCTAGATTTATCACATGCACCAAGCGAAAGCATGTGTTATTTCCCCCAAATGCAGTACAGCCACTATATTCCAGCCATTATTGCTGATGACCTTACCCTGTTTAAATTTAGCAAGTGATTAGCTGTGTGGCTATTCTCGCACAGGCCAATCAACTCTAACATCACATGGCAACGTTTCACTTTACATATTTCGTAGGAGAGTGCAGAAGGGATGCTGCGACCCCTGGCTCCAAGGCACTGTGTGTCAGACTCAGAAGTGACCTCCCCATCCTGCTGTGACTGAGAGGAGGAGTGAGCCATCCAGTTGACAATCTCATCCTCTTTGTCCTCAATAATAATGTTGAACCTTTTAGAAGCCATGGAGAACTGTGTGGCCTCCCACTACTAGTACTACTACTACTACTACTAATACTGGATGGATGACTGGTGCTGCAACCCAAACTCTGATTTTGAGAGGACAAGGCATGGGCCTTTAGTTTTTCACTCTTCCAATTTCCAGACATTTTATTATGAGGCCTAGAAATCAAAAGTCACTGGTTTGGTGCACACACAAATGATTAAACAGTACTAGCAAAATTGCAAGTCTTTTTTTCTGTAATTTAAACACAGAGGTGCAATTAAACATCCCAAATCCCTCCTCTTCCACAAACACACTGTATACCGGTATTGACAATTTACAATGGTAATAATAAAATGTCTGCAGTGAAGCATATTTGAACGACACTCTCTGAAGCATACTGGCCCTTCATTAAAACGCGTGTGTGACAATGCACTTTTTTGCAGTGATGCCAGATGTCTTTTGAACAAGGCACTGTAATGCAGTTGCCTTTAGTAACACAGTTATAATTTGTATTACCCATGTATAAAAAAAAATGCTTATGCTGCTGCTCTATGATATTTACCCCTTATCTTGGAGAAATGGTGTACATCTATGGTAGCGACATTATGATTGCTGTATTATTGTTATTATTATTACAGTAAAATTATTTAACACTTTTTTAAAAGAAAAACACATATTCACTTAAACTCAGGTTTGACTAAAATTTTTGGGCAGTAATGCCAGACGTCTTTTGAACTAGACGCTGTGATGCAGACGCCTTCAGTAACACAGTTAAATTTGCATTACTGATACTTCCAAATAACTAGTGATGAGCGGCAGGGGTCATATTCGAATTCGCAACATTTTGCAATTATTTTGTAGAATTCAAATTCGAATATTCGTCATATTCTACGATTTTTTTTACTCGAAAAATCGGCAAGGTAATGATTGTGTAATATGCAAATTTTCGAAATTCGAATTTTCGTAATACTAATTTTTTATTGCGAATTTTTCAACTTACAACTATTAGACAAAGAAGATTATAGCACTTTATTAGCTAAATTGCTCTATATTCGATTTTTTTTTTCGAATATTCGCTATATTGCTATAACTTAGTTTTTTCGAATATTCGTAATATTCTAAAAAGAATATATAGCAATATTGAATATTCGAAAAAAAAAACTAATATAGAGCAATTTAGCTAATATATTGCTATAATCTTCTTTGTCTAATAGTTGTAATTTTTTTCTCATCTGAAGTACAACTATAAAAAAAAGATTATAGCACTATATTAGCTAAATTTCTCTATATTAATTTTTTTATATTCACTATATTGCTATAACTTAGTTTTTTTGAATATTCGTAATATTCTAAAACAAGAATATATAGCAATATAGCGAATATTCAAAAAAAAAAGAATATAGAGCAATTTAGCTAATATAGTGCTATAATCTTTTTTTATAGTTGTAATTTTTTTCCAAACTGAACTTCAGATGAGAAAAAAACTATTAGACAAAGAAGATTATAGCAATATACTAGCTAAATTGCTCTATATTATATCTAATAGTTGCAAAGTTGAAAAATTCGCAATAAAAATTTCGTATTATGAAAATTCACATTACGAAAATTTGCAAACAACACTACTCCTAAAGTCAAATATACTGCAGTCTTCTCATTGGCCCACAAGCTAGAAGCAGAGAGGGATCATGTGTACTGATAAAAAAAAAAAATCTAATATTCGAAATTACGAATATATATCACTATATTTGAAATATTCGCGAATTTTCAAAGTACCTATATTCGCAATAAAAATTTGAAATTCGAATATTCATGATCAACACTACAAATAACTATAATCTTCTTATACTGTCCCTGGCTGAGTATATCAGGGAGTTATGTCTGCAGAGGCAAAGCCACAGCCCAGCTTCCTGCCAGGTCACTACTTCAAAGCAGAATGATGTTCTGCTGATTCTGCAGAGGCACCTGCTTTCCCGCTGCCCCCCTGATTGGCTGTTCCAGGCTGTGTGTCTGCCTCTGAGCCAATTAGGGTGAGCCCTCCTCATCATGTGACCATCCTTCTTTTTCCTCCTGTGTGGTTTTGCCCACCAAATGCACAGCAAAATGGTGCATTTGACTGGATTTCTTCAAAGCTAAGCAAAAATCTGGTTCATTTTGTGAAGAGGTTATAGTGTAAAGCGTCCTGCTAAATGTCACAAATGCCAATTAATTTACCATAAATGACCTATACTAAATAATGATCTATTCTCTCTCATTTGATATCACAGTATGTAGACAGGCAGTTTTACTTTAAGCTGTTCTTGATTTTATACATTCATAATTTCATGTTCATTTCTTTTTCCTTAACCTCTACCTCTTTTTTCTTGTACTACTGCTTGATGTGCCCTCTTGTCTTAGTGTTTTTGATTAGAAATAGCAAAGGTTACATTTATAATGGGCTCAAGTCTCATTTATGTGGAAATAAGACATCATACTTAATAAGTCTACTTAGTGCCTGCTTGTATAAAAAAAAAAGTGTCTTCACATTACAGGGCTTGAAGGCTGACATTCACTGATTGCATTTGTGATTATTAATCAAGTTCAATTTTTGTAATTATAGAAATTCTGATGTCATTTTAACATATAAAATAAGATAACCGACAACGAACAAATCATTTTAAGAGTTTTGATTTTTTTTCCCACATATTACTTAAGGTGAACCAGTCACCATGAAAATGCAGTGCAATCTGCAGGCGACATGTTATAGAGCAGGAGGAGCGGAGCAGGGTGATATAGAGATTTGTGAGAAAGGAGGGAAAGGATTCAGTATAACTTGTATTTCATTGATTTAAATTCTTCATTCGGTGCCTTAAAAGAAAGGAGGTGTTCGTATCAGTGATTGAAAGCCTTTCCTCTTGCACACAACCGTATGGCTTTTTCAGTACTGTGTGCACATTCCATTTTTTCCGGAACGGAACAGCTGTCCCCTTATATAACAGTAGTATCCTTGTCCGTTATGCGGACAATAATAGGACATGTTCTATCTTTAAACAGAATGGAAAAACGGAAACACGGAAACGGAAGACATAAAGAGTACCTTCTGTTTTTTTTGCGGATTCATTGAAATTAATGGTTTCGTATACAGTCCGTATATGGAATGCAAAAAACGGAATGCAAACTGAAAAAAAAAGTTTGTGTGCACAAGGCCAAGTCATTATTATGACCGCTAAAGATGAGCAAATTGAAGCTGACAAAATAGAATTTGTTCCGAATTCCAGGAAAAATTTGATTCGCACCGAAGCTGAATTTCCTCAAGCTTCATGGTAATGAATCAAATTTTTTCCTAAAATGGCTGCTGCACATGTGAGGACATGGCGAAAGGAACTCTGGAAAGGTGGGATCACCCATAATGCATGCAGCCAATCAGCAGCTAGCCAGCCTTGTGATGTCACAGCCCTATAAATAGCAGCAGCCATCTTAGATTCTGCCATTTACCAGTGTACTTTGTGCAGGGAGAGATGTCTGCAGGTGCTAGGGAAAGTGATAGGAAAGACTTGATTGTGGTGAAAAACGATTTATAAGTGCAGGGAAAGGATAGGGAGGAATTGTTCCACAGCATTTGTATAGAACAGGGTTCAGTAGGGGAGGGTTACAGACTGGGTAATAGGAACAATCCTACTACACCTTGCTGCACTAACTGGGAATCCAAATTTCCATTATACAGCTCTGTAATTCCAGCAAACTGTTCTTGTTATTGGGGTGCAAGTGCTTTTGATACAACAATTAACAGGGTTTATTACAAGAAAATATTTCTAGAGTACGTTTATTTGCCCTTGTGCGGTGCAGTTATATGTTGTAAAGCCCTTTTAGCTGTGTATTAGGGGCAAAAGAAACATATTTGCCCTTTTGCGGTGCAGTGATATATTCTAAAGCCCTGTAAAAAAAAATATTCGCCATTCAGCATTGCACTTATCTGTTGAAAAGCCTTTTGTGTTGTGTAAAAGTTGAAAAAATTAGGGCCTAATTGCCATTCAGCGACGCAGTGATATATTCTAAAGCCCTGTTTGCCATGTATTAATAGCGAAATAAAAATATATTCGCCGTTCAGTGTTGCACTTACAGTATCTGTTGAAAAGCCTTTTATGCTGTGTAAAAGTTGAAAACAATTAGGGCCTAATTGCCATTCGGCGGTTCAGTGATATATTCTAAAGCCCTGTTCGGCGTGTATTAGTGGCGAAATTAAAATATATTCTCCGTTCAGCGTTGCACTTATCTGTTGAAAAAAGCCTTTTGTGTTGTGCAAAAGTAAATAAAAAATTAGGGCCTAGTTGCAGTTCAGCGGCGCAGTGATATATTCTAAAGCCCTGTTTGATGTGTATTAGTGGCGAAATAAAAATATATTCGCCGTTCAGCATTGCACTTATCTTTTGAAAAGCCTTTTGTGTTGTGTAAAAGTTGACAAAAATTTGAGACTAATTGCTGTTTAGTGGTGCAGTGATATACTCTAAAGCCCTATTTGCCGTGTATTAGTGGTGAAATAAAAATATATTCTCTGTTCAGCATTGCACTTATCTGTTGAAAAGTCTTTTGTGTTGTTTAAAAGTTGAAAAAAATTAGAGCCTGATTGCCGTTCAGTGGTGCAATGATATACTCTAAAGCCCTGTTTGCTGTATATTAGTGGCTAAATAAAAATATATTTGCCGTTCAGCGTTGCACTTATCTGTTGAAAAGCCTTTTGTGTTGTGCAAAGTAAAAAAAAAATTAGGGCCTAGTTGCAGTTCAGCGGCACAGTGATATATTCTAAAGCCCTGTTTGACGTGTATTAGTGGCAAAATAAAAATATATTCACCGTTCAGCATTGCACTTAGTTGTTGAAAAGACTTTTGTGTTGTGCAAAAGTTGAAAAAAATTAGGGCCTAATTGCAGTTCAGCGGCGCAGTGATATATTCTAAAGCCCTGTATGCCGTGAATTAGTGGCAAAATAAAAATATATTCGCTGTTCAGCGTTGCACTTATCTGTTGAAAAGCCTTTTGTGTTGTGTAAAAGTTGAAAAAAATTAGAGCCTAATTGCTGTTCAGCGGTGCAGTGATATACTCTAAAGCCCTATTTGCCGTGTATTAGTGGTGAAATAAAAATATATTCTCTGTTCAGCGTTGCACTTATCTGTTGAAAAGTCTTTTGTGTTGTGTAAAAGTTGAAAAAAATTAGAGCCTAATTGCCGTTCAGTGGTGCAATGATATACTCTAAAGCCCTGTTTGCTGTATATTAGTGGCGAAATTAAAATATATTTGCCGTTTAGAGTTGCACTTATCTGTTGAAAAGCCTTCTGTGTTGTGTAAGAGTTGAAAAAAATTAGGGCCTAATTGCCGTTCGCTGGTACAGTGATATATTCTAAAGCCCTTTTTGCCATGTATTAGTGGCTAAATAAAAATATATTCGCCGGTGCACTGATATATTCTAAAGCCCTGTTTGCTGTGTATTAGTGGCGACATAAAAAATATTTGATCTAACATTTGATTATTTAATCTAACAGTATGTCAGACAGAGAAGTGCTAGGCCCTGCACAGGGGAGTGGGAGAGGTCTAAATGTTCCTGGCGCAAGCAGAGGTCGCAGCAGAGTAAGGGGGCGTGGCAGCAGGGGGTCGCAGCGTGAGGCCTGAGCTCCCGGTGTCATCTAGCAGTCGTGTCTTGAACAGCAACCCAGTGGTTCTTGAATGATTGTCTTGGTCATCCACTTCGTCCCTAGTGACATCAGACACCCCCAGCCAAGAGACGGTGGGTTCCTCTGACATGAAGCTTAGTTGGCATGGCCCGAGAGCAGGCCCTGCGCCCCCACCTGTCCTGAACCTTCCTCTGTCATTTTCAGTTCCCTCACCACAAGAAGTAATATATGCTGTAGGCTTGCCTCCACTTTTCAGCGAGGAAGAGCTACTGGAGGACAGTCAACAGCTACTGCTCAGCCAAGATCTGGAGGAGACATCAGCAGCTTCCTCCACTAGGTGGACAAGTAGTGATAAGGAGAGTTGCGTGGGAGCTGGTGTTGCGAGCGGTCAGGCTCCTGACCCAGAGACTGTTGAGGAGGACATCAGTGACATGCAGACAGTACTCGATGATTATGATGTAGCTGATCACACTTGGGAGCTCGGTGACTAAGGGGCTGCATCACCCAGTGGCACGCACCCAGTTTCAGGCAGTCAGGGCTCCACCACCTCAGACGAAGGGAGCTGTCTGTCCTTCCCATCATCTGCTGGTCCTGATGCTCCTCCTCGTCAGTCATTCCATCAGCAATCGATCACCAAAGCTATTGCCAAAGGTCAACAGTATGGGTGCACTCATCCAACGGCGCAGAAGCTGAACGTGCTCCTGTCCAAGTTGCTGGTACTGCAGTCCCTCCCTTTTCAAGTGGTGGACTCTGCATCTTTTAGAGAACTGATGGCTTGTGCCGAGCCGAGGTGGAGAGTCCCAAGCCGTGCCAAAAAGGCAGTACCAGCCCTGCACAAATATGTAAAACAGAAGGTCCTTGAGCCTGTTGGTGTCTGCCAAAGTGCACGGCAGAGCCGACGTGTGGAGCTGTAACTATGGTCAGGGACAATAAATGTACTGGGTGATTGTGATTCCTGCACAGCCACACCAGCAACTTGGCTAGGTAATACCACTTCTGCCTCCATGTTGCCACGCCGTTTGTACAGCGACAATATCCGCCTCTGCCTACTCATCCTCCACCATGTCCTCAGCCTCCACTGCAGGGTCAATTCACAGTGCCCCTCCAGCATACCACATGTGCAGGGCATGGTGGTGTCACGCTTTTCTGCACCTCATTTGCCAGGGCGAACTGAGTCACACAGGGGAGGAACTGCTCCATGTCCGTCAGCAAGAACTCAAATCCTGGCTTTCTCTGCGACAAATGAAATTTGGAACCATGGTGACCGACAACGGGAAGAACATTGTGTCGGCACTGCGTCAAGGAGGGCTGAGCCATGTGCCTTGCATGGCACACGTGTTCAATCTGTCAAGCGGTTCCTGAATTCTTCCACCCATCTGCAAGACATCCTAAAAATGGCAAGGAAACTTTGCATGCACTTTAACCACTCGTACACCGCAAAGTACACACTCCTTGAGCTGCAGCGGCAGAACGGCATCCCCTTACATAGGCTAATATGCGACTTTTCCACCCGTTGGAATTCCACCTTTTTCACCAACTGTACGAACAGAGAAAGGCCATAAACGATTATTTCCTACTGATCCAAGCAGACAGAAGTACTCCCCTGTGTAACTTTGATGTGAGCCAGTGGCAGCTCATGTGTGATACCTGCCGTTTGCTCAGGCCCTTTGAGGAGGCCACTTTATTTGTTAAAAATTTAGGAGTTGGCAGCACTACTCATCCCACTCATTTGGGTACTGACCAGGTAATGGCTTACAAGCCAAATGGTGCGCGCAGATAGGGATCCTGGCTGGGGGTCCCAACTCATCCAGACAATTCAATAATCCGCAGCACTCGCCGGTATATGATGAAAATAGTGGTGATTTATTCACTCAAGCAGCCAGTATACAGCTATACTGTACAGTATACTATGCTGTATACTGGCTGCTTGAGTGAATAAATCACCACTATTTTCATCATTTACCGGCGAGTGCTGCGGATTATTAAATTGTCCACTTTATTTGTTAGTCGCCAGAACTACGGTATGAACAATGTCATTCCACTGCTTCATGTCCTGGAACAGATGCTGGTAAATCTGGCTGGTCAGGGGACTGGAGACGTGGCGCCTAGATCTCACGGCCACATGAGCCCTGTGGGGGCTGAAGTGGAGGAGGAGGACATTGAAGCACAAGCATAGTGTAGCATAGTGTTGCCACTCTGTGGTCTCCTCATGCTGCTGACACCTCCACACTATGTCACCTTGCCACTCTGTGGCCTCCTGATGTTGCCTCCACCACCACACTATGTCACCTTGCCACTATGTGGTCTCCTGATGCTGCTGCCACCTCCACACTCTGTCATTGCACCACTCTGTGGCCTCCTGATGCTCCCACCACCTTTACACTCTGTCATTGTGCCACTCTGCGGCCTCCTGATGCTGCTGACACCTACATAATCTGTGATTGGGCCACTCTGTGGCCTCCTCTTGCTGCTTTCACCTCACCACTATATCATAGGGCCACTCTGTGGAATTCTCATGCTGTTCCCACCCTCCCTACTTCATGACTGAGCCACTATTTAGCCCTTTTAGCTTGGCTGACATCATCATTTATTTGACCCTTCCTCTGAGCTGTCAAAGGGAAGGTAAAATGAGACGCACAACGGATCCTGTCTGTGTAGCAGCTGTAAGGCCTGTATGGTCCCAACAGAATTGGCTTGTGATTTGGTACCCAAAAGCAGGAGTGGGTACAAAATACAGAAGACTTGCAAATATTCAGTTCACGTGTCATCTCTGTTTTGGATCCAGTTCTGTTAATTTGGGCATTAGCAATACTGATGGATTACTGACCAGATGCTGACCGAGTGAAGGCTGATGTTCCACAGACAGGATCAGTTTTTTGTGGGTTATTGTTCTGACGGATCAGAGGAATGACAAAATAATCAGAGACGTCAACACAAACTTACTGCTGACAACCTCTCCACTCTTTTGGGGGGCTCTACCTGTAAAAGCGTTTAATAGAACAGGTTCTGTTTAGAGTTTAGCGGACACCTGGATGTTCGGGTTCGACGGATTTGACCGAACTTTGGAAAAAAGTTTGAGTTCGGGACCCGAACTTGACTCCAAACCTGAACCCTATTGAAGTCAATGGGGACCCAAACTTTTGAGCACTAAAATGGCTGTAAAAATGTAATGGAAAGGGCTAGAGGTCTGCAAATGTCGTCAAAATGTGGTTAAGAGCATGGCAAGTGCTCTGCAAACAAATGTGGATAGGGAAATGACTTAAAATAACATAAAATACATAAAAAAAATAAAATAAAATCTTGATCTAGGAGGACCAGTTATATGGAGTTGGAGGTTGAGGAGGAGGTGGATGTGGTGGTGTAGGTGGAAGTGGCGGTGGAGGTGGAGGAGGTAGCCTACACTGCTTTTTGGCTTTAAATATTTTTGTTTTTTTTATTAGGGTACACCCCAAAACATTGGTAAATATAACCCTCCAGTCGTGCTAAACACACATTCAAACAATACACTGGCTAGTTCATGTAGGTGTGTGCATACTTACTGCCCCACCATGTCACACGTCCCCGTGATGTTCACAATCCAATTTGATATCTGCTCTATCAACTTTCGATGTTCTTTTATGCGCCTACCATGGTGATCACAGGTGGCGAGGAATCAGGGTTCCAGGCCGGAGAGTGAGCGTGAGAAAAAGAGACTAAATTTAAGGGAGATACATTTCTAAAAAAAAATTGGGATCGAGCAGAAATGTGGGAAAAGCTATTGAGGCGCAAATGTGGGACAAAAGAGTCAAGCGGAAATGTGGGAAAAACTATTGAGGCGCAAATGTTGGCCAATAGAGTATAGCGGAAATGTGGGACAAATTATTGAAGTGCAATTGTGGATCAACTTGTTTAAGTTTAAGCATTGAATCAAAGGAGGTGGCGCGCATCAATTAAAGAAGCATTTCAGAAATTTTATTCACTGTCACCTATGCAGAGCAGGGGTTTATTCACGTCTAAAAGTGTATAATGTCAACCCAAGAAAGTAACAGAAAAATTACAGAAATGTAGTAACCTGTCTACTTGCTAGAGCAGGGGTCTATGACAGAAGAAAATTGTTTATTGTCACCCTAAAATGCAAAATAAAAATGATTGAAATTAATTAAGCTGTCAACTAGGTAGAGGAGGGGTATATTACACCCAAAAATTTGCGAATTTCACCCTAAAATGTAACTGACAAATGTTTTTTTTTTTTTACCGGTCTAATAGGTTTAGCAGTGGTACATCACACCAAAAAATTGCTGAATTTCACTAGAAAATGTAACTGCCATTTATTTTTTTACCGGCCTACTAGGTATAGCAGTGGTTCTATACACCTAAATATTGCTTAATTTCACCCGAAAATGTAAATGACAATTTTACTTATTTTTAACCGGCCTACTAGGTATAGCATTGGTACTATAGCAGAGGTACATCACACCCAAAAATTGGTGAATTTCACCCAAAAAAGTAAATGACAATTTATCTTAATTTTTTTAACCAGCCTACTAGGTATAGCAGTGGTAGTATACACCCCAAAATTGGTGAATTTCACCCAAAAATGTAAATGACAATTTTATTTATTTTTAACCCGCCTACTAGGTATAGCAGTGGTACTATACACCCAGAAATTGGTGAATTTCACCCGAAAATGGAAATGACAATTTTATTTATTTTTTAACCGGCCTACTAGGTATAGCAGTGATACTATACACCCAAAAATCGCTGAATTTCACCAGAAAATGTAACTGACAAAGTATTGAAATTATATAAAATAAAATACGTACAAATAAAATAAAATAAAGATTTAGATGGTGGAGTTCCATATGGAGTAGGAGTTTGAGGATGCGGTGGACATAGCGGTGTAGGTGGAAGCGGCGGTGGAGGAGGACAAGGTAGCCAACACAGATTTTTGGTTTTAATATTTTTTTTTTATTAGGGTACACTCTAAAAGAGTGTGAAATATCCAAAATACAAGAATGAGCAATTGCGCTGCAGTATAACAATGACTGGTTAGTGCAGGTACACATGTCTATTCTGCACAAGGTACGGACAAGTCCTGAGGGATCCATGCCTGGTTCATGTTAACGAACGTGAGCTTCTCCACATTGGCAGTGGACAGGCGGCTGCGCTTGTCTGTGATGATGCCCCCTGCCGTGCTAAACACATGTTCAGATAATACACTGGCTGCAGGACAGGCCAGCACCTCCAAGGCGTAAAGGGCAAGCTCAGGCCATGTGCCCAATTTGGAGACCCAAAAGTTGAAGGGGGCAGACCGGTCATTCAGTACGTGTAGGCGTGTGCACACATACTGCTTCACCATGTTGGTGAAATGCTGCCTCCTGCTAAGACGTTCCATATCAGCTGGTGGTGCTGGTTGTTGTGGCGTGCTGATAAAGCTTTTCCGCATTTCGGCCATGCTAACCCTGCCTTCTGAGGTGCTGGCGGTGGCCCAGCTGCGTTGGCGACCTCTTCCTCCTCCTCTGCCTTCGCCTTGTGCTTCCACTGTGCCCCCGCTGTCAGGTGGGAATGCTACCAGCAGCGCGTCTACCAGCGTGCGCTTGTACTTGCGCATCTTACGATCACGCTCCAGTGACGGAAATAAGGACAGTACGTTGTCCTTGTAACGGGGATCCAGCAGCGTGGCCACCCAGTAATCAGCACAAGTTAGAGTGTAGGCAACTTGGCGGTCGTTGCGGAGACACTGCAGCATGTAATCGCTCATGTGTGCCAGGCTGCCCAGAGGCAACGAAAAGCTGTCCTCTGTGGGAGGTGTATCGTCTGTATCCTCTGTATCCCCCCATCCACGCACCATCGATGGCCATGAGCTGGTCTGGGTGCCATCCTGCTGTGAACATGGTTCCTCCTCTTTCATCTCCTCATCCTCCACCTCGTCGTCCTCCAGAATTGTGCCCTGGCTGGACAATTGTGTACCTTGGGTTTGTGGGTGCAGGAATCCACCCTCGGAGCCAATTGGGAATGACTGGCTGGAAACCCTACGAAATGATCCCTCTTCCTCCTCCTCCTGTGCCACATCCTCTTCCATCATCGCCAGGAGCGTTTTTTCAAGGAGGCATAGAAGTGGGATAGTAACGCTGAGAACGGCGTTATCAGCACTGGCCATGTTGGTGGATTAATGGAAACAGTGCAACAAGGAACACAGGTCTCGCATGGAGGCCCAGTCATTGGTGGTGAAGTGGTGCTGTTCCGCCGAGCGACTCACCCGTGCGTGCTGCAGCTGAAACTCCACTATCGCCAGCTGCTGCTCGCACAGTCTGGCCAGCATGTGCAAGGTGGAGTTCCACCTTGTGGGCACGTCGCATATGAGGCGGTGAGCGGGAAGGCCGAAGTTACGCTGCAGCGCTGACAGGCGAGCAGCAGCAGGGTGAGAACGCCGAAAGTGCGCACAGGCGGCCCGCAATTTAGGCCCGACCAAATTCAGGTTCTGTCGCCTACTCGCACCTGAGGAAGGGGTTTCACTTGTGCGTGTAGCTGGCACAGATCGACCACGTCCTCTCCCTGCAACAGGAGCTCCACCAACAGCACCACGACCTGGGCCACATCCCTTATTTGACGCTTTCCTCATATTTCTCGAATTTAGGATCTTGCCCTAAATGGGCGTTTACTTAATAGTAGAGTAGAATAACAGTATGTAAAGAGTGTATCTCACACGGCCTGACCCACTGTAGGCCTCAATTAAAGATTTCCTTGCCAAAAATGGCTGTATTTCAAATGCCTAAATCAAACCCCTGTATGCAAAGGGTGTATCTCACACGGCCTGACCCACTGTAGGCCTGAATTAAAGATTTCTTTGCCCAAAATGTCTGTATTTCAAATGCCTGAATCAACCCCCTGTATGTAAAGGGTGTATCTCACATGGCCTGAACCAAACTAGGCCTGAATTAAAGATTTCTTTGCCCAAAATAGCTGTATTTCAAATGCCTGAATCAAACCCCTTCATTTAAAAGGTGTATCTCACACGGCCTGACCCACTGTAGGCCTGAATTAAAGATTTCTTTGCCCAAAATGGCTGTATTTCAAATGCCTGAATCAAACCCCTTTATTTAAAAGGTGTATCTCACACGGCCTGACCCACTGTAGGCCTCAATTAAAGATTTCTTTGCCCAAGATGGCTGTATTTCAAATGCCTGAATCCAACCCCTGTATGTAAAGGGTGTATCTCACACGGCCTGGACCATACTAGGCCTCAATTAAAGATTTATTTGCCCAAAATGGCTGTATTTCAAATGCCTGAATCAAACCCCTGTATTTAAAGGATGTATCTCACACGGCCTGACCCACTGTAGGCCTGAATTAAAGATTTCTTTGCCCAAAATGTCTGTATTTCAAATGCCTAAATCAAACCCCTGTATGTAAAGGGTGTATCTCAAACAGCCTGACCCACTGTAGGCCTCAATTAAAAATGTATTTGCCCAAAATGGCTGTATTTCAAATGCCTGAATCAAACTCCAGTATGTAAAGGGTGTATCTCACACGGCCTGAACCAGACTAGGCCTGAATTAAAGATTTTTTTGGCCAAAATGGCTGAATTTCAAATGCCTGAATCAAACCCCTGTATTTAAAGAGTGTATCTCACATGGCCTGACCCACTGTAGGCCTCAATTAAAGATTTCTTTGCCCAAAATGGCTGTATTGTAAATGCCTGAATCAAACCCCTGTATGGAAAGGGCGTATCTCACAAGGCCTGATCCACAGTAGGCCTGAATTAAAGATTGGTGCACCCAAATGTATTAAGGGTGTATCTCACAATGACATATGCAGCAAAGGCTGCCAAATAAACTTTTTTTGCCCAAATGGGTGTTTGTTTTACTCAATATGGCAGCAGTATATAACCCAGTAATTTCAAACGTGCTAATGCTGCAAGGCCTGAAATATTGTGTATTTTGACCCAAAAAGGGTGTTTTATTAATGAAAGAATATAAGCCCTATATATACAGGGTGTATTTTACACGGCCTGACCCACAGTAGGCCTGAATTAAAGATTGGTGCACCAAATGGCAGTATTTCAAATCTCTGAGAGTAACCCAAATGTATTAGGGTGTATCTCACAATGACATCTGCATCAAAGGCTGCCAACTAAATTTTTTTTGCCCAAACAAGTGTTTGTTTAACAACTGAATTTGACAGCAGTATATAAGCCTGTAATTTCACACGTGCTGATGCTGCACTTCCTGAAAATAGTGTTTTTTGACAAAAAAGTGTGTTTTTAAAACCCCAGAAAATGATAGGTGTATTTCTAGATTAATCCAGATGTTGTATATTGCCAAAAAATGACGTGCAGCGCTACGTGACTCCAGCTTATATAGAGGCTGGGTCACATGCTACACTGGCCAATCACAGCCATGCCATTAGTAGGTATGGCTGTGATGGCTTCTAAGGTCAGACAGTTAACCGCTTGTTGATTGGCTGCTCTGCAGCCTTTCAAAAAGCGCCAAGAAAGCGCCGAACACCAAACCCAAACTTTTACTTAAAAGTTTGGGTTCGGGTCCGGGGTCCAAAAATCCTAAAGTTCGGGTTTTCTCAACCCTACTGTAGTTCTGTTGACATCTATGTGGAATCAGATGACGACAATGTAAAATTAGTGCGCTTCTTCTTGGCAATAACATCGACCTGGAAGTCTGAGTTCATACTTGAGTTATTTGGTCATTTTTGCCCCCGAGACTGCCCAAATAAGTGAAGTGTGCAGTGATTCTAAGAGCGACGCCTGTCATCTGCATGTCATGCTGACTCACAGTATTATTTCATTACCAAAGCTGTTTTACACCACTATAAAGGCTCTCTGCAGCCAGGAAATAGCTGTTTTTTTAATGAAAATTGCAGCAAATATATTCGGATCGAACCAACTTTTTCCCAAAAAATTCAGCTCATCTCTAATGACCACCTCCTTGAGTTAAAACCCAGAATGAGCAGCAATTTAAAGAGAGTGTGACATCATGTTTTTAAGTTATTTTTAATTTTCCATGTCAATATCTGTATTTAAACAAAAACCATAAAATCCTGCAGTTTACACACTGGCCACTAAGCCTAATAATAGTTTGCCATTTCTTGGTCTGTATAGATCACTTTACTGCAATTACCTGCTTATTTGTCATTCTAATCCTGCCTATAATGATATCAACTCTGAGTATAGATGAGACAGGATTCATCATTCACAATAGGTAATTGCCAAGGCCTATCAGATCTTTTCTTTTACAATGACCTCGGCACAGAGTATGTCTAGAAAACACTCCCATAGAACAGTCCATTGTGTCTATGGCACATGGAACCGTTGTAAAGCAATTTTCATAATGGTTTTGAAATGCTGTTAAAAACAGCCTAGGCAAGATGGCTGCTCCCATCATTATGTTCAGCAAATAGAATGACTAAATCTGCAATCAGAAAATTAAAAATTTTACAAAAAAGGCTATGAGTTGATATCTAGTTTCAACAGGCAGATAACATTTTTGGTGACAGATTTCCTAAGAATCTTTTTCCATAAAACTATATATCACTATATATCAATCAGCTCAGCTTATGCTGCTCTGTAAAATGATACCTTCAACTCCCTATCGCTATAATATAAAATTGCTTCATAAACATGTTAATATAATGCTCCAAAAACTAGGCAATATTTGTAAATATCTTTTGGAAACAACTGTCCAAAACACATCAATTAGTAATGAAATGACCAAATGTAATTTTTTGTTGGGATGCTCACCCCATCCCAAGATGAAGCAAGTAAAAAAGCATTGTTGCTCAGAAACTGGGTACAAAAATACTAATCAATAGGAATGGTTACCAAGGGCAGATTCCCAGCTCCAGGGGAAGAATAAATCATAGTTCGATAAAATGTTAAAGGGATTTTCCAGTTACACAAAAAACACCAGCATTAAAACTTCCTGCATTATATAAATCAAATGATGAAGTTCTGAGTTCATTTTGACTCCTATAGCATAATTGTAATCTGTAACCTGAACCCTGTGCTTACATCTTGATGCAAGTTTCACGAGGAGTGTCTATAGCAGGGTGTCAGGGTGGGGAGTTACAATATAGGTTGGCGGGATATGCCACTAGGCCTGGAAACAGGAATAAAGGGACATGGACACCTTCTAACACATCCCTAAATCCTAGCCCTGACCTCCTAACTGTATGAGTGAACCCTTATGGTGGGAGGGCTCATACCCAAAACCTTGGGCCCTACTAACCCTAGAGATCCCTAGTAATAATGTCATGGCTAGGATGAACCGGAGTCTCCAGCAGGCCTAGCAACAAGAAAGGAGCAGACAGTAGCATAAACCAGATTGGCAGGGAAGCACCCAGTGCAAACAACACACACAGGAACAACAGCATTTATCTGCCACAACAACTGGATGAAACAACTACTGACTAGTGGTTTCCCCTCTGGGAAACCCTGGAGCCCACTTCTACAGGCAGGTGGTCAATGCGGTTCCCCCTTTCAAGGTACCCAGGAGCCCCCTCACCGGAGGCACAACACACAGGGAAATGCCTTACATACATGCTGGACGAACAACACCAAAAGACCAGACATGAAACTACAACAAGATGTACACCACACTCTGAACATAAACCCACACAAAACATCAGCACAGGTAAGGTAGGAAACATGTAGGATACATAAGGGATGACAATCTATGTTCAACAAGGTGGCCGTCAAACTGGACAGATGGTAAGGTCCAGGTTGGCAGCATAACTTCAGCCCTACAAGAAGCTGACATCCCACTAACATCAGGCTCAAAGCCCAAGTGCTATAAGAGCCCACACCCAGCTCCACCTAGCTCACACTTTAATCCCATACCCACTAGAATGGGAATGGACAACAACCTTAAAGGGGAATTGTGTAAACATGCTAAAAACTAAACGTTGCCACCGGCAACAAGCATGCACGGCTAAAGTGTCACGGTCAACTACCACCAGATCATGACACAGCGGTGGCCAACCTGCGGCTCTTGAGCTGCATGCGGCTCTTTGCTTCTTCAAGTGCGGCTCTAGCTGTGGAGCCGAGAAGCAGTCAGACCGGCTCACTCTCCACCCTATACTCAGATCTCTTTTCCTGATTGGGCACTGTTGCTACTTTGCAGCTCCAGCTTACTCTCCACGACGTCCTGATGAACACAGTGTGAAAACTTTTTGTGTCTGTAAGGTTGGCCACCCCGGTCTATAGCATCAGGCCTCTGCTTCTCCTTCCCCTCTCAGCCTGAACATCACAGATCCAAGCTTTCCTGAAGCCCTGCTGGAAAAACTCCACCCTAAGACACAGCATCTTTGCTGCAAAGAGGGATGGACTTCTTTGCAGTGAATCTTCATGCTACACTAACGCAGAGTAATTTCTGATGGATGGTGGTTACACTCAACCAGAGTACTCTCAAATCTACAGTAAGAATATGTTAACAGGAGGTCAGAAGATGTACCAGGGGTGATGAGAATAACAAAGTCCAAAGCAAGCTAGGATCAGAGCTATAGAACCACAACTATCAGCAAACCAAGGACAGAGATAGTAACAAGAATTTGTACAAGGCAGCATCAAAGCTGTGAAACAGGTCTCAGGTTACTTTCACATATACATTTTCCTTTCAGGTTTTGAGATCTGGCAGAGGATCTCAAAACCAGAGGAAAACGCTTCAGTTCAATTTAATTCTAAAACTGAACAAATCGGATCCGGCACTAACAACATTGTAAGTCAATAGTGTCAGATCCGTTTTTTACCTGTCCAGAAAAACTAGATCCAGCACCATTGGCTTACATTGTTTTTGGTGCCGGATGCAGCTTATTCAGTTTCGCAAACCAGACACAAAACGTAGTTTGCTGCTTTTTTGTGTCCGACCACAGAATCCAATGAACCGGACCAAAATTAATTCTGGTGCACGCCGTTCCGGTTTGTTCCCCATTGACAATGAATAGGGACAAAACTGAAGCGTTTTCCTTTGCTTTTGAGATCCTCTGCCGGGTCTCAAAACCTGAAGGGAAAACACAGATGTGAAAGTAACCTTAGCAATCCAGAGTAATAAGCAGGTCAGAGAGTCAGGAACAATAAGTCACTCAAGAAACAGAGCTTGGGCTCAACAGAGACACAAGCATATCACACCTAAAAGGCAATGTTTACAGACCACAAAGTAGCTTTAAACTGGTCACTATGGAAATCATCTTTAGGTGCTGACTGCCTTGGTAATACAGTACCACAGTGCACTGGGGCTTGAGTGGCATCTGGTGCAGGCAGGAGAAGTAGAAGAGCCAGCCTAGATGCTGGACACGGGGGTAACACTGTTGCATTACACAAACATAAAACTTTCTTATTAAGATTAGAGAACATATAATGAAATGAATAGTATGTGTAAAGAAGTAATAATTAAAAATGCTAGGAACTGTCCTTGGCTTCTCTCTGTGGTGCCCTGCTGTCACTGACAGCAGGTTCCCCCAGCACAGCAGCTGCACGATTAAACAACCTTCCATAGGACGTTTATAGTCAGTGGGTGGTCGTGAAGTGGTTAAGGATGAATTTTTCCTGCAACCTAGTCATTTACGTGTCAATGAAAGCATTTTACATTTACAAAAGCTAACAAATATATCAAGCATAATTTACCTGGAAACTGTAATATTATATCATATGATTAACAACATTTACAAACATATATTCATAGATGCCGCTTTATAGTCCAAGAAAACATCATAATGCAAGAGCTGAAGTTACAAGGCAGAGTCAATTTTCTTCTAATGCCATCTGTTTGCTGGAGTCTTTCAAATTGTTGCTAAAATGTAGCCTTCAGAAAAATCAGTTCTACTTTCTCTCTTGCGTGAGAAGTGAGAAGAAAACTTTCTTTTAGGCAACTGTTATAAATAAAAGCCTCAAATGTTTTCTAAATAAGAATAACAGCACAGCTGTAGGATCACAGCGTATCAAAAACAGCCATATGGAATGCCCGTCTCACAGCCGTCGATGTGTTCACATTCTACTGCACATACCGATGGAAAGGTTGTGTTCCAAAACATTGTGAACAAAACAGTTTACAAAGCTTTGTTTAGTCCTTCTGCTTTATTTGGCCATTATATAATGTGGTAATTTAGGTAGTCCAGTATTATATTACTATTAGATACCATATGTATCTATTGCAAAATGAGATTGTGAACAGATATTTACATACAGTATATGATCTGTATACTGTTGATTTTTATGTGCAATATTAAGCAGATGTTCACAGCATTCTCCTATTTATAGTCCTGCTACTGAATTCGTTACGTCCATTATTAGTTTAATGTATTGAATATATTCCATTTGCATGCTATAAAATATAGCTGTACATTCTCTCTACGTCCCTTCGTGGTGCCTTCAGCAGTTCAGCCTGATCAAGAGCTTTGACAGACTCTCTATTAAGGGGGTTCTCTGGGTGACAGATATCAATAACCTATTCTCAAGATAGGTCATCAGTTTTGAATTGGTGGGGGGTCATCCATGGATGTGCAGTACACTTGTTTTTGGCCCTGTCGAGATTTGGGTCTGTATTGTGCGTGTGCCAATATATGAATCAATGGCGCATGTGTAAGAAGAACTTTATTAGTATAGGTCTCTTTG
The DNA here is from genome assembly GCF_014858855.1 of Bufo gargarizans. Lineage (NCBI taxonomy): Eukaryota > Metazoa > Chordata > Amphibia > Anura > Bufonidae > Bufo > Bufo gargarizans. Next base: position 97,885,655 of record NC_058080.1, read on the forward strand.
CTGATAAGTAAAATTTATTTTCTGTTTTGTATTTCTATCCTTATGTATCATTTGCTGCTTTAAACCCATTGGTTAGCATTTAAAATATATTGGCCCAATAGAGTAATCTAGTCAAGGCTTTCTTTGGCTGTTTGATGCATATTCGGTTGGGGGGCATATCGGCTCGTGCACAATACAGCTCCAAATCTCGGCAGAGCCAAAAACAAGTGTACTGCACATCCATGGATGAGCCCCACCAATCCGATACTGATGATGACATATATATATATATATATATATATATATATATCTACAGGGTGGGCCATTTATAAGGATACACCTTAATAAAATGGGAATGGTTGGTGATATTAACTTCCTGTTTGTGGCACATTAGTATATGTAAGGGGGGAAACTTTTCAAGATGGGTGGTGACCATGGCGGCCATTTTGAAGACGGACATTTTGAATCCAACTTTAGATGATGTGTTTCCCTCTTTATTCACTGAAGCTGGCACGTTCCCTGAGTTTTTCCAGCAAGATGGTGCACCACCACATTATGGGTGTCAGGTCCGAGCATTCCTTGATGAACAGTTTCCTGGAAAGTGGATTGGTCGTCGTGGGCCAGTTAAATGGCCCCCAAGGTCTCCCGATCTGACCCCCTTAGACTTTTATCTTTGGTGTCATCTGAAGGCAATTGTCTATGCTGTGAAGATACGAGATGTGCAGCACCTGAAACTACGGATACTGGAAGCCTGTGCAAGCATTTCTCCTGCGGTGTTGCTATCAGTGTGTGAAGAGTAGGAGAAGAGGGTTGCATTGACAATCCAACACAATGGGCAGCACATTGAACACATTTTATAAGTGGTCAGAAATGTGTAAATAACTCATGAAAGAATAAAGTTACGTTAGAACCAGTCACATGACACTCTTCCTATTGAAAAAACTAAAGTTGGATTCAAAATGGCTGACTTCAAAATGGCCGCCATGGTCACCACCCATCTTGAAAAGTTTCCCCCCTCACATATACTAATGTGCCACAAACAGGAAGTTAATATCACCAACCATTCCCATTTTATTAAAGTGTATCCATATTAATGGCCCACCCTGTACATTGTGGGGATTCGCTCTGGTAGTTTGGATTAGCGGGTGCAGCACAGAGGCAAAGTACAAGTTCTTGGTTCAAAACATCAGTCTTTATTCACACGTGAAAGCAAAAACCAAAACGCAAATTGCTTGGTGATCGTTCACACACATGAAAGGTTCATATACAAAACAGTCACCTTTCCACCTGGGTGTTACTTCCCACCCTATTGGAAGTTCTGCTTTGTCAAGTCCACAGGCAGGCGTTAGGCGAAATGTTCACCCTCACAGGGGTCTGAGCCCTCCAGCCCGGCTCAAGCTGCAGATCCCAACACAGCGCTCAGATCACAGCACACAGGCCTTATGAGCTGCACTGTCAGATGGAGGTAATCCTCTCCACCTGGCAGTGCTGGCTGGTTTTTATGCCTGGCAAAACCCGGCCTAGAACATGGGGAGTAGTCACCCACCCAGCCCCTTGACTACTCCCAGTAAGAGCCGTCCCGGATCAGCTATTACAGCCATACTAAGTATTAAGGTGTCAAACAGCAACTGCTGCTGACACATGAAAACCAGCTCTTACTCCACCGAAGCCAGGAACCTCGGTGACACGTACCTATCATCCACAATGATTCCTTGTACATATATATATTAAAGAAAAAGTAACAGCAGCACTCTCTAGGTATGCCAGGTGCAAATCCCACAATGGTTCCTGGACATGGAATGATGAATTGAAACACAAAAATCAAGGCAGCACTCCAGTCTTCAAGTGAAAAGGTGAATTTTTATTACACCCAACAGCAATGCAGCATTTCAGCTCTCTCAATGGAGCCTTTGTAAAATATATCATATTATCACATATCAAATTAGGTCCATACATTTGGTAGTGTAATTGTGCGAGAATGTATGTACACTTAATAGTGTAGACCCTTGACTACAGCGTAATCTGCACTGCCCTGATGGCAGCTCTGGAGCAGCACCATGGAAGATGATTACTGTTATGGCAGTCAGTGTTTCACCACAGTGTCAATCAACTTATTTGACTTTGGACTACTCCTGAGGGCATTATATTGTTTTTCACCATTTAACTCCTTTACAGGGATCTGAACTTTGTGGCAGGGGAATCACCAGGCCAGTTCCTCCTGGCTCAGTCTTTGTATAAGTGACAGCGGACTCACAGGGATCAGAGACACCGATGCAGGGCACCGAGGGAACAGGCAAAATTGTAGTCAGGAACAGGCCAAGGTCAGGGCAGGGAGAGTACATGCAATAAAGTAAACGGTTGAAGGTCAGGGTAGGCAGTGGAGGGTTTATATGAAGTCAGACACAGGTCAGGTCAGGCAGTGGAGAGTCAAAATCCAGGAAACGCACAGTGGCAGAAAAGAAAATACCACATTTTTGCAAGAACTAGAAAACTAGAGAACCTATTGCTTGAACATCCTTACACAGGGATCAATGCCTTAAATGCACTGAGGAAGCTAGCCATTGTTTGGAGCAGAGTAGGGTCCATGAGCGCTGGCCTTTTAAGAGCAGAGGGAACATGCACACTTGCCCTATGGGCAGAAAAGGAGAGACCATGACGGCAAACAAGTCGAAGCCTGCATGGAGGGACAGAGCTACCTTGGTAGCTGTGCCTGTCAGAACAGGAGAAACAGGTAGCAGATCCACATCACCGGGACACAGAAAGCTGGGACTGGTGAGTTGAGCATCAGTGGCTGCCAGCCACCTCTGTAGCAATTACTCTAATTACACTAAGTATTAATTAATTAATTAGTTAGTTAATTAATTACCATATAGATGTTACTAAGTTTTAGTGTCCAACCAAATAGTGGTCTTTACAATAATGAAGAAGGTATATGTGTATATTAAAGAAGTGGCATTTATACACTGATACTATTATATTTGTTCTCTCCTTCTATGTAGCTCATCTGGCTAAATAATAGGGAGCACAGAACAAATTTACAGTAAAGGCTGCTTCCTATAGTTGCAGTATGTACACAGGCAACCATAGAAGATTGTGGGAAAAACACAGAAAATAGTGGATTAATTGTATTTTGTTTTTCAGTATTAATTCATTAAAGGGATTTTCTGGAATTTTAATAGGTCATTACTATCAGATGGTGGGGGCTTGATACTCTGCACCCCTCCCGATCAGCAGTTTGAAGAGAAGGCTGCACTAGTGCAGGTGCAGCCTTCTCTTCATCGTTTACCTGCTCGTCATCGACATCGCGGCGGTGACAGGTGTAATTACAAGAACCCATCCCATTCACTTCTATAGAATGGCTCCTTCCTATTCAAGTGTATAGGATACCCACTTCACGCAAGTTATTTAGTATACTCAGAATAAAAAAAAAATAGATCAAACACATCACATAAGTCTCAATTTTTGAGTTGGGTGTGTACCTCAGACATATGTAATGCATTTGATCTCTTTTTTAATTCTGTGAGAATAATAAATAACTTGTGTGGAGTGCATATCCTGGTGGTATTTCACTATGTCCGCAGCCTGTGTCATGTATTCTCTTGGATAGTATGGATTACATGTGGACCATTTGTCAACTGTGGTAAAATCCTGTGGATTCAGCTGCACATTCAGAAGTTCAGCACACTGGAGAGACTGTGATCCTCTTACTGGTGATCCCAGCAGAAATATATGATAAGTACTACATTTCTAACCCCTTGAATTGCACAGTCCTAGAGGTAACAGGGTTACAACTACAATTCAATGGTAAACAATGGAGCCAAGATCAGGAATGAAACTTAGTTCAGTTAATTAGCAGAGACTCTAGTGACCCAGCCTCTGCATTGCTGGCCTGAGGGCTTGACCCCCATCACCTAGGCCACCACATTGCTGACAGAATGCAGAAGAAGGATAGCTGACCCAACCAGATCCCCAACACAGATAGAGATTAGAACTGTTTCAGAACACCTTCCCAACCACTATATGGCCATATTTAACCCGTCCTGCATGTGCCTGCCACCTAGTAGATGCCAGAAAAAGATGTATTTAAAAGTAACTTCACACTAAAAGATGCACTGAACTTTAATCCTTTTTTTCAGTGCATCTCATATCATGGTAATTAATTAACAAATTAAAGGGGTTGTCTCACCTAGTTAGTTTCACGCTCCGTTGTGGCTTAGAGGGCTTTGATTCCCTGCTTGTTGGGGGTGGAGCTGAGCACTGACGAGGCGGCGGTGGAAATGACTGCACATGCACAACAATATGTGCGCGCTTGCTCTTTTGAAACCTGGCCAACAGAGCAGCTGGCTGAGCTGCATGGCCACCACTGAGAAAATTACAGTGGTGGCATTAACCTCTAGAAATGAGCATGAAATTTGGGGCTCTTTGCAGGAGAAGACAAAGCAACACTGGTATAACATAAAAATGAACTACAAGGAAGAAAGGATCCTAGGACTATAAGGAACAGATTAAATATTAATTACTGAGGTGAGACAACCGCTTTAACAAAGTTACTGACTACAAAGCAAATAAATTACATTATTGTGACGATATTCTGTGGTGAAATGTCCTATGCTGGGAATCTTTGGCCATGCTGTACTAGATAGGAGCTGGGGAGAGCTGTACAAACGTATCTTTTGTGGAGCTTTTCTCCGCTTTTCATCTGGAGTAGTGAGACTATGAACTTTTATTCAGCCAGCTTCTGGTCCCTGAAGTGCTCTGGATGTGGAGCTTAATTGTGAAGTGCTCTCTGCATTAAACTTTTTTACAGCCCCTCTTCTTTGATCTGCAAGTGAGAGCTGTTGCATTCAACTAGATTGCAGAGTGCTCTTCACAGTGAAGTCCCATCCTGGGCATATGAGAGAGCAGAATCTGGGAAAATAAAAGTTCATAGTCTCACTACTCCTGATAAGAAGAGCCCTACAAAAGGTACATTTGTACTGCTCTTCTCAGTAGCTACCTAGTGATTTCAGCAGATTAGCCTCGTGAAAAGTGCTGATGGACTCTCTTTAAAGGGGTTTGTATCATCTCAAGCACTGGGGAAATATCACTAGCATATGCCACTAGTGTCTGATAAGTGTGGGACCCCTGGGACCTGCACCTATCTCTAGAACAGAGCCTGCAAAGTGAAGGATAATAGCTGAGTGCTGTCTTGGCTATTTCCGTAAGCCCCATAAAAGTGAATGCTTGTGTGTTGTACTTCCTATTCATTTCTATGAGGCTTCCAAAAAATGTTGACACTCCCATACAAGGTAATGGAGAGAGGCTGCTTTCACTTTGAAGGCTCCATTTTAGAGAAAGTTGCGGGTCCCACCCCTGGTCCTAGTGATAGGCCACCAATGCTTGAGATGATACAACCCTTTTAAAGGGGTTATCTGGACTACAGATACTGATAACCTCTCCTAAGAAAAGGCCATCAATATCAGATTTATATGGGTCATCAACGCATGTGCAGTGCACTTGTTTTTTGCCCTGCCGAGACTCAGGGCTGTACTGTGCATGTGCTGATATGTAAATTAACAGTGTATGTTCAAGAACACAGAGTCAGGGGAGATTACATCACCACTGCCTGGCTCTGTCAATCAAATCAGCTAGGAGCTGGCCACAGAGAGGAAAAAAGCTTTGGGGCAACGAGAGCAACCATAATGCCCTTGTTTGCATATTAATAAAAATGATCATAACTTGAGAATCAGGTAAACTAAAGCAATGTGTCTATGCCCTTAGTTGGACAGGTAGGTCGCTGGTGATGGACTAACTTTAAGACAAACCATGAACTTTCATGAAAATTGTTCTCAAATACTTGGCATGGCATTAACATGTATGATAATTGATTTCGTACCTTAGATAAATATGAATGGCCATCAGATCCACATACAGGATTGGAATAAGCTGCTGGACACTGTTTGCAACTGGAAGAAAGAGGGACACCTCTCCAGTACTTGTAGCTTAATCCAGCTTCTTTCATGCTGTAATAAAATAGCATTGATTACTAATGTCACTGCAGACAAATATTTCAATTAGTTTGACACAGTGTAATAAACATACATTTCTATTAATCAGCGCTCAGCACAATTTACAAGTAAAATCCATAACAGGAATTGATCAATCTGCAAAAGTAACACCAACTTTGATACTGCAAATGTTAACAAAATTATACATCCTTAACTAGTAACTTTTAAGACCAAGCCATTTTGGGATTCAAGATTAAACTAGATTTTCATATTTCATTGCAGTATTATGAACATTCTTTTGTTTTGTATTGGCAGAGATATACAAGAGCTTGTTTTTTGCTGGACTAGCTGTAGTCTATTTGTTAACAACTGGGATTACAGTTTGTATATTAGGGTTCTTCCAAACACAGGTGATGATGTCCTGGCATTTTTGGGACAAAAAAAAAGCCCTAAAAAAGCACATCTGAATTGATCAGTGTTTCTTTAAATAGTTTTTTATGCATTATGAATTTTTTGACCATTGTGTTTTTTTAGCACTTGGAGTTTTTTATAATGGCATTTTTTCATGTCTAGGATTTTACTAGAAGAAAGTATGTGGCCTCCCTGTAATTACACTCCTTCTGTACAGTTGTAAAGGAAAAATCATTGTTAAAAAATTACATGCAAAAATGGCATTAAAATGCTGCACATGCGTTTCGTTTGAAGCAGAAAAAAAATGTTGGCCTATGGGAAAAAAATTACTGAAAAATGAGGAAAAAACATCAATGTTTCTAGTCAAAACACCCATGCAACATGCATGCCGCAATTTTTTTACTTGTATGAAATTAGAGTCAATAGAGACTCTAAGTGTGTGCATTAAAAGTTAACACTGTAACAGCTGAATACAACACTCACTGGATACGTAGATGCATTTGTATAATCTGCATGAATTTATTTAGTCCTAAGAACATCTAGTGTTATGATGAATTAACTGCTAAAAATGGAAAACACTTGACTTAAAATATTTATAATATAAAAATATTAATTAATTTTGGCATTTTAGTAATCTTTATCCACAGTTATTGCCCAATACTATAAAGAAACTGTATACATAATACTGTACACAATAAAGCCTTACGGACTAAATACCAACTTGACCCAGATAGTTATATCACAGTAAAATATAACTTTTAATTGTCATTATTAAAACAGTTTGTGTGAGATAGACAAAAAGGAATTAAAAATAAACTGTTCCCTGTCTTTGATGGCTAATGTGTGTGTGTTTTGTTTTGCCCTTGCAGGGGTGTGCATTCTCGCCACTGAGGTCACTGACTTTCTGATTCAGGGCAGCATTAAATAAGTAACGCCACAACCAAGGTATAAATAACCTCTAAATCATAGTTGACACCTGAAAGAACCAATAAATTCAAGAGACGTCATGTTGGTAAGTGTTTATGCCCCTGTCTTCATCCAATCCCACGACCCGACACACCATCTCAATCATACCCCTTATCCAATCACAGTGTCTGGGGGAGTGGCCATTATGATGTGATGAGAAAAACTTCTTCAGCAACACTCAGTAGTGGACTAATTGAGCATGTGCTGGAACTTAGACATTACCTATGATCTAAACTGCCTAGTGAGCATATCCTGCTCCACAGATAGATGTGCAGGACCATAGCCTGATTTAGGTCCATGTAGGTCCATTGCGCAGATGGTTGCAGTTTGCAGTAAATATCTGAAAGAATTGATAAGAAGAAGACGTGCGGTGTGACAGGTGGGCATGTATGTTTCCACAGGTACCACAGGTACGGAAAGAAATGTAAAAACAAAAAATCTAGAAAACCCCTTTGTCTGGTTGTGTTCCCTACATAAAATCACACACTTATACATGATCCATAATCAACAGGATTACCAGTAACTGCGGACCTTCACACATTTCCACATAATATTGGCATAGATATACCATTACAATAGCAATATAAGCAGATAGCTGTCTGGACTTCTCTAGTCCATGATATCCTGACTATATCGGAAAATACAATAATGGCATCACTAGGTTTCCTATGTGACATCAAAGTGAAGTTTCCAATTATGTACACCACTGTCAGTACCAGGGGCAGACTGACCATTTGGACATTAGAGCAGTGCTTGAAGGCCTATGGGTAGAAGAGGACCGCAACCCCAGAGATAAAAGCTTTGAGGTTTAGAAGTACAGTCTGCAAAAAAATAAAATGCTACTCAAAAGAATTGTCTCATCTTTGCAGAACTGTGGTGATTGTTAAAGGGCCCATGATCCTTACTGCCAACAAAGAAGGGGGGAAAGTTCTAGAAGAGGTGAAGAGTACTTGCAGAAATTTCACAATAAAATAGAAAAGAGTACAAGACAGCTGTGCTTCCTGTTCTAAATAAGTCAAAGCAAAAGCAAGAACATAATGGTAAAAACATACACCAAAAAAAAACTGTATCTGTCTGTATTAGTACAGAAGTATAGTTGCTTTAAATCATTTAGGTTCAGACTCTATCAATATAGACATACAGGATATCATTTACTATCCATAAATATGCCTATATAAGGCTTATTTCTAGCACAGGTTGCAGGACAAAGGTTTTTTGAGTGGGGAAAAAGTGGGGGGAAAATCTCACTGCGTCTTATGGGGCATTATGCAAGCGCTCATTAGTACCGCTGTGCTGTGGCTGCGCATAGCGTGAAGGCGCTTTGTGACTCTGTGCACATCGGATCAAAGCACAGCCACGTCAGGAAGAAGAGAGAACGCTGGCGGTGAGGAGCGGTGGAGTCTGGAGCAGGAGAGGTAAGTGTTTTTTTTTATTTGCTCTGTGGCATGGGGGCTGATAAATGGCTAATTGATATAAGGCCCGGGGGCTGAGTGATATAAGGTGCGGGGGCTGATTGATATATGACATGAGGGCTGATGAATGGCATGAAGGCTGATTGATATGAGGCATGAGAGATGATAAATAGCATGGGGCTGATTGATATAAGGCATTGGGGCTGATAAATTGTACGGGGGCTGATATATGGCATGTGGGGCTGATATAAGGCATGTGTCACTGTGAGAGATCTGAGAAGATCGGATAGACTTGCAGCATGTGAGTCTATCTGACAGGTATTTCTGTGTTTCCTTTCTGTTTGTTGTTGTAGGCTGGATCCCACCTCTCCACAGGTTCTGATTGTTAGCTGTTTAAGAGGCTCTATTTAAGTTTGCCTCTTACTGCTGACTTTGCGTTTGATATTTTCCTTCTGGAGTTCTTTACTGGTTGTTTGTGGAACCTCCACTTCCTGCTCGTCTTAAGCTAAGTCCTCCTGTTTTCTCCTTTCTGCGTCTGTTGCTGCTAGGTCTCAGGGAGACAGGTACTGGCTGTCTCATTCCCCTCTCCCTAAGTTAGAGTTTGCTACAGTGTCAGCAGGGCTTAGGTTCCAGCGTATGAGTTTGTTCCCCATCAGGACTTGCTCATAATGTCAGCAGTCAGGGAGGGGCTCAGGGATTGTTAGTAAGTTACCATTCCCTCCTCCCTATCTTTGGGGCCTAGTCTGTTTACCTGTTGCTATTTGTTTACTTGGTGTTCCTCTTATCCCCACTTGCTGCGACATTATTAACCGCCCCTACCGTCATTATTTCCCGTGCTTTGTGCAGATATGGATACTGTTAAAGCACTGGTGGATCCCATGCAGAGATTATCTTTGAAGGTAGCTGACCTCCGTAATTCAGTTGGACAGCTTCAGAATTCTCAGGCATCTGGTTCCGTCAGTGGGAACCCGGGCAGCATTGAACCTAAAGTCGCCCTCCCAGATAGGTTTTCTGGGGGGAGAGTGATAATTTTGTTTGGTTTAGAGAATCTTATAAACTGTATTTTCGACTGCGTCCCCTCTCCTGTGCGGACGAAAATCAAATAGTGGGGATTATTATATCTCTGCTGAAAGGTGATGCTCAGTCCTGGGCCTTTTCTCTACTGATCGGTTCCCAATTCCTCCGATCGGTGGATTAATTTTTCAGAGCCCTGGGCCTTATTTATGATGACCCAGACCGGTTTCTCTGGCCGAATCTAAGCATAGTTTGAGTCAGGGAGAACATTCTGCAGAGTCATATTGCTCTGAATTTAGGAGATGGGCGACCTGTGTGTGAGTGTTTTGGTGTGGTTGTCCACTCAGAACATTAAGTTGAAGGTACCTTCTTGGAAATTGGGCCCAAGTTCTATTGGTCCTTACAAGATATCTGACATTATTAATCCGGTTGCGTTTTGTCTTGAACTTCCGCAGGCTTGGAAGATCCATATTGTGTTTCCCAGGTCTTTGTTGAAAAACTACAGTATGTGGAACCTGCTGAACCATCTCCCTTGCTGCCACCTCCTCCTGTCTTGGTAGACGGAAATCTGGAGTTTCAGATCTCCAGAATAATTAACTTGCGTATTCTTTGTGGGTCACTTCAGTACCTCGTACATTGGAAGGGTTACGGGCCAGAAGAAAGAATGTGGGTTCTGGCGACTGATGTTAGTGCTAGTCATCTTCTGAAGGCTTTTTACAGGGTTCACCCAGATAAGGTCGGTCCTGGGTGCCTGGAGGTCACCCGTAGAAGGGAGGGGGTACTGTCACTGCCTGCCCTGTGAGAGATCTGAGGAGATTGAATAGACTTGCAGCACGTGAGTCTATCTGACAGGTCTTTCTGTGTTTCCTTTCTGTTTGTTGTTGTGGGCTGGATCCTACCTTTCCACAGGTTATGCTCATTAGCTGTTTAAGAGGCTCTATTTAAATCCACCTCTTACTGCTGACTTTGCGGTTGATATTTTCCTCCTGGAGTTCTTTACTGGTTGTTTTTGGATCCTCCACTTCCTGCTCATCTTAATTGTTCTGGAAAATATATATTGTTCTGGAAAGAGAAGCAATGGCTTTTTAGAAATGCCATAAAAATGCATACATTTTCTGTTTTCCTCCTGTTTTCTCCTTTGTAGGGGCATCTTATGGGCCAGTGCGTGTTATAGGGCAAAACAAACAATAAAACATGGTCCGAAACTATGCCTTTTCAGGGGCAGATGCCTGCTAGTGTCTATACACTCAATTGTATCTAAAAAAACCAATGGTGTGCTTTAAACAAATGGCCCAAAATGTATCTCTTTTTATGGAGTATCAACAAATTTGGTGTTATTTTAAAGAAAATATATATTGTTCTGGAAAGAGAAGCAATGGCTTTTTAGAAATGCCATAAAAATGTATACATTTTTTGTTTTCCTCCTGTTTTCTCCTTTGTGCTTGTGTTGCTGCTAGGTCTTCACGGTGGAAGGTACCGACTGTCTCATTCCCCTCTTCCTAAGTTAGGGTTTGCTACAGTGTCAGCAGGGCTTAGGTTCCAGCATATGAGTTCGTTCCCCATCAGGATTTGCTCATACTGTCAGCAGTCAGGAATAGGCTCAGGGATTGTTAGGAGGTTACCATTCCCTCCTCCCTAGCTTTGGAGCCTAGTCTGTTTACCTGATGCTGTTTGTTTACTTGGTTTTCCTCTTATCCCCACTTGCCGTGACAGCATGGGGGGGGCTGATCTGAGGTATGGGGGGCTGATATGAGGCATGGGTAGGATGATCTGAGGCATGGGGGGCTGATCTATGGTAGGGGGCTGATCTATGGTAGGGGGTCTCATCTAAGGTCTTATTGGGGTCTGATCTGAGGTCTGATTGAGGGTCTTATTAAAATTGTGGGTCTGACTGGGGCTGTGAGCTGAGATCTGATTAACATTGGGGGTCTGATTGCTGGCCTGATCTGAGGTCTAAGGAAAAATCTTTTTTTCTTATTGTACTCCTCTAAAACTTAGGGGCATCTTATGGGCCGGTGCGTGTTATAGGGCAAAATATACAGTAAAACATGGTCCGAAATTATGCCTTTTCAGGGGCAGATGCCTGCTAGTGTCTATACACTCAATTGTATCTAAAAAACCCAATGGTGTGCTTTTAACAAATGGTCCAAAAATTATCTCTTTTTACGGAGTATCAACAAATTTGGTGTTGTTTTAAAGAAAATATATATTGTTCTGGAAAGAGAAGCAATGGCTTTTTAGAAATGCCATAAAAATGTATAAATTTTCTGGGAGAGGTTTCAGGTTTGTTATACTGTGCGGAGTAGGGTTCCCAGCAGCAACAGCAAAGTATGGAACATATTAGACAATGTAGGAAATGTAGGGGTATTATTAGCTGTAGCATATTGCTGTTTCCAGTCTACACATTCCATTATGGATGACTGATGATGGAGTAAAGGATGAGGAAAATCAGTCAGAGAAGGAAAAGCAGTAGCTGATGATGTTAACAATGATGATGACAACGTCCATGCCCTACTTGTGGATGTGGCCTGGCTACTAGAATAATGATGGGAGGGGATGGCTTTTTCTTGTGATGCTACTTCATGTGCTGAAGGAGAGCCATAGACCCAACATTTGTGCCTGAATGGCTACATCTTCTTTGAAGAGCTTTAACACTGCAATGGTTTGTCCACAATGCAGAGCCAGAATCAGCAGCACTTGCAATATTTCAGCGACCACCACTACCACACCGATGGATTGAAGTCTCTTGGGCCCACCCGAAGCAATTATTTTGAGGGCCCACCCTTTATAGGGACTTAAGGGCCCTATTTTATTAGGGGTCCATTATTGGCAGAGCTTCAACCCAACGGAGGATCTGACACACTGGTGAGACAGTCTTATCCTGACTACTGACAACTTTTGAACCTTAACCAACAGCAGCAGCAGTGTCACCTGTTCTTGAGCTGACTACAGTAGAAGTAAATGTGCAACTGACAGGTTTTGTTGATGTTTTGGCTGCACATTGGCTCTGCTCTTTATTGTCACCACTATCCTCTTCCTCTGATATCATCATTACATTCTCGTCACCATAATCAAGTTTTCAGGTCTAGTCCAATGCACAAGCATCATAATTCCTGCTACTTTACTCAGGCTGTGTTGTCAAGGGCTCCTTGTCACCCCTCACCCTGTTTCCCATCTCTTTATTTAGTGCTGCTATTACCACAGCTACCAATGCCCCAAAACCACCTCCTTAGCAACAAGTTTCACTACTACTATTACTGACACAGCTATACATATCATATCAGTGAAGACAGAAAATAAATGCATATACCAGTTCTCAAATTAACTGTTATTGAGGAGGAGCAGGAGAAATGGGCTGAACATTGGCTCAAAGGCATGGTGTTAAATACAGAGGTAACATCAACATCATCCAGCTGTGACTGAGATAATAAGTATCATAGTTTTCGCTCCATAAAACTCACTTTTTCCACCAAAAGTGGGAGGAAAATGGCATTGCATCTTATGAAGCAAATACTAATGGGCACTTCCATTATGGAAGCACTCATTAGTACACAATGGGACTAGGGAATGGTGAATATAGTGCTGTTGGTACTGTCTGTACTCACCATTCTGGTCTGCACTGTTTTCTGACTGCGTACAGCATCAAGATATAGTACACTATGACCTGATTTTGTGCAACATCAGGACCCAGTGCAGTGAAGCGCCAGCAAAAGGCCAGGGAGCAGTGGGTGCAGTAAGAGTCCACTGGATTTCCATAGTGGCAGCACCATGTACACCAGGAGGACTAAGTTAATTTATTTATTTTATATCTGATCTGAGGTCTGATAGGAGTCTGATCTGCGGTCTAATGCAGATTGGGAGTCGTATTTGGGGTACTGATCTGAGGTCTGATGAGGATTGGGGGTCTGATGAGGAGGGTCATCAGACCTCAAATCAGAGGGGGTCTGGTGATTGGGGGTCAGCTGCTGCTGCTACTTGTGCTATAGCCACCCACATTAGAACTGGGGTATGATATGGCAGATGGGTGTTTCATTCTACCTTACTCATCCATTGCAACTCTGTTTATTACCAGATGTTTTATTTCGAACATGATAGTTAGCAAGAAAACAATCAGAATAACTATTAGGGCTGTTTCACACGAGAGGATGTTAATGCTCCGTGCTTCTGCTGTCCGCATCGGGTCTTGGCTGTCATTCACGCAGCGGATGTCACGCAGGGCACCCGCTCATGTGAAACAGCCCTTAGAGTCAGGAACAATAGTCTCTGATCAATTCAAATATACACAATTATGATGTGAAATAATGCATCGGGCATGATAGTCCCTGATCAACTTAATTTAATAAATTAAGTTTTAAAAATTATTTTTAAAAAACTGTCAAATGGATAAAGTCCAGTGAGATATACAGTAACTTTGACGCAGAACAATACGTCAGTCTGTGATCCACTGTTTTTGTTTTTAAATTAACTTTAAACAATTTTTTAAAATAAACAAAAGGTCAATTGTAAAGAGTCCACTATAATATACAATCAGTAACTGTACAGAACACTATGTCAGTTTGGTTTGTACACTAGTATGTGATCAACTACATTTTTTAAATTAACTTTAATTCATTTTAAAGGTCAATTGAACAGAGTGAGTGTACTACAATATACTTTTGGTAACTGTGACACACACCAATGAGTTAGTATCACAACCGGCGTGCCTATCACATACGTGACACAGAGGGAGGGAAAGAGGAAGGCCCTGTCCAAGGGAGAGGGAAAGGTGGTGACCCCTATCTCACCTTGAGGCTGGCACCTGACTGCCCTGACGTCCCTACACGGGTTCCTCACCCGTACGCCGATCACGTGCCTAAAACCCTGGCTTTCCCTAAGATGAGCCCTAGATAGTGAATAGGGCGGTGGGAACACTAGTCCGCACCACTAGCTCTAAAGGAAAACACCAAGGGGAGGACAGACAATACAGACTAAACATATAATCCCAGGTGGTCGACAACAAAAAGCCCAACAGGGATCCGGAGGATAACACTATGGAATAACAAACAGGATTCACAGCTCCAGTGGGTCAGTATAGAAGTCCAGGCAGGAAGCTCTATATCTGGCAACTAGAGAAGTGTGAGAGGAGAATATGAGGTTGGGAGTGACAGACAAGAAACAGCTGAGGAGGAGAAGCTACGGATCCCTGAGTGAGACAAAAAGGATTGCAAGGCAAACACAGAAAACTATCATTAAGAAACAAAGTGATCTTTAGACATAGAGCGCGCAGCCACCCGCTGCGACTTCCTGACCCCGGGTATAACGGAGTCAGACGTGGCTCTTGACACCCTCGTGACAGTACCCCCCCCCTTTCACGAGGGGCCTCCGGACACTCAGGACCAGGTCTCTCAGGATGAGAGGCATGGAAAGCCTGAACTAACCTGTTGGCGTTTACCTCTGACGCTGGAACCCACATTCTTTCCTCGGGACCGTAACCCCTCCAATGCACCAGATACTGAAGAGAGCGGCGGACCAGACGAGAATCAACAATTTTGGATATTTGAAACTCCAGATTACCATCCACAATAAAAGGAGGAGGTGGCAGCGGTGATGGTTCTAGAGGTGGAACATACTTCTTGAGTAACGACTTATGGAAGACGTTATGGATCTTTAAAGTCTGAGGTAGCTCCAGGCGAAAAGCCACGGGGTTAATGACGGCTACTATTTTATAAGGACCAATGAATCTAGGACCCAGTTTCCAAGAGGGAACCTTCAACTTAATGTTCCTAGTAGACAACCACACATAATCATTCACACCTAGGTCCGGACCTGGCGACCGTTTCTTATCAGCCATGCATTTATATTTACCTCCCATATTTTTCAAGTTAGCTTGCACCTTCTGCCATACCGATGAAAGAGATGATGAAAACCGTTCCTCTTCGGGAACCCCAGAAGACCCCCCCCCCCCTCTTTGAAAGTACAGAATTGGGGATGAAAACCATATGCACCAAGAAATGGTGACTTGCCAGTGGATTCCTAACGGCGATTATTTATGGCAAACTCGGCTAACGGTAAATATGATGACCACACCTCTTGGTTTTCAGACACAAAACACCTTAGATATGTTTCAAGGTTTTGGTTGGTACGCTCAGTATGTCCATTCGACTGAGGATGGAAAGCTGAGGAAAAGGACAAGTGTACCCCCAAACGGGAACAAAAAGCTTTCCAAAACTTAGAAATAAACTAGGTTCCCCGATCCGAAACCACATCGGAAGGGACCCCGTGAAGCTTCACGATTTCACTGATAAACACCTGAGCAAGAGTCTTAGCATTAGGAAGTGCGGGTAACGCAATAAAGTGTACCATTTTGCTAAACCTGTCTACTACTACCAAGATAACTGTTTTACCAGCAGACAAAGGTAAGTCAGTGATGAAAAGACCCTGCTGGACGTGTATGAGAGACTTTCGCACGTGCACAAGTAGAACAAGTAGACACAAAATCCATTACATCCTGACGCAACCTTGGCCACCAAAAACGACGAGACAATAGCTCCAAGGTTGCTTTACTACCCGGGTGCCCAGCAAGTGCCAAATTATGATGTTCCTTTAATAATTCGAGACGCAGGTTTAACGGTGCAAAACAATTTCTCTGAGGGGCAAGAGGCCGGGGCGTCCCCCTGGGACTCTAACACCTTCCCCTCCAGAACAGAGTGTACAGCAGAGACAACCACTCCTCTTTGTAAAATGGGTACTGGATCACTAACATTACCCCCTCCAGGGAAACTACGAGATAATGCGTCTGCCTTGGTATTCTTTGCCCCAGGACGATAGGTGATAAAAAAGTTAAATCTGGTAAAGAATAGCGACCACCTTGTTGTCTAGGGGTGAGACGCTTAGCCGATTCGAGGTACAGAAGGTTTTTGTGATCCGTAATCACTGTGACGGGGTGGATTGCTCCCTCTAAGAAGTGACGCCACTCTTCAAACACCAGTTTAATCGCCAACAGTTCCCTATTTCCAATATCATAGTTCTTTTCAGCTGTAGATAACTTTTTGGAAAAAACCGCAATTAGACTTACCGGTAATTCCGTTTCCTTGAATCCACCATGACGGCCCACATTGAGATTGACCCTTGACCTCTGTAGGGGCAGGAACACATAGAGAGTTTAAGAACCCCCCACCCCTCCACCTCCTCAGTGCTTTACAATTACCCGAAAAGGTGGAACAAAAGTAAAAGGATATTAATCCATACCCTTAAACTCCTATCTATCTTAAAGTACGTATATATGAAAAGATATATTCGTAAGCATATATCTCCCCCTTTTTTTTTTTTTTTTTTTTGGGAAGGGGAATAGTATGGGCCGTCATGGTGGATTCAAGGAAACGGAATTACCGGTAAGTCTAATTGCGGTTTTTCCATTTCATCCACCATGACGGCCCACATTGAGACATAACAGATAACTAAAAGGGTGGGGATAACGCCTGTAAAACCCTCCGGCTGAAAAGAGTTTCATTCGAATCCGGAAGATTAAGACGGTAATGTTTTACGAAGGTATTGGTGCTTGACCAGGTTGCAGCCTTGCAAATCTGGTCCAGCGAGACTCCTCCTTTCTCAGCCCAAGAGGAGGCAGTGGCCCTGGTAGAGTGGGCCTTAACATTATCAGGACTGGGTATATTCTGGAACCTGTAACAATATTCAATGGTGGATCTGATCCATCTGGCTATGGAAGACCTAGCTAGTTTCTTTCCCTTATTTTTCCCCGAAAACTGAACAAGGAGATTGCCATCAACCCTAAAATCCCTGGTAGAATCCAGGTACTGGATCACTGTATCCCTGACATCTAAGAGATGTAAATTAACACTAGACCCTGAAGATTCAGATCTGGGGATGGAAGGTAGAAAGATCTCCTGTTCCCGATGGAAGGGGGAGACTACTTTTGGGAGAAAACCTGGATCGAGAGTTAAACGGATGTGATCTTGGGTGATCTGGAGGTAGGGTTCCCTACAAGAAAGGGCCTGGATCTCTCCAATACGTCTGGCTGAGGTGATAGCAATTAAAAAGGCAGTTTTTAGGGAAAGGTGTTTTAAAGAGATTTCTGATAACGGTACAAAGGGAGGTTTTGTTAGGCCTTCAAGGACTATGTTAAGGTCCCAAGTAGGAGCCCTCGATTTCAGAGAGGGTCTCAATCTTGAAACCGCTCTAAAGAACCTCCTGATCCATCTGTGGCTAGCTAGGCTGCAGTCATAAAAGGAGCTGAGAGCCGAAACCTGGACTTTCAGGGTACTAGGTCTTAGGCCCAATTCCAAGCCGCACTGCAGAAAGTCCAAGATCCTATTGATGGGAGGGGAGGAGGTGTCTGGGCGCTCCACTCCTAACCAGGAACAGTATCTCTTCCAGATCTTTAGGTAGATGGCAGACGTCACATTTTTCCTACTGGCCCTTAGGGTAGATATCACCTTTTCTGAAAGACCCCTGTTTCTTAATGTCTCGCTCTCAGGATCCAGACTGACAGTTTGAATATCCCGGGGTCTGGATGAAGTAGAGGGCCCTGGACTAGAACATCTTTCTGGAAAGGGATTTCCCATGGATCCTCCAGCGATAGCTGTTTTAGAGTGGAGAACCAACTCCTCTTTGGCCACAAAGGGGCTATTAAGATCAGAGTAGTTGGTTCCCCTAGGAGTTTCTGGATGACCCTGGGAAGAAGAGGTATTGGGGGGAAGGCGTAGGCCAGGTTCCAATTCCAGTGTATCGATAGGGCATCGATTGCCCAGGGTCTGTCCTCCCGGTTTAGGGAGCAGAAGCATTCCACCTGCGCATTTTTTCTGGAGGCGAACAAGTCTACCTCCGGACGGCCCCATCTTTCCGAGATCTTCCGGAAGATGTCCCTGTTCAGAGACCATTCTCCTGGATCTATCGTCCTTCTGCTTAGGAAATCTGCTATCGTATTTTCGCAGCCCTTTAGGTGGATGGCGGAGAGAGATAAGACGTTCTCTTCTGCCCAGGAGAAGATTTTTCTTGCTAACGCACCCAGAGGCCGTGACCTTGTCCCTCCTTGATGTCGCAGATAGGCCACCGTTGTGGTGTTGTCGGACATTACTCTTAGGTGTTGCCCTTTTAAAAGACTCTCTCCCCTTAATAACGCCTCCAGGACTGCATACAGCTCTCTGTAATTTGAGGATTTGACTCGTATCTCGGCTGGCCAGGAGCCCTGTAGAAGATGGTCTCCAATCTTTGCACCCCAACCTCCGAGGCTTGCGTCCGTGATAACCTGAACGGCCGGATGGTTCTGCCACTGTAGGCCTCCAAGCAGTCTTCCTCTTTCTTTCCACCAGTCTAGGTCTGTTTTTACGGCCTGCGGGATCCGGAAAGTCTTGTCCAGACTTACCTGCTTCCCGTCCCAGATGCCTAGGATCCAACTTTGGATCACCCTTGTGTGGCCTTGGCACCAGGCAACCGAAGGGATGCAGGCTGTTAGGCTGCCCAGGAGACTCATGGCCTTCCGGATGGAGCAACTGCGAGACCTCTGGAATGCTCGGATCTTCTCCATTATAGTCGTGGCCTTGTCCTGAGGGAGGAAAGTTCTTAACCGGGATGAGTCCAGTTCCACTCCCAGGAACCTTATTCTCCTGGATGGGATTAGGGTGGATTTCTTTAGATTTATGATCCAGCCGAGATTGTTTAAGAATTCCAAGAATCTTTGCGTTGCTCGGAGGTTCTCGGACTCTGTCTTGCCCAGAATCAGGAAGTCGTCGAGATATGGGATGGTAGTAACTCCCTCTTGACGAAGATAGGCCACCATCTCTACCACTACTTTTGTGAAGACCCTGGGGGCCGAGGAGATACCGAAGGGAAGGGCCACGTATTGAAAGTGATGGATTGATCCGTCTTGACCCTTTATAGCGAATCTTAGATACCTCTGAGAGAGATGATGAATGGGGACGTGGTAGTAAGCGTCCTTTAAATCGATCGATGACATGAACGCCCCCTTCTGGATCAGGGGAATTATGGATGGGATTGTTTCCATCCTGAACCTCCTGTATAGAATGGACTTGTTTAGGGGTTTTAAGTTTATAATGGTGCGAAAGGATTGGTCTGGTTTTTTTATTTAAAAAAGGCTGGAATAAAACCCTCTCCTTTCCTCTGGGATAGGGACCCTTTGAATCACCCCTAGGTCCAAGAGGTCTTGGACGCCCTGCCAAATTTTTGGAAGTTCTGACCTGCGCTGGGGTGAGATGCAGAATCTTCTTGGGGGGACTGATGCGAATTCTATCTTGTAGCCCTGAGAGATTACATTTAGCACCCAGGGATTTGAAGTTACCTGTTTCCAGGAAGATAGAAAACCCATCAGTCGCCCCCCTACTCTGGCGTCACTGCTGTTTGTTTGGTCTATTCTGGGGATTGAGGATGAAGCCTCTTCCTCTCCCTCCTTTGGGATAGCTCCATCGGCCAGTTTTCCCTTTCCCCCTGTAGGATCTCTGCTGAGGGAATTGACGAAAGGGCTTCTTTTTAGAATCCTTCTCCTCTGGGAACCCCTTTTTCTTGTCTGCTGCCCCCTCTAGGATCTTATCCAGAGTGGGACCGAAGACAAATTCCCCTGAGAAGGGGATGGAGCAGAGTTTAGCCTTGGAAGCCTTGTCCCCGGACCAGGCCTTCATCCATAACGCCCGACGGGCTGCATTAGAAAGAGCCGCATCCTTGGCTGAGAAGCGGATCGACTCTGCAGAAGCATCGGCCAGAAATGCTGTGGCGGAGCGAAGAAGAGGGAGCGAGTCTCTGATCTCTTCTCTTGGGGTTTTATTTTTCAGGTGTACGTCCAATTCCCCTAGCCATATATACATTGCTCTAGCAACAGAAGTAGCAGCGATATTAGTCTTGACCCCAAACATGGCTGATTCCCAGGATCTTTTTAGGAGCCCGTCCGCCTTTCTATCCATAGGATCGCTCAATTGTGAGGAGTCTTCAAAGGGTAGGGCGGTCTTCTTTACTACCTTAGCCACTTGTAGATCCACTTTAGGGGTCTGATTGTAAAGTTTACATTCGGTCGGATCAAAGCAGAGCCTGTTTCTGAACTCCTTAGGAACGCCTAACCTTTTCTCCGGGTCTGACCATTCTTCCATTATCATCTCCTTTATATTTTCATTAATGGGAAAAACTATAGAGGATTTAGATCTAAGGCCCCCAAACATTTCGTCTTGTACCGTACGAGGTTTAGGGGTATCCTCGATACCCATTGTGGATCTAACTGCTCTCAGCAGCTCCTCCATCTCATCAGCGGAGAAGAAATATTTCTTATCCTCGTCCGGAATTTCCCCGTCAGACAAGGGTTCCTCATTAGGAAATTGTCTGGACGAGGTGGAAGCCACTTCAACCTCCTCGCCCTCAGAAGAGGAGATAGCGGACAACTTGCGTTTCTTGGAGGGGATAGGAGTACTAGCGGGGGCTGTCAGGGTGGCTAAAGAGGACTTAATTTCGTCCGCAATAAAAGATTTCATTTCCGACAGAATATCTGGTTGTTCTTCTTTCCAAATTTCCGATGTGCAAGATTTGCACAACCTTTTTTTGTAGTTCTCAGGGAGACGCTTAGAGCAAGCGCAGCATTTTAGGAGTTTGGACTTTGGCTTTGACTCCTTGCTGCCCTGGAGTGAGGAAGCAACCAGATATGCCAATTAGAATTTACATGACCAAAGACTGAAATATATACCCCCCAGAAGGGGACTCACGGTACTGGCAGTAGTGGGATCAGGGCCTTCCTGGCGGGGAGCAGGTGTCTCAGACATCGCGGTGCAGCAGGCAAGAGCTGGAGGGAACCGCGGTCTACAACCCTTTTCAAATTTCCCGGCGTCTGACGTCATCAAGCTGCGCCCCTAGTGACGGCAAGAGCCGGCGCCTCCCGAGCCTATGAGAGGATGCGTGCGGCGTCCGGCCTGCCTCCTGAGCGCTCCATGCGCCGCACCTGCTCCCCCAGCCGGTCACAAGCCCACAGCATGCGGAGGAGGAACGCCGCACACCGCACATCGCGCGCCCGCGAATCCGGCACCCCCGACTGCTTCCCTAAGGAGGGAAGGAAGTACGAGAGGTATGGGGGAGGACCACAGGCCTCAGCATAGGCCGAGACGAGGGTCCTCGATGCTCCAAGCTGGCCAGCCTTAGCCCATGCCGCGGGAGGCCAGCTGGAGAACCTGTAAAGTGAAACAAACGATGTAATCCTCCTTGAGGAGGATCCTCTCCACGTGTTGGCCCCTGTAGGGGCAGGAAAGCACTGAGGAGGTGGAGGGGTGGGGGGTTCTTAAACTCTCTATGTGTTCCTGCCCCTACAGAGGTCAAGGGTCAATCTCAATGTGGGCCGTCATGGTGGATGAAATGGAAAGAAAGCGCAAGGACGCCATTTGCCAGGAGACAGACCCTGAGACAATATAGCCCCCAATTCCACCTCTGACGCATCTACTTCAACAATAAAAGGCTGGGAGACATCAGGTTGAATTAGAACAGGTGCTGAGGTAAATCTCTCTTTTAGAGAGGAAAATGCAATTTTAGCAGCGTCAGACCATTTAGAAAAATCAGTCCCCTTCCTAGTCATGTCAGTAAGGGGTTTAACGATCACGGAATAATTTTTAATGAACTTTCTATAGAAATTTGCGAAACCCAAAAACCGTTGTAGAGCTTTAAGGTTCTCAGGAAGATCCCAATCTAAAATTGCCTGGACCTTCCTAGGATCCATACGGAAACCTGAAGCAGATAATAGATATCCCAGGAACTGTATTTCCTGAACGGCGAAGACACATTTTTCAATTTTCGCATATAATTTATTCGTCCGTAGGACCTGCAGTACCTGTCTGACATTTACTTCATGTGTTTTCAGATCAGCCGAATAAATTAAGATATCATCTAGGTATATCACCACAAATCTGCCGATAAAATGACTAAAAATATCATTAACGAAATGTTGGAAGACAGCAGGAGCATTGGTCAGACGGAAAGGAATGACTAAATCTTCATAATGCCCCTCAGGGGTGTTAAAAGCTGTCTTCCACTCATCCCCTTCCTTGATACGAATCAGATTGTAGGCCCCCCTAAGATCAAGTTTGGAGAACCACCTAGCACCCACAATCTGATTAAAAAGGTCAGGAATGAGAGGAAGAGGGTATGGGTCTCGGATGGTTATCCGGTTTAGCTTGCGGAAATCTAGGCAAGGACGCAGGCCCCCATCTTTCTTTTTAACAAAGAAAAACCCTGCAGCCACGGGTGAAGAAGAGGGTCTGATGTGTCCCTTAGCCAGACTCTCGGAGATATAATCCTTCATGGCTTGTCTCTCGGGACCCGAAAGATTATATAACCTGGTCTTGGGTAATTTTGCACCGGGAATCAGGTTAACCGGGCAATCATAAGGACGATGAGGTGGTAACTGCTGACAACCCTTTTCAGAAAAAACTTCCTCAAAGTCCGAAATAAATGTAGGTAGGGTAGCTATGGAGGTGACTAAGCA
Organism: Bufo gargarizans; assembly: GCF_014858855.1. Classification (NCBI taxonomy): domain Eukaryota; kingdom Metazoa; phylum Chordata; class Amphibia; order Anura; family Bufonidae; genus Bufo; species Bufo gargarizans. Next base: position 97,908,883 of record NC_058080.1, read on the forward strand.
ATTGCTATTTAAGCATTTCTCTCTACAATGCTTACTCCACTCCAATATCTCCCTGGCCTGCCAATCCACCACTGGATTGTGCGCTACCAACCAGGGAAGACCCAATACCACAGGAGAGGTAAGGCCCTCCAGAACGTAACATGAAAGACACTCATTATGGTGGCCCCCTACCCGAAGGTGTAAGTTATGGACAATGTGAGTGAGGTTTCTCTGAGACAGAGGAGCAGAATCAATAGCGAATATGGGAATAGGTCTCTGCAGCGTACAGAGAGACAAACCCATAGTGCGGGCAAAATGGGCATCTATCAAATTTACCCCTGCTCCACTGTCTAGAAAGAAAGAAATAGTCTCCGTCTTAACACCAAAAACAATACCCGCTGGCAACACAAATTGAGATGTTCGTATGGAGGAAACGTATACCCCCCGGCTGACATCCTCTGCACAGCCTGGGGTTAGTAGTTTTCCGTCGGTCTTTTGTTTTTTGAGAAAGGAGGGACAGACATTAATGAAATGACCCCTCCCCCCACAGAAAAAACAAGCCCCTCGCCTACAGCGAGCCTCAGAAGGATGGACCTGACGAGTAGTTTCTCCTAGCTGCATTGGCTCGTCTAAGTCAGTACAGACTAACTGCTGCTTGGGAGAGGTTACCAGAGCAGAACTGACTCCTAAGAGCTGAGTCGTTCCACTGAGTATCCGTAGCCCACCTACGGAACTCTGAGCAATATTCCTCTGCTGGCCGATCTCCCTGTAGGAGTCTCCGTAACTTCAACTCAGCCAGGGCGACTCGGTCAGGGTCATCATATAAGAGACCCAAGGCCCCAAAAAATTCCTCCACTGACCGGAGAGCCTGGGAACCAGGGGGTAAAGAGAACGCCCAGGATTGCGGGTCCCCCTGAAGCAGGGAAATAATCCCCACCCGCTGTTCTTCATTACCAGAGGAGTAAGGGCACAGCTTAAAATATAATTTACAGGCCTCACGGAACGTCACAAATTTGTCGCTTCCCCCAGAAAATCTGTCAGGAAGAACAACCTTGGGTTCTGCAACAACCTGGTTACCCATAGCAACCGCTGGGCTTGCGGTCTGCTGCATTTGCTGCTGTTGCTGGAGGACCGATGCCTTCAAACCTGCCACCTCCAAAGACAGGCCTTGAAGTTGTTTTGCCAAAGCAGCAATACGACCCATACTGGATTCTAAATAGAGAGAAAAAAAAATAAAAAAAAATAAGGGCCAGATATGATATCACGACCGGCGTGCCTATCACATACGTGACACAGATGGAGGGAAAGAGGAAGGCCCTGTCCAAGGGAGAGGGAAAGGTGGTGACCCCACTCTCACCTTGAGGCTGGCACCTGACTGCCCTGACGTCCCTACACGGGTTCCTCACCCGTACGCCGATCACGTGCCTAAAACCCTGGCTTTCCCTAGGATGAGCCCTAGATAGTGAATAGGGCGGTGGGAACACTAGTCCGCACCACTAGCTCTAAAGGAAAACACCAAGGGGAGGACAGACAATACAGACTAAACATATAATCCCAGGTGGGCGACAACAGAAGACAACAAAAAGCCCAACAGGGATCCGGAGGATAACACTCTGGAACAACAACCAGGATTCACAGCTTCAGTGGGTCAGTATAGAAGTCCAGGCAGGAAGCTCTATATCTGGCAACTAGAGAAGTGTGAGAGGGGAATATAAGGAGGTTGGGAGTGACAGACAAGAAACAGCGGAGGAGGACAAGCTACGGATCCCTGAGTGAGACAAAAAGGATAGCAAGGCAAACACAGAAAACTATCATTAAGAAACAGCGTGCTCTTTAGACATAGAGCGCACAGCCACCCGCTGCGACTTCCTGACCCCGGGTATAACGGAGTCAGACATGGCTCTTGACACCCTCGTGACAGTTAGGCACACTAGTCTATGATGAACTGATTTAAAAAAAAAAATATAATATATATATATTAACATTAATTGGACATACAGTAGTCCACTATAATAAACTCTTAGTAACTGTGACACAAATTCATAAATCAGGTACATTAATCTGTGATCAACTGATTATTACATTTTTTTAAAGGTTAATCAGAGTCCACTAAAATATACAGTCGTTAACTGTAATGCAGACCAATCAGGCGGCACACTATCAGCACCAGGATTAAAAATAATATTGTGATTGTGAATTATGTGATAAAGATTGTGGTGATTCACATTAAAAGTAAATTGACTTGTATAGCTTTACATGCTGCTTGCAACTTTAAATAATATAATGGTTGCAGAAGTCCCTGAGCAAGCCTGACTGTCTGTGATTGTGAATCATGTGATGATTGATGTGATTCACATTAATAATACATTGAGCAGTATAGCTTTAAATATTGCACACTAGCACAAAGCAGCCTGACAAATGGCTGACAAGACAAGACTCACTGAGGCAGCCTGAATACGTTAATATGACACACTGACTCCTATCTCTAAAACATATCTCTCTGTGAAATAATTATAAATCTAACATGCTGTTGTCTTCGCTTCACTGTGAAATAACCTCTCTGACCCTGAATTAGCTGAATGCTGTGTTATGTGTCATATCTTTCCTCTAGCTAAGGGCTCATTCAGACAGACAAATTTGGTGGAACGGGGGGCGGACCCATTCATTTCAATGGGGCTGCAAAAGATGCGGATAGCACACCATGTGCTGTTTGCATCTGTGGTTCCGTTCCATGACCCCGCAAAAAAAAGATAGAGCATGTCCTATTCTTGTCCATAATCTCGGACAAGAAAAGTAATTTTCTATTATAATTGTGGTCATGTGTGGGCTGCAAATTGCGGAACACACGGGCCGGTATCCGGATCCACAAAGCACTATGGTCATGTGAATGTGCCCTAACAGACATCCTATCCCTCCAATGTACAGACATCCTATCCCTCCAATGTACAAGCAGAGAAAAACATGGCATATCTTGGCGAAGATTTTATATAGTGCTTATCAATATGAGACTGAGACTGTGACTGACTTTAAGGTATTATGGACAAGCCTGCTGGGACAAGATCATCCTCCTTCTTCATCTTCTAATGTTACCTGTATTCTGACATGTAAAATAGGGGGATTTGGTAAAAACAGAAGTCTTTGGGAAATGAATTTGATTTCTGTAGAATAGATTTACTCAATTTCAGTCTTTATTCATGAATACATCATGAATACATCGTCATTTTATCAGATATGGCGACTGCCAGCAAGTGTACTCATGCATTATTGAGATGCTTGATGAAGGACATTATTCTTCACACTGTGAAGATAAATTAGCAAATGCCTCCATGTTTTTTCCACCAAAAATAACATTGACAGCTTATAATGAGTTATAATTACAAACCACTCTGAAGATTAGAAGACAGATTTAAAAACATACTTTATTCACTCCTATATGCAATGTGGCAACAAAACTGAGTTCATGTGCAGTTACCCTCATAGTTGTAAAAAAGTTCAATTTGTTTTACTGTTGATTGAGTTTTATGACATACCAAAACATACTCTATGTGATGTAACATTTCACTTATTGCCATCATGACATAAAGTGTAACACAAAAACAACATAAACAATCAATATAGTTATATTTAAAAAAAAATATGAAAAATATTTTCAATACAGAAAGCATATGAGGACTTTTATTTACCTTATCTGTTATATCTACCACAGGACCTTTTATTTGCAGAGAGAAAAAAAAACTTTTTGATGTTTGGAGGATGAGGAGGTATAGAAGAAAGTGTAAAATAAAAGTAGGACATAAAAGAAAATAAAGAGAGTAAATTCCACACTAATTTCAGGTTCAGTGGAATTATGCAGTGGACCACATATTATCAACCTGGGGAGTATGTTTGACATGTATGTTTTCTTTCACATGGTCATGAAACCCTTTCTGACATGCGCAGTATATGTACGGCGCTGCAGGAAGTGAGTTCTTAACATGTACTGTAATAGTACAGCACTCTAATCAGGTGAGCACAGGAGCTGTGCTTGCCTAATTAGTGGAGGGCCTGGCTGTTACTGACAGCCAGCCATCTGCTGTAACCGCTAGTATCAGTGAAAACTCAGATGCCAGCAGATTAACCCTTTAGATGCCGCAGCAAATGCTGACCGCCGCAACTAAGGAGCTTATAGAGGAAGGGCGCTCACTGTCTCACCCCACCAGCTCCTCACAATGCGATCACGGGGTCTCTAAGGCAGCCCAAGTCCGTACAAAAGCCTCAGGAACTAGGGCAGTGACGGCTAACCTCCGGCACTCCAGATGTGGTGAAACTACAACTCCCAGCATGCTTGATTCATTTCTATGGAGTTCTGAGAAAAGCCAAACAAGTGTGCATCTTGGGAGTTGTAGTTTTACCACAGCTGGAGTGCCGGAGGTTAGCTATCACAGACCCAGGGGCTGGGCCTCATAGGCAACTGTCAGTGTAATATTTACAGTTCCAATGCATTACAATGCACTATGTTTTGTAAAGCATTGCAAAAGGCATCAAACCCTCTAAAGTTGAAGTTACCTAGTGGAATGAAAATAAAAAGAGAGGGTAAAAGTTGAAAAATTGTTTTTCTAAAATAAAAAAATGAAAATTTCAAGTTAAAAAGCTCCCCTTTCCCCTCATCAAGTCATGTAAAATGAAAAAGAAAATGAAAAAAAAAACAAACAAAAAAAACATGGACATATTAGGTATCGCAATGTCCATAATTGCAGGCACTATAAAATATCACATTATCTATCCGATCAGGTGAATGCTATAAAAAAAAAAAAAACTAAAATCTGGCTCTCAGAAAATGCCCACATAGAAACATGATTATTTTTTTCAAAAATGTTTGTATGTGTAAAGATGATTATTATTATTATTATTATTATTTTTAAATAGACATTTTAGGTATCTCTGCATCTGTAACAATCAGCTCTATAAAAATATTGCATGATCTACAATCTACTCTACCATAAATAAAAACAATGCTAGAAAACCATTGTTTGATTACCTCGCTTCCCAAAAGGCATATTATCAAGCGATAACAATGTTGTATGTATCCCAATATAGTACCCATGAAAATGTCACCTCAACCCACATAAACGAGCCGTCATACAAGACCATTGTCAATAAAATAAAATAAAATACACGGCTTTCATAAATGGCTATGCAAAAACTTTTTTTTCCCAAAATTGCTTTGTGTAAAAGTTGTAAAATGTAAAAAAAAAACTATATAAATTCCTCTCTGACAAGATAACATGTCATTTTTCCTGCACAGTGTATGCCACCCAAGCAAAATCCAAAAAGCTATGGCAGAGTTACTGCCTTTTCTTTATCCTGCTTCCCAAAAAGTGAAATAAAAAGTGGCACCTCAGAGGCTCCACAAATGTGATGCATCGCCTAAACATCATTCCAACAAAATCTGTGCTCCAAAAGCCAAATGGCATTCTTGCCCTTTTAAGCCTTTCCCATACAGCAGCATTCTGTCCCTTTTAAGTGTACCAATACAGCAGCTTACACTAACATATATGGCATCTCTATACCCAGTGAAGCCCACCTATCAATTCAAGTTGTGTGATGTGAGTTTCAGATGGCACCAGCTGGGCACATATTGAGCACTGACATGCCAAATTTGTGGGTAACTTGCAATTTTCACTTTGCACCATCTGCTGTGAATACATTTTTGGAAAAAACTTACATGTTCAAAATGCTCAATACACACCTTTATAAATTCTGTGAGGGGTGTGGTTTCTAAAACATGGTCACTTCTTGTGGGTTTCTTTTTTTATTTAACCTCAGAGCCTCTGCAATTGTCAGCCAGGGCTGTATAAATCACTAAAGTAGGCTTCAAATTGGACCCTGCAGTGTGCCCAAACAGTTTATGACCACATATAGGCTGTTGCCTTATTCAGGAGAAATGAGTAAAAGGTTGTGGGGGGTTTTCTCCTTGTGAAAATAAAAAATTTGGGGCTAAAGCATCAGTGATGAGCGGCAGGGGCAATATATGAATTCGCAATATTTTGCAAATATTTTGTAGAATATTTGTCGAATATTCGCGAATTCGAATATTCGTTATATTCTACATTCTTTTTTTTTACTCAAAAATCGGCAAGGTAATGATCACGTAATATGCAAATATTACGTGATCAATACAGGTGTGGGTCAAAAACAAATATATAGCACTATAGAATATAGTGCTATATATTCGTTTTTAGAATATTTGTCATGTTTTCCATCTGAACACATGATTGGCCCAAAAGCAATTGAAGCAGGGAAGACTCATTCATGACTTCAGTTTTTTAGAATATTCATCATTTTTTTCCATCTGAAGTCATGATTCCTCCCTGCTTAAGTTGCTTGTGGGCCAATGTCTCATTGGCTCACAAGCAAGAAGCAGGGAGAAATCATGACTTCAAATGGAAAAAAAATGACGAATATTGGGAAAAAAATGACGAATATTCGAAAAACAAATATATAGCACTATATTTGAAATATTTGCGAATACTCGAAGTTGCGATATTCGAGATAAAAATTAGTTTTTTTAATATTCGGGCTCAACACTATAAAGCATCACTTTATTGGAAAAAATATGTTTTTTCATTTTCACAGCCAAATGTTTCTAAATTCTCTGAAATGCCTGTGGGGTCAATACACTCACTCCTCAATAAATTTCTGAGAAGGGGCATCCCAGGGTCTCTTCAAATATGACATAGCACCCAAAAACTCTTCAGCATAGTATGGCGCTTCTTCCCTTCTGAGCCCTGCGGTTTTCCCATACAGCAGTTTACAAAAAATACTGCATATGTGGTTGTAAACGGCAGAACTGGGGTCATAAATATTGAGGTTTGTTTAACTCTTTCTATGTTACAGGAAAAAAATATATAAAAATGGAAAATATGCAAAAAGAAAGTGAAATTCTGAAATTACACCTTCATTTTCCTTTAATTCATGTGGAACACCAAAAGTTTATAAGATCAGTTTTGAATAATTTGACAGTTGTGATTTCTGAAATGGTGCCACATATGGGTATTTCCTATTATGAAAGCCCCTCAAAGTGACTTGATAACTGATTTGGCCCTTTAAAAAAAATCAGTTTTGGAAATTTTCCTAAAAATCTGAAAAATTGCTTCTAAAATCCTAAGCCATCTAGTGTCCTAAAATGAATAATACTTATTTTATAATACATACTAATTAATACTTAATATGTTGCAGCTCGATAGGCAATGCCTTCAAGGCCAGCACTCCCTAGACTGGCAATTATACCAGATAGACTATCTTGGCCTCAAACTGACTAGCACTACGAAGCACTTATATCGAGCTAATTATATACCATTACTAAGTATTTTGCATACAGAACTTTCATCTATGGCCCTTAAAGAGGTGTCGTGGCTCGGCAGGATTGCAGCTTTCCAAATGTTAGTACTCTCCAAATTGCTGTATATTTTTAAGATAGTTCCAATCATAGTGCCCAATTGTTTCTTTACAAGAGCAACTGGGATGATGAATAAATATGTCTGGGGAGGTAGAAGGACAAGGATATCTGCTATTCTGCTATATAAACGGAGGGCACATGGAGGTCTGAGCTTACCTAACATAAGGGATTATTTCTTGGCCACGCAGATACAACAATTACAGGGTTGGTGGAATGAGGATTGAAAGAAACCCTGGGTGCAGCTGGAGGCCGCCTCAGTGACCCCATCATCTCTTAAATCCCTTTTGATGACCTCATTACTCCCTTCCTTCTCCTCCTTAACTAGCAAGAGCCCTAACTAACTAAGTCCACACCTTAACTAGCAAGAGCCCTACTACGCTTCTAGATGTATTGCCTCTCAACAGCATAAATCTCCTCACCCCAGACATAGACATATCTAACTGGACCACTTTGGGCCTTAATACAGTCACCCAGTTAATGGGGGAATCTGCTATCCACACAATTCAACACTTAAATGATAAATTTGGTTTGCCAACAAGAGATTTCTAAAAAAATACTTAAGGATCCAGTATCTACTCCAAACACTTGGAGTCCCAGTTTCTATTGATAGGTCCATTTTGAAACTGTGGATGACATCTAGATCCCTTAACCTACCTCTTAGGCTTTACTATGCGAGCCTAGGGAATAAGGAATCATTTACTAAATCTACACCCTTCCTATCCTGGGAAAAAGAACTAGGTCACACATATTCAAGTGCCCACTGGGTGTCAGCATTACGCCTGTCTGCTAAATTGTTAAAATGTACCTCTATTTATGAATCCATAATGAAGACCACTCTAAGGTGGTACTACACCCCAGACAGGCTGAGTTACATGTTTCCTACGTCAACAAACCTATGTTGGAGGGGTTGTGGATGCAAGGACACCCTAATGCATATTCTCTGGTCATGCACAAAAATCATAGACCTCTTGAAAGAGGTATTTGGAGTCACTACTGTAATCGTAAAGGTCGACCATTGCCTCACTCTCCTTCTCTGGCCTTATTATACATAGATCTGGACACTCTTCCAAATAAATTTAGGGTAACTTTAGCAAATCTTTTTCTTACTGCAAAAATGTCTATCACCTGTAACTGGAAAAGCAACAAAATTCCGGTACTCTCAGAAATATTCCAGAGAGTTAACACTACACCTGAAGGCTTGGGAGACATGGTCCAATTCACCATATTGTAATTTACCACATTGTAACCCCACTTGATTGCTGCATTCTTGTAAACCTCATTGTATAATGTTCTATTATAGAACTGTGTCTGTGCTGATTAATGTTCTTTTTCTGGTTAACCTTTACTGATGGTTTCTAAACCTCATGGATGTTACCATTGTATCCCTGGGAAGGCAAAATACTTGTTCTTTGCAAATTTTCACTAAAAATGTATTGATGAAAAAAATAAAAGATACTAATTTCATGAGGTATCACTATCTGTCTTAAATGCAGAGAAATTCAAGTTTTCTGTAAACTTACCACTAACACGAAGTACAATGTGTCTCAAGAAAAGGACGCATCAGATTTTAAAAAATAGGGGGTTAATAAAAGTGAAGCATTTTTTCCACCGAAAAGACTACAATACACATTTGTTGCTTCATATGAAGAGGTACATAATAAGGGTCCTGACACACATCATGAGAGAATTCGACTTTTTGGATATCTGAAATGTGTACAGAACACATACTTGGACATTTAGCATCTACAGTTTGTGCAGTGAAACAAAAGCAGTAATTGAATAAATCCCTTCTGATATTGCTGTGGATTAGTGATTATACTTCGTAAACAACCAATTTGTTTTATACCAGCATACCAGCAATTGTGTTGTTTCAGTCATAATTAAATACCATGTATAAAATAAATTGTGTAATTCTCCTATGATGGACTTCTGTTCTTTTTGTACAACAAAGGTACATCATTAAACTGGGCGTTGCTCATTGGTTTACAAAACAATTGGAATTCCTAGCATGTGGGCTTATACAATAGAAAATAGCGTGGTTTCATTTTTCTAGCACCCTCTAGAAAATTTGCAGGCAAGAGCAAAAGCAAAAAGAGCTTCCACATTACCATGATGATATTACTATTGTTGGGAATGTTGATTGGTCACCGATACGCAAGGGTTTCCCATACAGTTCTAGCAATATTATCATGTTTTATCCCAATTGTGAGGCATTTGTACTTCTGGGTTTTATTGTATCCCTTTATAGTAAGGCTCTGACAGAAGAGAATAGACAATAAAAAAAAACTTAAAGAAGCACTCCTAGAAAAACCTGTATTATCTGGCCTGTTAGAAAGGCAAATTACGTAATTGGCAGTGAAGGTCTTCTTAGAAGTGGCCGTAGTTGTGAATTATCCTCATGTGATGGATACTCTGACTCTCAAACTAACACAGCATCTTATGTGTGGACAGGAAGTCAGCTTCTCTATTTATTCCTATGAAACTTATATGGATGCTATCATAGGAGGGAATAGAGAAACTTACTTTCTGTCCACACATGAGACACAATTAGAGAGTCTGTGTTTCGGTTACATGATACAGTTGAGGATTGGAAGGGAGCCGATAACTCACAGTAACAAGATTCCCTTCACTACAATTTATATGATATACCCTTCCAACAGGTTAGAAAATAAAACAAAATGTCAGATTGCTTTTTAAAATTACAATTTCCTTTGTGGGAGTACATTTTATGGATAATTTGGTTACTCATTCCTATGAGACGGATATGGAAGCTTCCATGGGAATGAATACAAAAACTTGCCTTGGTGACGTCATCACATCAGCGGACAAGTATTTTTCTTCAATCAAGATGGTCGGAACATGAATTTTTTTTATTTCAACCCCTGATTAACCCCCTGATAGGCTGAATGTGACTGTCAAATGCCACGAACAGAGTGGAACATGGCATCTAAGGGGTTAAATGACTGGGGTCGGAATGGTCTCTGTTCCCCCTCATTGTGCCCACTCTATACGATTATATTCTATACAAATAATTCATAGCAAATTGCTGTTGAAATTCAGCGAAGCAGAATTTTTGAAAACGTTGCTCATCACTAGTCACAGCTAGCCAGGGCCATATAAAAGCCTGATACCGCGTGGTCGCCACCATTTTCCTGTGAGCTGAGGATAGGAAGAGATGTGATAATAGCGCTCATGCACTAGGGACAGTGTTGCTACAAACAAAGAGTGTAGGACAACATTGGCTGTGTGCCACAATTTTCTACTATTGTGCTACGACTGCTAAGTCCTTGTGGGCACCAGCTAACACAAAGTGCGGTACTTCATCCAGTGAATATTGGATGTCACCTATGCAGAGCAGGGGTTTATTAATGGCAAAAATGGTAAAATGTCACCCAAGAATGTAACAGACAAATTAGTGAAATGTATTTCCTTGTCCACTAGGCAGAGCAGGGGTATATCACAGCCAAAAATTGGTGAATGTCACCCGACAACGTAACAGACAAATTTGTGAAATTTATTAACCTGTCCACTTGGTAGAGCAGGGGTATATCACAGCTAAAAATTGGTGAATTTCACCCAAAAATGTAACAGACAAATTAGTGAAATTTGTTTACATAAATCAAAATACGTACAAATTAAAAATAATAATCTTGATGTATGAGGTGGAGGTCCATATGGAATAGGCGGTTGAGGAGGCGGTGGATGTAGCGTTGTAGGTGGAGGAGGACGAGGTAGCCAACACAGTTTTTTTTATTCTTATTTTTTAATTAGGGTAGACCCCAAAAAAGTGGGAAATATCAAAAATATAACAAAGAGCAATTGCGCTGTAGTATAACAATGGCTGGGTAAGACCGGTATACATGTCTATTCTGCACAAGGTAAGGAGAAGTCCTGTGGGATCCATGCCTGGTTCATTTTAATAAACGTGAGCTTGTCCACATTGGCTGTGGACAGGCAGCTGTGCTTGTCTGTGATGACGCCCCCTGCTGTGCTAAACACACGTTCAGAAAATACACTGGCTGCAGGGCAAGCCAGCACCTCCAAAGCATAAAAGGCAAGCTCAGGCCATGTGCCCAATTTGGAGACTCAGAAGTTGAAGGGGGCAGACCTGTAATTCAGTACGTGTAGGCGTGTGCACACATACTGCTTCAGCATGTTGCTGAAATGCTGCCTCTTGCTAAGACGTTTCATATCAGCTGGTGGTGCTGGTTGTTGTGGCATGCTGACAAAGCTTTTCCAAAGCTTTCCCTGCCTTCTGAGGTGCTGGTGGAGCCCCAGCTGCATTGGCAAACTCTTCCTTCCTCCTCTGCCTTTGCCTTGTGCTTCCACTGTGCCCCCGCTGTCAGGTGGGAATGCCACCAGCAGCGCGGATACCCCCGTGCACTTGTATTTGCGCATCTTATGATCACGCTCCAGTGACAGAATTAAGGACGGTAAGTTGTCCTTGTAACGGGGATCCAGCAGCGTGGCCACCCAGTAATCAGCACAAGTTAGAATGTGGCCAATTCGGCGGTTGTTGCGGAGACACTGCAGCATGTAATCGCTCATGTGTGCCAAGCTGCCCAGAGGCAACGGAAAGTTGTCCTCTTTGGGAGGTGTATCGTCTGTGTCCTCTGTATCCCCCCAGCCACACACCAGTGATGGCCATGAGCTGGTTTGGGTGCCACTCTGCTGTGAACATGGTTCCTTGTCCTCCATCTCCTCCTCCTCCTCCACCTCCTCATCCTCCAGAACTGTGCCCTGGCTGGACAATTGTGTACCTGGCTTTTGTGGGTGCAGGAACCTACCTTCGGAGCCACTTGTAAATGACTGGCCGGAAATCCTATGAAATGATCTCTCTTCCTCCTCCTCCTGTGCCTCATAATCTTCCATCATCGCCATAAGCGTTTTTTCAAGGAGGCATAGAAGTGGGATAGTAACGCTGAGAACAGAGTTATCGGCACTGGCCACGTTTGTGGAGTACTCGAAACAGCACAACAAGAAACACCGGTCTCGCATGGAGGCCCAGTCATTGGTGGTGAACTGGTGCTGTTCCACAGAGCGACTCACCCGTGCATGCTGGAGCTGAAACTCCACTATCGCCTGCTGCTGCTTGCACAGTCTGGCCAGCATGTGCAAGGTGGAGTTCGACCTTGTGGGCACGTCGCATATGAGGCAGTCAGCGGGAAGGCCGAAGTTATGCTGCAGCGCTGACAGGCGAGCAGCAGCCAGGTGAGAGTGCCGAAAGCACGCCCAGATGGCTCGCACTTTCTGCAGCAGCTCTGACATATTGGAGTAATTTTTAAGGAACCTCTGCACCACCAAATTCAGAACATGCGCCAGGCAAGGGATGTGCATCAAACCGGCTAGTCCCAGAGCTGTTATGAGATTTCGTCCATTTTCACACACCACCAGGCCGGGCTTGAGGCTCACTGGCACCAACCTCTCATCGGTCTGTTGTTCCATGCCAATCCACAGCTCCTGCGCGGTGTGGGGTTTGTCCCCCAAACAGATACGTTTTAAAACTGCCTGCTGTCGATTACCCCTGGCTGTGCTGAAGTTGGTGGTGAAGGTGTTACGCCTACCGGATGAGGAGCCGGTAGAGGATGAGGAAGCGGAGTAGGAGGAGGAAGCAACAGGAGGCAAACTGAAGCGCCCTGCAATCCTCGGTGGTGGAAGGACACAAGCCAAACTGCTATCCACCTCAGGCCCAGCCACCACTGCATTTACCCAGTGTGCTGTTAGGGAGATATAACGTCCCTGACCGTGCTTACTGGTCCATGAATCCGTAGTTAGGTGGACCTTGCCACAGATAGTATTGCGCAGTGCACACCTGATTTTGTCCCCCACTTGGGTGTGCAGGGAAAGGATGGCTCGCCTGGAAAAGTAGTGGCCGCTGGGCATGACGTACTGTGGGACAGCTTAAAAGCCTTATGGCGGTGGCTGTCTGAGCCCCTAACAGCACACTGGGTAAATGCAGTGGCGGCTGAGCCTGAGGTGGATAGCAGTTTGGCTCGTGTCCTTCCACCACCGAGGGTTGCAGGGCGCTTCAGTTTGCCTCCTGTTACTTCCTACTCCTACTCCGCTTCCTCATCCTCTACTGGCTCCTCATCCGGTCAGCATAACACCTTCACCACCTACTTCAACACAGCCTGGGGTAAACGACAGCAGGCAGTTTTAAAACGTATCTGTTTTGGGGACAAACCCCACACCACGCAGGAGCTGTGGATGGGCATGGAACAACAGACCAATGAGAGGTTGATGCCAGTGAGCCTCAAGCCCACCAGATGTCTCCACCAGATGGAATGACAGCATTTCAAAGGCCAGTAATTTTGAAATGCTGGCATTCAGAGCCAGGGATCGTGGATGGGAAGGGGGGTACTTCCTCTTCCGCTCCAGTGTTTGGGAGATGGAAAGCTGAACGCTTCCGTGGGACATTGTGGAGACACTTGGTGATCCATGTGGTGGTGTTGCTGGAAGATCCTCTGTTTGCGGGGTGGTAGGAGCCACTGTCACTCCAGAGGTGGATGAAGAGGCAGAGACTGCAGCAGAAGAGGAAGCAGGAGGAGCCAGAGACCTTTCTTGGTTTTTGAGGTGTCTACTGCACTGCAGCTTGTGCTTTGCACTCAGATGCCTGGTCATGCAGGTTGTGCTGAGGTTGAGAACATTTATGCCTCGCTTCAGGCACTGATTGCACAGCGTGCAAACCACTCGTGTCTTGTCGTCAGCACATTGTCTGAAGAACAGCCACGCCAGGGAACTGGCTTTGGTGTGCTCGGTCCCATGCTGTGTTGGGCAGTAGCAGGCGTACTGTCTAGGGGACAGCCGCTCCGCTTTTTGATCTTTCAGCAGGAGACTGGGTGGGAGACAATGTGAAGGAACTGGAGGCACTGTCAGCAACCCAATCAACTATCGCCTGTACTTGTTCTGACCTCACCATTCGTAGAGCCGCATTAGGCCCGACCAAATACCGCTGAAGTTCTGTCGCCTACTTGCACCTGAGGAAGGTGTTTCACCTGTGCGTGTAGCTGGCACAGATCGACCACGTCCTCCCCATGCAACAGGAGCTCCACTAGCAGCACCACGACCGAGGCAATGTCCCTTATTTGACGCTCTCCTCTCTGATATTTAGGATCTTGCCCAAAATGAGTGTTTTTATAAACCCAGAATATTAATGCAGTATTTCAAGCTTGTATTTCATACTAACAAATGCAGCATAGGCCCCAGATGTAGGGTATTGCCAAAAATCGGTGCTTTTTTAAACCCAGAATATTATCGCAGTATTTCAAGCTTGTATTTCACCCTGACAGATGCAGCAAACGCCGCAAATTTATTTTTTTGCCCAAAATGGGTGTTTTTTTTAAATAACAGAATATAACAGCAGTATTTAAAGCTTGTATTTCACAATGACAGATGTAGCAAAGGCCTCAAATTTAGTATTTTGCCCAAAATGGGTGTTTTTTAAACCAAGAATATTATTGCAGTATTTCAAGCTTGTATTTCACACTATCAAATGCAGCATAGGCCCCATATGTAGGGTATTGCCAAAAATGGGTGCTTTTCTTAAACCCAGAATATTAATGCAGTATTTCAAGCTTGTATTTCACCCTGACAGGTGCAGCAAACGCCGCAAATTTATTATTTTGCCCAAAATGGGTGTGTTTTTTTAATAACAGAATATAACAGCAGTATCTAAAGCTTGTATTTCACAATGACAGATGTAGCAAAGGCATCAAATTTTGTATTTTTCCCAAAATGTTTTCTTTTAAACCCAGAAAATTATTGCAGTATTTTAACTTGTATTTAACACTGACAGATGCAGAAAACACAGCAAATTTAGTATTT